>NC_054063.1:3936388-4243333 GCF_017639655.2 Falco naumanni
GTCTACCCACAACAGGTAAATGGGCAAAGCAATCAGACTTCCCTATGCCTAATGCAGACGAGCTAAGTGTGCTTTACTGAAAATAATCCCCTCAACTAAAAGTAGCTGTATTTCTATCCCCAAACCATTATTTTTTATTAATAATAAGAATGTCCTTAAACTTGTCAATGCTAAATAAAACCTGAGGTCACAGCAAGTTGGCCAATGTTTGTAATATTCCCAGGTATCTGCAGGTATTAATACAGAGAAGACTCATTAATACAGAGATTAAGACTCAATTCAAATGCTTTCCTAGCTCCTGGCAAGCACCCAAAGTCCTCAAAGAATATGTTCTTAAGATAGGCTTCATAGCAACTTTAACTGCTGAAGGCCTTTCGGGCTGGCTACAAGAAAAAAGGAACAACAGAAACACTTCCTAAAGAAACTAGCTTGCATTTACAATTAAATGCTTTCCTTATCCAGAAAAGCAAATGTCGAAGTAAACAGTGATGCTATGGGCACTGAAATTTGGACATAAAGAGATTCACCAAATCAAAGCAGTGGTTCTCCTGACTGCATGTGTGAGTACAGCCTAGAGCAAGAGCACCCTGACCCCTAATTAAACACCGTGAGCAACTACTGTAATATAAATAAATCATCTGTTGACAAACATTTGCATCTTTAATGCAAAGTAACTGAATTGATTTTAGAAAATATTTTGGGATCTTATCTATCATAAAAGCAATCCTGATCCTTGTTGCACAAAACTCCTTGCATTTACATGCAGTACTTATGTTATACGCACCAGACAGTAACCTAGTAATTGCAAAAAATTAGAAATGACCGGCAGAAGGACAAGCAAACTGGAGAGCAAAAAAGAGCAAGGAAAGGGATAAGTAAAAATTACAGGGAAAAAACAAACTTAAGGGAATGATGCCCCTGAATTTCTTCTGCTTGAGAGAAAACTATCAAACAAATGCTGGGTGCCTAGAGATGCTATCAGCAACACATCAAATTTTGGGCTGATCACTGTCATGGCTCAGTGTAACTTGGTCTAGATCCAGCAAAGCACTTGGACTGATGTTCAATTTTCAGCTTGTGAGCAGTTCCACTGAATTCAGACTTCTTGTGATTTTAAGAGGTGAGCGTTTGCTTCAACTCTTTGTTGAATAAGTACTGAGGAGTAATATTGCTAAGTTCAATTTCCTAAACATCCTGATTCAGGTCTCAAAAACATTTTCAAAAATTGGTTTAAAGCCCTTGCCCTCAATTAAGAATGAATTAGTTTGGCTCTGGTTTCTTAAAGTCATGAAATGATGGGTAAAATCCTTACTCAAATCACCCCGCTCACAATTTCAGTTATTTTTTCATAGTCAAGAGGGCTTGAAATTTCCCAAAAAGTGAATATGGAGATTCTTGTGTAGCTAGTCTTGTCCCCAGGAGCTGGTGTTAAAAAAAAATAAAATATCAGAACTCTATCCTAGGGCTCATAAAAGCGTGAGAACTGTTGAATTTGAATGTCCTCTGCACCTTGCTCACTTGAGCCTTCAGGACAGCGGTCTCATTTCCAGCCTCCCATGATGACTTTACTGACCCAAACAGACCAGGAATTACCGTCCTCTTCTTCCGAATGACCCTTTTGCAATAGAGGAAGAGCAATTTCACAACTGCATGCAATGCAGACTGCAGCAAAGAAACGTTAACTCTCACCTGGATGAGGGAAATCTGCTTTCCTTTCCCTATATACCTCGCCCTTTTGTCCCCACATTCTGCAGTTTCTGCATTTCATCTCACTTAAAATATAATAACCTCTTTCCATTACAAGCAGTTGCTTCAGTAGCCCTGGGAGCAGACCAGTCTTCTGCTGGCTGCGATGTGTAGAGCTGAATGTGAGGAAATGAACTTCTAGTGAAACAGCTGGTGAAACAGCTTCTGCTATAAACTTCTAAGAACCAGTTCCTGAGATGCCCCTATCTGATTTAAAAGCCCTTTCATAAAGATACCTGTCTCACATTTTTAAACAGATCTTTTCATTCAGCCCTGAACTGAGAATAAAAGCAATCTGATAAAAAATACATAGGCTGAATGCCAAAGCAGAAGTAGTAATTCATTGGCCTTGAAATATAGTTCTTTTACTGGAAACGTTACAAAGACGAGGACCATGTGTCATCACAAAAAAAAGGCAGCTTTTAACAGGCACTCTTCAGAATAGTCTCCACGTTTCATCCTCAATTATCAGTTCATAAATCTAGAATTTCTTAGCTGCTAGCAGATGGGTGAAGGTCACCAAATAAGGACCTCATAAAATTAGTGCGATTTAGAAAATTAGCAACAATCTGAACTGATTTCTTTCCACAGTACGCTGGATTTTCCAGAGCCATTCCCCTTTAGCAAAGGACCAGCAGAAAACTAAAACCCAGAAACAGCCAAAAAAGAAATTCCCATTCAACTGCCAAGATGGATTATCTGCAAATAAACTTGGATATATTTCCCTTATGGATTTAATTAAATAGTTGATAATGAAGTCTTGGAGGCGTGCTACTCCGGCAGACATGCTCCAGAGTGAAGGATTGTGCCGAGGGACCACGGGGAGCTTTCTGTGAACCAGCAAACCAAGAAGCAAGGGCAGAGATTGAGAGGGGGTGCCCTGGGGCTCCCCGTTAGAGCAGGGAGCATCGGGACCCTGATGAGCAGCAGCTCTGGCTCAGCGAAGGCAGGGCCAGGAGTGAAGGTGGCCAAACCCCTACATATGAAAAAGTAGCCCCTCCAGGAACGTGAGTGTCCAGGAGTGTGGCACATCAGCCAGGGCATGGCATGGCACATCAGCCAGGGCACGACGTGGCAAGGCAGTTTGCACGGGGAGGCACCATCCTCCTGACTGCTCAAAGAGGCAAGCTCCAGCAGTGGTCATTGTGTACCCCCCACCGAGATGAAACCTAGCTGTGGTTTCCACTTGGCCAGAAGGCATGTGGCGACCTGGAGCTCCCACGCAAGTACGCAGCTGCCCAGGTGACTGCAGGGAGTGCCTGAGCCTGTCACTGCTACTGGAGGGCAGCGTGGGACGTGTGACTGGGTAGATGACCTGCTCTGTAACTAAAGTCAGGATCATAAATCCCTATTTTGACATCTCCCTATATGCACTTTCCTAGCAAGAGAATTCTTCTCACATTTTCAAACTGAAAAAAAGATGTTTTAATTCCATTTCATCCTGAAATAATTACTCTGCAAGACAGAACAAAACAGAAATAAAGTGACAAAAAGCAAGTTTCCCATCTTAATTACCCACTCATGCATACACACTGACAGTCTTTTGTTCATACTAATGCACCATAATACATTTTTTTCATGTTAATATAGCATGAAAAGAATGTCTGCTTTTAACATCCAGAGTATATACGAAACACCTTCTATCTTTTGCCTGCTTTTCTGCCTTTACCTTCTTTTCAGTAAACAGCAATCTTCCAGTCTGTCCTTACGAGACGTTTCCTGCTATCTGCCACCTATTTTCAAATCACAACCACAACGATTCTGACCTTATGGCTGAGAAAATCTGTGGGAATTACTTCCAGTGAGAAGGAAGAACATCCCTTCCATCATCCTCAAAAACCTCAGCTGCAAGGGCTTGGTCAAACACAATGAAATAAACCCTTTTTGGACAGAATTCAAACATCAAGTTTAATTCAAGAATAAGACTGCTAAACATTTTTGAGTAAATGGCAACAGCCTGCTAGAATGGAACTATGTTACGTTAGTTCTAGCAGACATCACTACTGCTGTGACAGCAATGTTGCTTTAAAAGGCATTAAATTGACATGGTGCAGACATCCAAAAATAAAGTTCAAGCATCCAGGCTGTGCTTGCATGGGCTGTGCCCTTAAGTGATCTGTGTTTATCAGTGACCCATTGTGAAAGATGGGAAATGATAAAGGAAAGCTGCTGCTCTAACTATACCGACTGAGTTCTGGGAGAGCTAACAGGGTCTTCTTTACCTATTCCCCAATAATTGCATTTAACTGGTGTACAGAAAGCATACTTATTTAAAGGAAAAGCAGGGAGCTTCTTGGGGTTCATGTGTCTGGGAAGTGTCACAATATTAGACCTGATATTCAAGGCAAAACATATTTATGTTCTAGCTGATCAAATCAAAACTCAGCTTGAGACCACACGTTACCTGCATCAAGGACCACAAGGATGTCAGGCCACAGAAAATGGTTTGCTAAATCTTTTCATGACAGAAGTTAGAGTCTCAGTACAACGGGGCGTGCAAAATCCTACTAAAGCTGTAAGTCAAACTAAACAGTTTAGTTTTCCTGAACTGCATCCTGTATTCAATACCAACAGAACTGGTCAAAACATTTTCCATTGACACATTTTAAAAGAATACGGATTTTCGACCAAACAAAAAGCCTCTTTTTAATTTTTTTCCTTTTAATGTAATAAAACGTCTTTTGTTATTGTCAAAAATAGATTGTTTTTCACCCATTACTTACTCCTCCATTGCAATAATGGAGCAATTTCATGCTTATGACCTTGGCTGTTTGCCATTAAAATAATTGCAGCAATGTAGAATCACCACTTTTCCACGTTATGGACTAGAAGGTGGGAAAAAAATATTCAGACTGCAAATACTTTGTCCCGTCACCAGAACAAGGAAAAATAAAGATCAAAGTGTCACAACTGATGTTCATTAGCTACTGTAGTGATAATGCATGAGACCAAGAAGAATTTATTGCTGTTTCCCATCAGGGACCATGTTCTCTTTAACAAGAATTATCAAAATCACTATTCCCCCCGCCCATTTAGCAGACGGACATACAAAGCCAGAGAGCAGTCCTGTTCACCACTAAGGTGGCATTTTACACAGCCCTTTACTGATATGAACTGTACTTTTCTATTATGTATTAATTACCAAGGATAATACAGGTATCAGCCCAGGAGAGAGAAGACAGCTCTGCCTCCTCATTGCGATGGTTTTCACTTCTACCTTCCCAACCTGCCAACCTCCCAGCTCTCTAGGAGAAAACACGTGATGCTTTCATGGAGCTTAGCAAGCCAGAGACACGCAGTCTTCACAGCAGGTCTCATAAACCCAACTTCATTGACTTCAATGAAGCCAAAGTGATTTTCATCAGCTGAGGAACTGGTCTGACCCGTATAGAACAGGCTACTGTGCACAATAAAAGCCCAAAGGCTGAAACGCTCTGAAATCTGAGCACCTAGACAAAGATAAGAGGCAAATTTCTAGCTCCTTTCAAATTTGTTACAAATTTCCAGGGACTTCAGCATAACAGGAACTTCCTTCGTGGCAGCCTGGGGCTAATTCATTGGCACCATTGCAGCTACACTCATTTATTCCAGCTCTGGTCTGTCCTTAAGCTTATATAGTTGCAGAGCGTATATTCATGACCTAATCCATTATCATGGCATGGGGAAATGGAAGAAATGAAAGTAGCACAAATGAAGATTTTATCACTTAAATAAAATTGAGGGCTGTTATTCTTTATGTTTATTTCAGTTATCATTCATGTCTTACCTCACGGACACAAGCAAACTATTGTTCAACTTCAGTTCTCTCAGATTAGGTAGATAGGCACCTACGGGAATAGAATAAAGAATCACTCTGCAGACCTAGGAGTAAAGGAAACCTCTGACAATTAAAAGTCGAAGCATCTAATTTTACATGCATTTTTTACCTGTTTCTGCCAGATCTGTGCTGGACCTCTTCTAAGAAAAATTAACGAGATTATTTCACTCAAAAAATATTTCACTCTTTGCATTTTTGAAACATATACGTATTGTCTGCATGACCGTCCAATTATAATTTTTGGAACCCCTCCATGACAATTCTGATACAGCATCTTTCCAGACAGACAACAGCAGAAACTGGCTTGGTGGGTGACTGTTTCCTTTGGTCCGATTCCCAACCCTTATTGACTATTAACTGAGTGATATTCCAACGAGGTACGGGGTGCTTTAGAGTATAGCATTCATGACCTCCGATTTCTACATAATGCTCTTGTTTCTCTCCCCCCAATTTTTTTTTCTACCTATTTAATGGCAAGTAGTGATGGACTTATTCGATATACAGCCAGGTAACACTTATTCAAAATGTAATTTTGAGTCAAACAACAAAGGCATAATTTCCCATGTCACAACACCACCTGTTATAGTTCAGAGGTCCCCAAAACACTACTTACATTTTGCTAAGCATTGCCTTCGCCTTTTGATTTTCTGGATGTGATCTATTGTTTACTATTCAATTGTACAAGCTTCATATCTATGAAAACCTCAGTACTCTCTAGTTATTACTTTGATTAATGCTTCTTTCTGTTCCTAAGATTTGCCTTTTTGGATGCTTCTACAGGTATCTCCGAACCAAAATCATAGACCAAATCCCTCCAAGCTAACGGAATAATTTGGACATAAGCTCAAATCCCAGGAAACATTTCCTATTGACAACAGCAAACTTTACCCATTCCCACTAGTAGAGTTTGGCCATGGCTGACAAGGATCCTCCAGTATAACATGCAACCATGTAGAGGTAATACCAATTTTAGACAAACTGGATCATTACTAAAACATTAAAATCTGTTCTCAGAAAATATTTTTATGAGTCCTCTGAGTAATCTCTCTCTGGCAAGGGTTACTTAGCAGTGTCCAGAAGGACATTATTCCAGCTCTTTGCAAAAAATCAAAACAAAAGAAAAAAAGAAAAAGAAAAAAGAAAAGGGAGTGGGATCTCAAAAGCAAACAGAAAAGGTCACGTTGTTCATCCCATTTCCCCAAACAGAACAAGAGCGTTTACGGCAAAAACATTTTAATAAATCATGTTTTAGTAGAAGCATTAGCTATACCTAATGCTATTTGGGAGTGATCATAACACACGTATTGATCTTCATGCTATACTGCAAATATTTAACTCCATGTCTTTGCAAAGCTCCTCAAAAAATACTAAAGATTCAAAACACATTGTGAATTTTTAAGCCTTTTTTTAAATCATTTTCCATAATACATTAAAACTGTAGCAGAAATTATAACACACTGTCCTCATCCTGCAGAGCATGCTTTCTGAAGTCAAACAAGTTTTATGAAGTATGGCAACAAAATAATTTGGAGTCACAAAGACTTCCTCACATGTAATCCACGTACTAAGAATTTGATCTGCCCGCCCCCCCCGTCAAAAAAAAAAATAAAACAACCAGAATCTAGATTTCAAAAAATTGCTATCACATTTCTGATAAGAAACCTGAAGCACAGAGAGATGAAATTACTTCTCCCAAAGCATTAAAGGAAAGAAGAAGAAGAAGGATGCAGCAGCCCCTCCAGTCCCAGCACAGCAGTGGGTAATAGCCTTGCCAGGGATTCAACCCGAGAGGTTGAAGAGTTACCAAGCAAAGGCTATTGCAACGCATTACAAAGCAAATGAGGTTTAAAAACTATTAAGCAGAAAATTTGAATGAGAAGTCAAGAAGCCGAGCTCAAGAGAAATGGAGAGACTTGCTCAAGAAAAAGCTTTCCACTAAATGCATTTAGGGTTGGTTCAGGGGGAAAAAAAAAAGAAAAAAAAAAAGACTATTAAAGGATTCAAAGAGGCAGGGTGACAGGCTGACGATACAATTTTCACATCTGGTTATTTCATTATTGTAACCTGATCCTCCATCTCAGCCATTTTATTGTATTTTGGCACAATCTGTCCCTGGGAACTTGTAGGGTGTTAAGCTCTAATGTGCTGTTTACTAGACTGAAATAAAAGTATACTATGTGCAGTGGTGCAAAATTCTGCCAAGAAGACTTTTGCAATATATTTCTGCAGGTTCTTCCCTCCCTTAAGTTTTATATTCTACATATAATTATTAGTTGGTGCTAAGAATTCGTTGTCCATTTGACTTTGCTGTTTTTTATAGTCCTAATTCCTTATATATAGATTAGAGACTGGAAGACTATGTTGAGAAGAGAAAATCTTAAAATGAAGGTGACAAAATAAGAGATCTATCCAAATGTAACAACATACTTCTAATTTTCTTATTTTTAACCCTCACGGCATGTTTCCTTAGAGCAAGGACACAATTTATTCTTAAACTAACATAAAAATACTATAAAATATCAATAAATATTAACTTCTAATATTAATTTTTAAAGTACAAAAAATATATTCCTCATCCTGCCTTCAGATTGTATAATTTTGATTTCTAAAACTCAGAACGATCCAGAAAAATGCTGATGACTGCAGTACAAGGCTGAGAATTCAGAATGGCAAGCTATGTTATCTCATCTGTCTACAATTCCCTTTCACTAAATACCCTTTTTGTTATACGGCTCTGAAATTACTAAGCACCAACAATGTACTAGTGTTAAACTATTCCACTGTACTACCCTAGTGGAACAAAACTAAATGAAGAGCAGAAAGAAATCAGAGTATAAGGTAGGCGAATAAAAGTGATATGTGCACACTCAACAACATTGCCTTAAGTGCTGCACTTGACAAGCAGGGTAGCGATGCAGATGTTTTTCTGAGCTGCCTTGGTACAGCAGGTGGCATTTAGATACCTGACCAGAAGTAAGGAGAAAACAGGCAAGATGCTGATTTTATTATATTCTACAAGCTACAACACTTGTAGCACTTGTTGTTTACATTCGGATGTATTCTTTAGGTAGCATCACGTATCTTGGGTTTATATTGTTAACAAAAAATCACCATGCCTTGACTCCTTAACCCTCTGGAATACGGACTAGTGAAAAACATACACAAGAAAAATATTACTGAAATGACTGACAAATACTTGCCTTGGCAACAGGCAACCTACATGTTTTGTTGATCCAACAGTACAAAACAGGCATGCGAACGCAGGCTGCACTCTTCTAGCAAGAGCAACCTATGTACATTAAACAGGCTGTTTAATTGCCTTAAGCTGTGTAAGTCAGTCAGTCAAGTACTTACTTGGTCAAGTTATTTCCATACATGTTCTAAATAGACATTTTTGCACATGTCTGGGGTGAACTGGGCAATGCCACTGGAGATAAGACCGCAGCACTTGCAGGCAAACCCCGGCTAGCTGCAGTCTAGCTAATTGAGGTGAGAATCTCACAAAAAAAAAACCAAACTACCCTATCAGTGCAGGGTTTAACATACGCTCACTGCCCCAGTACAAACCTGTGACTCCTGGAGAGCCTGCCCAAGCCCTGCTGCAGTGGGTGCTGTGGCACCTTCTCAGCGAGGCTTGTCGGAACCAGCCAAACCAAGACCAGTGTGTGCAGGACTCCTGCCTCCAGCCTCTGCACCGGCTTCCCGACCACACAAGCTCCTGCCACTGCAATGCTGGCTGCCGACAAACATGTCCCAGCTTCCCATCAGGGATACTGACAAATGGAGCAAAAGGAAAGAGAGACGATGACCCTGTGTGAAAAATAACACGTGCCTGCCTCTGAAACTTCAGCAGAGCTTTTCCTTGATAAAATGCATGCAAGGAAAGCGGCAGTCTCCAGACACGTAATCAACTTAGCCTGGCCACCAGCAGGCAACAATTCAATAAGTACCAGCGAAGAGCACTGTGGGTAACGTGATTTGTAGCTATTAAAATCACTTAGAAAGAAGAGAACTATGTAGTGTCTTAAATGACTCTACCCCACCATCACTTTCAACAGGAATTTCTACGAGTCAGTCATGAATGCGGTCCCAGATCTGTCAGCAATCAAAACTGAAGGGCTAAGCTAATGAAAAGGAAATACTCCATCTGTTTGAGTATGAACCGAAGCCTACACGCAGCTGAAGAGCACAGAACTCATGTCCCAAATCCGCAAAGCTGGATACAAGGCTTGCCAGGACGGGTCAGTGTTTTGCCTGTCGCTCAGCAAGGTGCACTGAAAACAAACAGCTAGAGCTTTCAGCAATTACCTCGAGCCCTGCTAAGGCTCAGATGCACGCTCCGGCATGAAGCCCTTCCTTAATTTTAAGCCTGGTCACATGAAAATATTTTAATATCGGTCTTTTCATGTTTTAGCCCACACCCACACCTAAGAAATATAACTGTTCCTCCCCACCGTGTCACACCATTGTACTGAGGCTGACCTGACGAACCAGGAAAGGTTAGCAGGACGGTGCTTTAAAGTTTAGCACATCCCCAAGTGGAATGCTTGTAAGAAAAACCTCAAGCAACGTGTTTTAAATCACTCTGGAAATCTTGCTAAAGGAGATGTGGGCCCTCAATGCTTGTGTTACAGCCTGTGTACAGCTGTAAACACCAAAACATTTCTCAAGTGGAAATTATGGTGTAAATTTGGGGTTCAAGTGCTGCAAGGTTCTGGGTGACCCAGAACTATGCACAGTCTAGTAACTTGCAACTCCTTTACCTGGCCATTTAAGAGATTGCACAGCTTCTATCTTTACACATAAACACAGTTAAACCAGTATTGTTTACTCAGTGCAAGCTGATCATCCAAACAAGTAGTTCCTTGATGATAAAGATGCTTTTACCCATCTTCTGCAACTACGGGATACAGTGAAAGCAAGGTTAAATGATTTGATATGGCTATACAGAAAGCTAATTAGGTTTGGAATGCAAACAGAAACACCACATTGCAGAGCGGTCCAGGCTGGAGGGGACAGCCAGAGCTCTCAAGCCCAGACTCCTGCTCAGAGTTAAGTCTTCTGTGAGATCAGACCAGGGTGCTCAGGTCTTCACCCAGGTAGATGATTTGTAAGGTCCCTTCCAACCCAAACTGTTCTATGATTTAATGATTCTGTCATTCCATCTGGTCTGGTTCTTACCCTACTCCTTCCCTCAGGCTATTTATCCAGACCCCTGTGAGCAGAGACCAGGTCAGCAGCACAGTTTCAGGGGCAGGCAGCTGGTGAGGAGCATGCAATGAGCCCAACACCTTCAGCAGCAGTCTGGCTTACACCATTCACCCTGAAGGTGCAAACTGCCCTGCAATACCCCAAAAGAAGGCCTTACTCCATGCCCCTAAAAATCAGATGTGAAAAAAAGACCTGCAAGGAACTGATGATCACTGGAAGCATTAAGTAGCAAATTTTCTGCCCTAGCCACCTGCTGACATTTGCAAAGAAATTTTCATGGGATAGAAATTCAGAAATGCATTTAAAAAAAAAAAAAAAGACAGAAGGCAATTCAGGATGGTCTTCATGTTCTGTTATTCTCAAAAGCAGTGGGGACCTGCAGCTGCTGGTTTTTGTAGCTCTCAAGAAAGAGCCAACTCTTGGTGCAAATGGTGTGACACAAACAAGACAGAAATCGTTCACAACATGGGAATAGTGCTCCATATTCTGTAAAAGTTGCAAAATCCTAACCAGGGGGAGCAGAAAGAAAGGGATTGATTCCAGTAATGGAAAGGAAAGTACAGAGTGAAAAATGTGAAAGACTTTGCTGGCTTGTCACAGCTAATATAAAATGGCATAGGAATGGCAGCACCACTTTCGAGCACTGTAGAAATGGCATAATGAGATTACCTTAACTGGAGGAAATATGACTGACCAGATTATGATCTCTGAAAGAAACGGACGTAATTTACCTTGTATTATCAAATGCCTATCAGAAAGAGACCTATTTACGAAATAAACAGAATAACTAATACAAAGTGGGTTTATAATTCAAGACAAAAGCCCCCTTCACTGTACTTGCTTAACCATTCTTGACAAATTGACATCGAAAGACCCACTAAAGCTGGTATCGGCTGTTACATTACAGTCACTGCACATGAAAATGAACTGCTTGGCTGAAAATACCAGCATATGCTTCTGGGGACGTGACTCCTTTTGGCACGAAAAATAATACCCCGCAGTAGTTACTCAGCTTCAACACAGCAGAAGATGGGCTTGGTTGCAATGGGAATCCACAGGACAGAAAATGACTGCCAGTACTGGAAAAAAGGAAGGTTTCATATTCTCAGTGTTAACTCTGTTACAGAGGGAATTCCTTTGGAACTTCCTTACTTCCCCAGTGCAGCAATGACACAGAAATGTATCAGAAGCATTAGGGCTGTTTGGCACTCATCAAAAAGACGTATCTATAGGACTTTGCTCCAGCACATCATCTGGCAGAGCTCGATGAGGCAGTACGGGATGCAAAGACAGGCTGCTGGCAGCACGAGCAGCCTGATACCACTAGCAATTTCTCAGCCACAGGGAAATCTTACAGTGGAGAGAAACTGAACTTTGGCTACTATTTTGCTAGAGTAGTGCCATATACTCTAGAGGACAAGGTAACCAGTAAATGCGGATTCAGGGCCTAGAGGCATGTCATTCAGAAATTCATTCAAACTAATTGGCTTTAGACAGAAGTGGTGTCACTCACCCCATTGCCATTATTTTCAGTCCTATTTAGACCCTCAGAGAAGAAAACAGAGATCAAGGAGTGAGAGATACCAGGGAGACGATGTTTCAAGAGCTCTTGAGCAGGACAGTACTTTACACCGGCCATTGGTTTCCAAGTTCCCAGTCCTGCTTCAAGACATGACAAAGGAAATTTTGATACAGTGAGAAGAAGTTAAATTTTCTTACCAAAGTTCCCCAAGCTGTTCTCTCTTGTATCTACTCGCATCTCTAGGACCTTCACTTGCTGCAGATCATCTACCCCTGCCAAAACTTTCTGTAAAGATAAGCAAACATATATGCAATAAACTAGGTGGCACAGGAGCAAAAAGGTGTAGAAAGGCTTTCAATCAGTGCTTTGTCAACATGTACTCCAGGTCATAATGGCTAGATGTGTAATAACATTTAAACAAATGCAATATTCAAAGATCTTTCTTCCTCATAGATCTGAATTATTCTAGTCTCACATAACTTCTGCATTGCTTAAGGAGTCAGGGCTGAGGGTTACATTCAAGCTGCAGATCAACAACAGACCTACATGGCAATTAGTTTAATGTAAACAGTATGTCCATGCTTTAAGATTTGCCTAAATCTTGTAGTAAACCTCAGCAGATTGGTAATCAAAAAGGCACTAGGTAGTAAAACTCAACAAAACACACTGTTTAGCCTTTTAACCCAGAATCATGAAAAGAAAACATGAGTTTACCTGAAGCAGCCCACTTTTCTGAAAGACATCAACACTAATTATAAGAATTACAGATTCTTTTGAAAAGTTCTATGCAATACAAATAAAAGTCTCCAAAATCTTCCATTGTTTTTGCAAAATCTGAGTAATAGCATCAGCCACTGCATTAAGCAAGGGGGGAGTGTATGTGAATGCAGGATCTCTCCTAATATCCTAAAGTCTATATTGGTACATACACATAGATTTCACCTTGGCAGAGGTAAGCAGGAGGATAAAAACAAGGAGACACTATATACAGAGGAGAAAGAGAAGCTCTAGGACAGCCAGTGAAAACTAGAGCAATGCTGTGAAGTCCTAAGACACCAGGCTGCAATTCCAGAAGCAGCTGAAGCGATCTCACGTTACCACTGCTCTCATCCCCTATTCCTTCCTGCTATGACCTTGCTCCTCTCTCCCCAGCTTCGCTCATCCAGGCTACACGTCCCACCACCTCCTATGCATCTGCTTTAGGTGCTCAGTGGATCCTTCCATGCACAAATTCAACAAAACAAACCAAGAGGGAACTGTATCCTTTCTTCCTGATGGGTTAGCTGTTCATGGAGGAGTCTGAAACACCCCTTGAGCGATGAGAAATGAGGCTTTTGCGTCACAATAACTGCCTGAAAGAGTTGATACCACGCATAGTGATACAACTATGTATATAATATAAATAATTTTCACCTTTCTGTGCCAAAAGAGTTAGGACATGGGGCTAAAAAAAGTCCACTTCAAAGAAATGGCTTACCCTGGCATCAGTGTCTCCTCCTCAATGATGCAATCAACAGCACGGGTTGGAAGAATTATTGTCACCTGCCTTTTGTCCCTCTATTTAAGCTGAAGGCAGGAAGTCATTCAAAGACCTCCACCTACAGGGGACAAGTTTTCTTACTCTTAAAAAGTTACAGCATTCTTCAGTTTGTTTAATAAGGCGGAAATTATTCATTAGAAGGGAATGTGCAAGACCACGTCTGTTTATGAGTTTTGGGCAGAAAAAAATAACCAGAAGAACATCCAGTTAATTTTGCAGGGAAAATGGTGGTTGCGACATTCCCGCTCATCATGTAAAATTTGTATTGCGTACAAGTGACTACAACTTCATTTACTCTGATGGTTCCACACCCTCTTAGAAACAAAGGCTCCAATGCAAGTCTGAGTTTAAGTGAGACAACAGTTTAAAAAGACATGGTTTCCTGAAAAGGCTGAGTATCCCTCCTTGAAAAACTGGCTCCCTTTGTAAGGTCTTCACTTGGACTCCTAAGAAACAGAATCATCCAAAATCTTCAACTGCTTTTGAATTGTCTTTAAAACACCATGTTTAAAATTAATTTTTTTTAAACTGATTTTAAGCATGCTGAACCCAAGAAAGCTTCTAGACTTTCTTGCCTTGCCACTAGCATATGAAAAACAAAGGTCTGAGGTGAAAACTTGGGAGTCCCCAATGACATCCAGAAATATACTTTCTATCTCTCAATGCAGCCACCAGAAAAACAGTTTTGCTCCTGCAAAGAAGGCAAGCTTACAAACTACAGGCTGCTTTCTGCCCCCAGTATACACAAGATCCCTCGCTGCAATACAGTTTGCAGTAATCCTTTTCAGCAGATGACACTGTCTGTCATATAGCACGAGGGTACGTGTGAAATGAGAGCTAGCTGATGTCCTGGCACGCAACCATGCACTCTGATAGCTGGACTTGGACACAGGCTTACTGTCATTAAAGGAAGCTTCTTCTGAAAAATATCTGCCCCCTCCCCATCAAAACAGTCTTAAGAGCCTACATCATTAGAAGGCAGACCAGGAAGAAGTCTCAGAATAAGTCATAAGCTTAGGGTCATTCATATGCTTTGTCAGTAGTGTAGCAGAAGGTCCTGGCATTGCAAGGAGCCTCTGCATTTCTCCTTTGCTGTCTGCAAGTTCCCTGCATGCTGTTCGTCCCACTACTGTAACCTAGACAGCCTCCTTTCACAGTTCTGCTCCTTGCTCTCCTCTTTCAAAATCCAAGCATAGGAACTGCACAAAGTTATATTCACTCCTCATCCAGGGTTCCCTGTTCCTTTTCCTCATACCAGGGATTACCAGTGGGCCTCTTTGCCCTCCTTTTCCTCTTCCAGAGCCACCATTTGTACTTTTTCTCCTGTCTGAAAGATGAGCTGCTTAACACATCCATATTTTGTACTGCAACAGACAGAGCTGTGGCTCCAGTGCTGGGAAGGGTTATTGGCTCCCATCACCAGCTATTTGAAATATAGACAGCTGCCTTGAAGCATGTGCTAACCAGATGCGACAAGACTCCATGTGTTCCCCACTTCCCTGTTCTGCTTTTTCAAGCATCTCTGTGAAAATCACTGTCCTTCCATCTGTTGATGCCAAGGTGAAGCTCAGAGAGTTTGGAACCGATTGGCTGTAGGATGCAAAAGCTATCATACTACATGAAGGAAACAAGAAATGCTTTGAGGTTGAGGATATGAGCTCATTTCAAGGCACTAGAAGCAGAGAGACCCCAGGTGTTGACTGCAAACTAGTTAGCAAGCAAAAGGCCAGGGCGGCAGTTCAAGAGAAGGTTACATGGTGAATGGTTCCCGTGAAAGACAGTTAGGACACTCCTACTCCCCAGACACCTTTCTTGGTATATTGGTGCAGCTGGAAGCGTGATGTGTCTTGTTTGACAGCTAAAATTCTGGCACCAGGAACAGAGGAGACTTAGGGAAGGACACAAACATTTAAACAAGATAACAGATGTTTAGCAGGATCTCCCTTTCATCTTGCTGTTTAATGTCAAAGCACAGCAGCCTTCATCACAATTTGAAAGGAGGGCTATTTAGGAAGAATTTTGCTGCTATTGGGTAGCAAAAGAAAAAAAAAAAAATCATGGCCAAACACACTGAAGGCATCATCAACTTGGACAGAAATGTCTGGCACCACTTGGGTAGAACTGATGCTAAGGAGTGCTGCATCTCTTTGTTCCTAGGGCCATGCCAGGTCTAGGACAGGCTTCTGCCCTGGTCCAGAGGTGTCCCACTGTGACTCCAGGTAATGAGTGCCCTCCCACAGCGCTGCTCTGACAGCCAGGGACAGAACTCCTCTCTGCCTGTGCCCCAGGGAATGCTTACAGCCTTGAAGGTACTGTGCCTCTAGGGATTTCTTCAGCTATTTACAGCTGCTTAGCCTGAACATAGAGCAGGCAAAACCGAGGATCTCTTCTAGGCAAAGAGTTTGATATATCAGAGTTACTTTACATGGAAAAGATACCTTGAAAAATCCAACTATAATTTCAGGCTGACTGCTGATGTTCAGAGAGGATTCTGTTTGCCACTGCCTAGCAAGGTAGGTATTGGTTAGACAGAGGAGGAGGATGTTTTCTGAAGAATCAAACATCAAAATCTTTCTGGCATATGATGTCAAGAAGGTGGCTGGACAGCTTCATTCTAGGCAGCAAGAGTTATACT
This sequence comes from Falco naumanni, assembly GCF_017639655.2. Classification (NCBI taxonomy): domain Eukaryota; kingdom Metazoa; phylum Chordata; class Aves; order Falconiformes; family Falconidae; genus Falco; species Falco naumanni. The sequence goes on from NC_054063.1 coordinate 3,952,860, forward strand.
CCACCCTAAGTCTGTTTATTTGAAAGGATAAATTTCCATGGTAAATTACTGTACAATCCTTTGAAGAAGAATACATGGTAAGTAAAATAAAGATGGATGAGGTTCATTTTACATTTTTGCACCTCCCCCAAAATAGGAGTAAAACTATTTTCCATGAGATCATGCAGAAGCTATTGGTAAATAATTTGGCCAGTATTTTAAGGAGCAGTTCCATGATAGGTCACAAACTATTCCCATCATGCAAAATGTCTGGCCAACAGCTCACTGGAGAGTGTGCACTGGTTTGGAAAGCTTTTCCCCTGACTGACAAGAAGAGCCAATAAGTATTCTGTAAAACATTGCAAGTGAAAAATACTTCTGTGCTTGCAGAGCTTCCCAACTGGCAGAAGAGTCACCTGGGAATGACGCAAAATCCAGTTCAAGTCCCACTTGCAACTCTCTGTAAATTCCTTAATTGGCAAATAATATCTGTTCAATTAAAGCTGGTGTATACAACTGATTTCTTCTCTCTTTCCTAGATTTTTCACATACTCTTAAGAAAAGTAGATATGTTGCTGAAGAGCATGTTGCGTGCAGCTGTCAGAGAAGCACTTCCAGCTGTGCATTTATTTTGCTGATCCTGGTTAATTTGGCTAAGACAGGAATTCCTGAGTGGTGAGCTTATTTTCTTTTAATACTACACCTGTATGCAAATCCTAGATTCATGTCCATTCATGTGTTCATTGCATTTTGCAAGGATTTTATTTCAAATTACCAACTCAAGTATAATCTCTCCCTGCACAAAAAAAAATAATATAAAGCATGACAAAATATTTCTTCCAAGAAGAAAGTTATTAGAACATTAACAAAGTTTTAAGTGATTCTGTGTCAAGGGATTTTCAAAGAGAGGGAACATAACTTCCCTGTGGTCCCATGTACAATCTTCCTTTCAAAATGACTAAGTGCTGCAGATGCCCATAATTACAATATTTAGCTGTATTTCACTACTTGCTGCATGAACATACAAACACATTCTTCTCTCAGCTCAGATGAAGAGATTAGCCAGGCGTTCAATCTGTGATAAAGAGACATCTTTCTTGGCTTGCATGAGAAGTGTAGGTGAGGGCAATAATTATGACATTTAAGTGGTGGTGGACGCGTTAGTAAAGAGGTCTTTATTCCCGTGCCGAAGCCTCCAAGTCACACCGACAGATCTACACAGCCAGCCTAGCCCTGCCACCTCCGGTTCAGCTACCCGCTGACTTGTGCTGGGGATTCACAGTCCTGACACCTTGTTTTAAACCAGTATTAAGGGTCTGATGCTGCAAGTTGCTGGGAGTTTTCCCAACTATTGCAAGCTTCAAAGGGCACGTGGAGCACCAGAAATGACATTGGAGGTTTGCTGATCTCCCAGAAATAGCCTGTATTGTTTCTGTAGGAGCCCAGTTTTAACTGTGGACAAGACAGTAGATATTCTTAGATCAATTTTTGCTTTGAATTTGTTTTACGGATTTACTTTCCCTCACCTAGATATAAAAGAAGCCATACCCCAATATTAATTTTTTTCCTGTCTAGCAATCAGGTGCGTAGTAAGTAGCTACAGCCATTGCTCAGTGTTGTGTCACTGAACGTGCAAAACTCAAGACTGTAATCTGCCATTTGATGTCAGCTAAGCAGCTGTCACTGTATGCAAATGAAAATCTGGGTTTTTTTCATATAAAGGCATGCATATGTGCATGTATGCATATAAATAGAGTTTCCTGATGTGACAATTTGAGTGTAAAACATCAGATGTCTAAGCAGCAAGATGAACACTAATATAACAACTACAAGCCTTCACTGTAGTAAAGGCATTAGTGTTAGGATAACAACATATAAAAGGAAAGCTCCGAAACTAAACAAGGCTTTGTAATTTTTCTTCCCTGTTCACATTATTATGTTTACTGCTATCTGCTATCTTGAGCAATCTGATCTAACTTTGAAACAAGCTGTGCTTTGAGCAGAAGATTGAACTGGAAGACCTCCAGAGCTCCCTTCAAACTTTTTAATTATTATTTTAAAAATTATTATACAATCCTAATTAAGGATTCAGCAAATCCAAAATCAGTCATACTTTCATCTCCTAGACTCCACTTAATTTATCAAGATTTTGCATTTGCTTCCTTGATCTCCAGGGTTTTTTTTCCAAATCCATTTAGCTTAAAACTGAGAGGAAAACTTTCTGCAAAGGCAAAAAAAGGAAACGATTGAGTCATTTCAGCAAGAATCCAATCTGTTTTTCCAGGACCCTCTAGGATTTTCTTCTCCCCATGAGGATGCGTGCACACCATATGAAATACACCCTAACCTCCTGAGCAACAAAACTAAACACCATTTCCGAACACGTGTTCCTAAGTTTAGAAAACATGATTAATTGGAGCAGGATCAACAAATAGCAAAATAAGAATACTTCCTTTCTTCTTTACAAATCACACACAAACGTGATTCATTTTGATAATGTGACAATATCTGGAAGATCATTTGACCTTGTAAAATGAGTTCATTCTGAGAAGCGGAATGCTTTTTGTTGGAGTCAGGAAAAGATCCTTTGCAAACGATGGGGAGGGGATGGGGGTTAACAGAACAAAATAAAAATCTGATTCAAGACAAGTGGAGCTCTTAATTTCAGTTCCTTCACGCTTAATGAGAAACCTGTGCTACAGCCCTAAAAGTTAAAAATTAATTGTAATTTATTGCCCATTAATAGCCAGATTTGAGAACAAAGGGAGAACAGGGAATTTGCTCACCCTGGTATTCTGCAACATCAGACAACAACACATAAGCCCAACAGAAGTACAGGCAGAACAGGGAGCCTGAAATGTTAACAGGACAGGTACAAATGGAAAAGCAAGAATGCTCATTCATACAGTGTAAAGATCAAACAGTACATCAGAAAATTGACATTGATACTGGATTGACATTGATACTAGAAAGAGAACAACTAATGATACCAACCCTCGCATCAAAGGCTTCTGACCTGTAGCTCGGATGCAGAGTATTCAAATATAAAAGGGCATCACATGAGATCGCAGCAAGAGAGATGGCAGCAAGCAGAAACTACAGAAGATGTGATTAACGTAACAGGGATACAGAGTCACACAGGATTTTAAAGTGAATGTTATGCCAAAACAAGGCCACAGAAGAGCACAAATCCTGTAATGAGTGAGCATGAGATTTATGTGAGGTGAGGATCCGCTATGGAGAGGAACAGAAGAGACAAGGGACCAATGGTTTTGTAGGAGTTGTCTTAGGTGCTACAGGGTCCAAGCAGGCAAAAAGGAAAGGAAGGTGGGGCAGGATGGGGAGAAAGAGAATAAAAATCAGTTTAAGCCAAACTTCCCTCTCTTCAGGGGAAAACAACCCAGCAACCGGAAAAAAAAGTGAAGGAATACAAGTATCACACCTTTTAGGGAGTCCTTAATAACGAGGACTGCTAATGGAGACTGCCATCACCCTGGAAAAAGGAGAAAATGAGTGAGATGTGCAGGCAGAGATGCGGCCACAGGCTGCAATTCCAGGCACCCAGCCTTCGCAGGTCCTGCACAGCCAGACCTCCCAGCCCTCAGCCCAAACGGAACTGGCGCAAGGCAGAACACTGCAAAGGCAAGGAGTAAAGATGTGTGTATCTCTGAATGAAAACCTTCCTCAGGAACCTCCACCAGGTGTCCAGAAATCTCCCTACACAACACCGCAGAACTCAGGCCCATGTCCTTATTTGAATGTAAAATAATTTTACTTTAATGAGCATGTATTTTAAAAATATATTAGTTTCCATCTCAGAGCACTTCAGCAAACACAATCAATAACTCCTAAAATATTCACAACTAAAAGACAATCAAGAAGATATTGCAAGTGTATCGATTTAAGCAAAACAACCTTTCAGACCATTTGGTTATCAGTGGTATGTGGTTCCTTGAAAAAAAAAAAAAAAATGCATCTGAAAACTTGCTTCAGATTAAATGTTTGAACAGTGTCTCTATTTTTACATTTGCAGATCCAGAGGAAGTAAATTCATGGAAGCAGCAGTTTCCATTTGATCAACATAAAGGTCAAAGAATAGAAAAATTGGCTATGTTATTAAACCAAGCTATAAACATTACAAATGTTTCCTTAACAATGCCATGTCATTTTTCCTCTGAGCAGGAAGTGCCCCAGTGATGTCAACACAAATGTCGGGTTCTAGGGCCAGGAAATCACTGTGTCCAGAGAAATTAGTAGAAGAGTATGCACCCATTTAAAAGAAACTTTGAAATGGAATTTCTTACAAATATTAATATACACAACCTTAAAGAGGCAAGACTCCATTAAGTTCAAGAGGGTACATAAGAATAATAAAGGGGTTTTACCCATTTTAAAAAATAGCCTAGAGTTGTAGGAGATCTGTATTTAAATACAGATCTGTATTTAAAAGAATATTATAAAATAATGAACTGTAACTTCATGGGAAGTGGGTAACATTGCCTTACATACACTTTCCTGCTCACAGTTTACTGTGAACAAAAAGCAGCAGAGCTTCAGAAAGAGAAGAATTTCATGCCAATGAAAGAACTTCCTAAGGGTTTAATTCAGAGTTTATTGAAGTCAGAGGGCAGCTGTTTTGGTTACTCTAATGGGCTTTGGTTCACGCCCTGAGAAAACAGGCCAATCTGAGAGCTTCCCGTTGGATTTAGACAGGGTATTATAGGCCACAAACACATTAGACTGGTCAAATTCTACGCCAGATTTTAAAAAAAGACTAAGTTGTCAAAGGTTCACAAGAACCAAAAGAAAGTGAATGGCATAGATTGCAAGATCATGTATTGATTTTTCTCCAGAAAGCTTAAAATATACACTCTGCAAAAAGTGATTTTTGCATCTCCAGGTATTTCATAAACACTAAAAGGCTTAGCTGCTAAGGGAAGAGTAGTTCTGAGAATAACTTGCTGTCCAATCGACAGTGCACGGTTATAGCTAGGGAGCAGCGTAAACCTGCAGCTGGCACGTGCCCCCCGCAGCAGCCAGCGTCCCTGCGGTGCGGCGGATTCCAGACACCGCCACCCCCCCACACGCACTGGGGGCATCCGAACCACAGCCTTGGCCTCATCTGTCTTTCACTAATTTCTACCCAGCTCTGCAACACAAAGCTGCAGCTTCTCTCCTGAACTTCTACTTCTGCTCTCAGCTCTCCCCTTCTTTAGCAGGGATAAATGAGGTTATTTTCTCAGCTCCTACATATCCCAAAGGATTTCACCCTTAATTAGTCCTGAGCAAATCCAGCACAATATGTAACCAAGTATTCCTTCACGAATATTTTGTAAAGTGAATTCCTTCACAAAGACTTCAGCATGTTACTCTCTCTCAACGGGCTGCATGGCAAAATAATTTCCCCCAGTCAAAAAGGAACATGGCTTTCAAATGTGCTTTGCAATTTCATATACTTTGATATATATAGAAAGTACTTCTAGCACTGGCAGGATATTTTAATTGGCTTCTTAGCAGGACAGAGGATTTCACTAATTCAGAAAAAAGTTGTTCTTTTAAAGTTGCATTTCCAATCTCTAGAACAAGGTTAATGTAAAAAGCTTTTTCTAATGATAAGATTCGAGGTACTTCAGATGGCGTTAATGAGATCTGTTTAAATTATAATTATGCTACCTGTGCTTTTCTTCCTGCTGCTTCAAGAAACCTAGCAATAAAGACAGCAGCATTCATGCTGGGAATATTTTTTATATGAAACGAGGTGAAAGGAGGACAAACATTTGGTAAATTTCCATAAGACAGAATCTACTTTATGCAGAAGTCTAACTGTCAGATATGCAACAACCTGCAACCATCACAAAGGCACTTGGAAGGTTAAGTTAATACAGCTCTGTATATGCCAGTTTGTCTCTTCATTAAAAAGTTGGATGTCTACTCACCAGTTTCCTGGGGGAAAGGTATTCATCGATAAGTAGCTCTCCGTCATCTTTAATCAGCGGACTGGGATTTAGGTTGCCTCGCCAACTCAAATCAGTCACCCGGACTGCAGCTGAGGCCCGATGAGAAACTTTGCCAAGATTCCACTTCAGGTCCATCTCAATATGCTTTGAACAAAAGGATAACAAGCAGTCTGATTTTTTTCCCCCACCCTGTATTTACTATTTTCCCTTCAGCAAAATCTATTTTGACTCCCATTGCAAGTCAGCAAGCGCCTATGGTGATACAGGTTTCTTTACTCAGAAAAAACCCCAAAGCAATCATGCATCATGTAACATGTAATCTTCCTTTTCTTCACCCTCAAGAGCTATCCTAGTCGCACCGCTCATTCAGCTGTGAGTATAAGCTTTTACACAAACTATTATTTGCAGTTATACAAAAGGCCAGGCATACCACCTATAGCTCTGTACAAAAAAGGTAGCCAAGAACAAACAACTCCGGATACTAGTCCTTTCCAGTCTTCTTACTACTCCACTCACCCTTCTCCATATGGGCTTCCTACCTACCCATCCCCTCTTGAGAAATGTGAACCGTACTCAGCAAAACGCCGCCGAGCTCCAGGCTGCACGTGCCTGCACCAAGACATGTCGCTGCTGCTCTTTGGCGTTTTGAGCTCTGCCTGTAGGCGAGCACGGACAGCAGCAGTCTGTATTTGCTGCCCTAAATTAAACATACCCGCACTGCTACTGACTGCCCTCTGGGTCAGGCAGGCCATGGCTATCGACTTCTAGTTCTGAAGAGTCTCGGAGAAAATAAAATTAAAATACAATTCAAACAAAACTCTGTGTGCTTCAAGTGAGGAATGAAATCCAAAGTTTGAAGATGAAACACTTCAAAAGCGTTCATTCTTTAATCCCCAAAGCTATTCTTTTTACAGAAATATTAATAATTTATTTTGAAATATGAGAATAAGTGTACGTACACCCGTTAAGAGTCAAAAAGCAATCGGCTGTACCCGAACGGTACAAGCATTACTATGATTTATACAGCTATTTGCTACTACTTGGCAGCAAGGAAGTATCACAGCTGGAAACATTGCTGTAACAACAAAAGGCTAGACTAAAGAAAAGCCTCCTCACTCTGCTGAAGGGACACCTGCAGTTTTCCTCTGTTCTCCACTGCGAAGCAATACTTATTCTTGGTGCTGGAAAACTAATTAAACAATCAAGCTAATCATAACTGGCTGACAAGGCTTCAGTGGTGGCCAAGACCTGAGAATTACCACCTTCCTTCCTAAGGAAAACACAGGAGTGATTTCAGTTAGGAAACACAGAAGTTGTGACTGCTCAGCTAATCATCTCTGCTTGAGAGGACTAACCACTTAGTAGGTGAGAGAGGTTTACACCAAAGAGAACTCTTGCTGTGACGACTTGTGTCCAGTCAAGAGTCTTCATCTCTGCACTAGCAAAAAAAAATTCAAAATACTCAGTAGTCAGAAATATTAGCAGCCCTTATCTGAAGAAGAACAACTTAACAACCCACCAAACCCCTCCCTGCAGGATCTCCTAGCGTTAGAAAGACAGGAAGCAAACCCTCACTCTCCTGAGTGCTCCTTCCATGTGTTCATCAGGGGAGAGGCAACCCACAAGGAGCAAGAACTATTCTTCCCAGATCGCTACACATACCTGGCAAGCCCTCCTAGAGGAGAAGCTGAACTCTCAAATGTGCTACATCCAAGCCACGGCAATGTTCAATGCGTAAAAAAACATTCAAATACAAATTCTTCAGAGACACTTCTTTCAATGGTTCTTAATGGCTTATAAAAGAAACACCATGAAGTGAACTGAACAGTGACATTTGCAGCTTCTAACACCTCAGCGTGCCTATAGTTGTATAAGGACAAATTTCCTGTTTCTGCTCATTAAGAGGGAAAAGTGATCTCAAAAAACCTATTTGTCTTAGTTTTTGAAAGAAAAGAGAAATTTATGAAGTTTATCTTTTTCTTTTCCCAAAGAATTCTAGAATTTCTTAGATTTTTTCCCTCCTCTACTTTCTTTAGAGCAGGTCAGTATGACATAGTGCAGAGTTCCATCAGTTGTCCAAGGAAATTCAGAATCTTATGTGATACAAAGGTTTTCTGGTGTTGTCTATTTTCCTAAGAAACTATTATTTTGGTCAGCAAGTGACTCCAATTAGAATATTTGCCATATAAATGCTGGAATACTTCAACAGTTGCAAAAGATTTGTGTTGGATTGTGTGCAACTGCTTATGGTTCTTTTAATTCAGGTGAGGTTTGTTACTATCCAGAGATAATCCCATATGGAACCAAGTGGAATAATAGTCAGAAATCACTGATGTAACATGTGGGTGCAAAACATAATGAGTTAAAAACGTGTGTGTGTAGATTTGGGCTGTAAAGAGTTAATACTCTTGCATAAAACGTATTATTGTTCTCCTTTCTTCAGTCCATCACTATTACATTTCAGAACGTCCTCCAATCTTTGAAATATGTGTTGATACAGCACTTACTTAAGGTTTGACAGAGAGATCAATTTGTGGCTTAATATCTGAAGCAACACTTCCAATCCTATACTTCCCGCTATTGATCTGGTGCTTGTAATTATTGTAACATTGGATTAGTGAGGAGAAAAGTATTTTCATTACAAATTGTCCAGGATCAAATTGAGTTATTGTCAGCAAACAAAACTAATTCTTTTGACATGCCTCTATCACCTCAAAACTTTCTCCAGAGAAGAATCTTCTCCTGAACACAGATCAAAACAACATCCTCAAAATGAGAAATATAGCAAATATATAGAAAACACAGAAAAATCTCAGTGTGCAGGGTGGTGAGGTACCAATCTTACATAAAAATCCACAAACTTCCAATATCTCCAGCACTGTGCAAGAGTGAGCAGGGGGCCTGGCAAAACACTCATCCCCCTACAGATACAGGATCTTTTTCATTGCTCTTTTTCATCAGGTCCATCTGATTTTGAGACAGGTAAGATCACTCCAGTAAAGCCACCTCACCCACTCATTTAAAATGTTAAAAAGCAAGTGAGAAATCTATGGCTCTATCAGCTGCACAGAACAAGCAGCCGCTGACCCAAACTAGTGTTGGCCTCAGTGGGACAGTTTACAGGGACTGGAAAGACTTCATTGTCATTAAAGAGGTCTGAGAAGTCACGAACCTGAAGATTTACTCCACAGAGAAGATAGTCACATTGGCTATATGTTGGATCTATACGCTGAATGGTAAGGCAGATCACACCTGCAGCACTGTGGAACCAACAAGAACAGAAGCTAACTGCACCCAACAAAAACCTCCAATGAATTCAATGGCAGAGCAAAACAGTAACTGTAAAGTAGATTAAAGTGTCAGGGAAAGTGAAAATGGCTGAAAAAACTGGGGTCTTGCCCTGCGTATGAACATTAAGAATAAAAGAAATCAATGAATTGGTTTTTGCAGGATTTGCATCGTAGGTCTTGACTTGGCAGGCTCTGTATGTGGATAACTAGAGGCAGATAATCAGTAAGTGCAGGAGAAATCAATGACGAGAGCAGTGAGATGGAAGATCTTGAATTCTACAAACAGTTAATCTGCTGACCTTCCCCACTGCTGCCATGCTCCTTCCCAAAGCAAGCGTGATGATGGTAAGCTATTCAATTCACAGATATGCTGTGCAAGTTCATTAAAAACTGCATGACATTTTCAACATATATAAAGTAATAAAGCTAATAAAGATCTTTATTAAAATGAAATGGTCCTTGGAACAACATGTGATTTGAAATCCCTGCAGAATACTGTAATTTGCTAGAATGAAATTGGCAGAGAATAGTTATTTGATATTCTTAGGGTCTGACAAACTGGTAAAACTCCAAGATTTTATTTTCCTGCTATGAGATTTATCAAAGAGTCAATGACAGGATCGTGTATTCTTCATTAAATATATGTTAATATGCCTTTCAATACAGCAATTGCCAGAAATGCTTGACTCCATATTACTTTTGGCTTCTTAAGTCTGGGAAAGATCCTCTGAATTGTGTGACTAGGCATGATAATTTCTAATGCAGCCTTCAAGACATTGCCTAAAGAGCTTGTCCAAGCAATTTGGCTTTTTTCATTTTTAAATGGTAACCTACCAACAGTAATCAACCCAGATTTACTCTAGGAAAGACATATACCTCTATATATTAACATGCCATACAAAAAATAAAGCTCTAGTCCCTTAAGCCAGCTTCTCAGCCAGCATCCTCTCGTGCTCTGTGGCTACCCATGGCTTCAAAACGCTTCCCAGGACAGGGAGGAGTGCCATTTCAGGTAGGGTACCGCAATTCGTATACCCTTATCTTTATGCCACCAACCTAAAAATAGTCTAGAAAAAAACATCTGAGAATCATTGTGCTATCTATCCCTTCATGACAGGAAGCTTGCACTGCAGACTTTCATTTCTCTTGCCCTGCACAATGTAGTTTTTATTTGTTTAATCTAGAATCACAAATCATAGTAGTGCCCACACTGTTACCACTGACACAGAACGAAAACAAAGAATTCTGTGTTTGCTAAGGATTTGACAAAAGGTTTGGTTTGTAAGTCCCAAGGGAACTATGAGTGCCCTTTTAAGTGTAATTTTGTGCAAGTGCACTACAGATAACCTCTTCTGGAAAATAACTGTTTGGGCAGCTGGAAATTGCTATGATGTCATCATAAAACTACTGTTACAATAATCCACCCCTAATGGCTGAAACAGTTCCTGCTACATTTATGCAATATAAAGCACCCTGTAACATATCAGTCTATTTTAGCAGGTGCAACTTCTAAAAAGTTGAAAAAAAAAAAAAACATCTGACCTGATATTAATGTGAATCGCTCTTCTTTGTATATAACTAAATTATCTTGGTTTAATCTTCTGGGTTTGTTAAGCAGAAGGAGGTAGTGACTACTTCAGTAATGCTACTTTAACATTAAGGAATCACGTAGAGACTATAAAGACCATTCATAAATATTCCACTTGTGTGCCCCACTAAAGAAAAAAGCTTTTATGAGAACACTGAAATATCAAGATCTCAATATCCCACTTATTGTAATTAAAAATCCACTGACTTCAAGACATTGAACAACTCCAGCGCTTACAAAGATGGTTTTGTTTAACTGTTCAGCCAGTTTGAGGGCTTGGTTCAAGCACCCACATTTGCACATAAAGCAAGTGCACTGGTTTGCCTCATTGTTTACCTTCCTTATTTATGGTTTTACAGACTGTAAGGGTGCCTGACAGTCCTTTGGTATTACGTCTAAATCCTGCTCTACAGCTGCCATGACCATGGTAGGTAAGCCTCGGGTTCTATGTCCCACACAGTCCTCGGGGAAAGTTTTTGGGAGCTTCATGGACTTTTTGTATTAACCCCATGCACAGAATGGTGTTCAAACTGCCATCATCCAAAGCAGCAGCGATCCCAGAGAAGAAAACACATGCTACAAACTCAGAGTAGGTTTGAGCCAACACCCTTGAGATAAAAGGTGTTTCATATTCTTAAAAACATGGCAGTTAAGAAAAAAAAAAAAAAAGGGCAATGCATTTAAATGCCACCATTTCTCTTTTATATATCTACAAATTGTATGTACTAAAAAAGCAAGATATATAATACTTTCCCAGATCCTGCTGAGGATGTTGTAAGGTGATGAGAAATTTATCATCGTGTGTGCTAGAAATGCCTCTAAATTAAATCATTCTGGAGTTAGCTTGTCAAATGCTGTCCTCATAGCAGGATAAAAAGCAGATCACTCTCTATTATACGTGCTATTACATGTCAAAGAAACAATAAATCGAAGTCCAATCAACCGCTTTTGTTTCTTAGAGTCCTGTGGTGGGAGGGGATCAGTGGCATTCTCTGTCTGGCTACAAACATTTATTGATACTCCCTGCAACGCGAGTCTACAGACAGTGACTATGAATGAGTGTGGATTATCTCAATCCTTAGGTGACACTGCAAGATGCTACAGACTGACTTTTTTTTTTTTTAATATAGGTGAACTTCCTGCTGCAAGGAAACGTCTCAAAAGACTCTGCTGCTGTTTGTCCCCACTCCTCCCTACAACCAGCCTAAGAAAAGCTAAACAGGGGTTAGGATGTAGAGGTAAATGGTGAACAACAGGGGTTATGGAAAAACAGAGTTCCAAGGTGCCCACGACTTCATGGCCAGAAGGTTGCCAAATGATCTTATGATCATTTCAGTTAGCAGAGGAGGTAAAAGTCTCTCACTATTTTAACTTCAGCAAGGTAGCCAGGGATCAGGAAGCTGCATTTGGCACTTCAAGGTCATAGGTTTTTATACAACAGTGTCCAGATGTGAAATAAGTGAGAAACAAGGCTGCTCTATTTAAAATCCTCTTGTCCTTAGGTCAGGGTCCTGAAACGGATAGCTAACGCCAAGGTACACAGGAACCAGCGTATCTGCGCTTATCACACACACAGATCCTGCCTTAAATGTAGATGTCACTGGACCAGAAAATTGGGGAATATAATTAGTTTAGGCAATTCTAACATTACAGTTTCAGTTTTGTTAAAATAAAAAGTATGCAAATATAATGTTATTATTTCCAACTATTCCCAGGGTAGGGATATTAATCTAAATCACAGCATCAGCTTAATGAAGTCTTTTGTCAAGAAAAACTTAATGTCCTTCTTTTTTGGCCTTACCTACAATATCCTATTGTTATTTCAGAAGACAGACTGTACAGGTGAGTGCATTCTGCCAGGCTGAATTAAGATTTGATCTCATATTTAATACTCCACAAGTTATCTTAATATCTACTGGATATTCTGTTAATCTTCAAAGGACAATAGCCCAAACTATTTCTTCTAAAACATCATCTAGGTCATTCACTTACCTACCTTGCATTCAAAAGGTCCAATTCAGCAATTACTTAAATTGCAGATGCCGTTACTGGACATACCGAGGAAGGACATAAACAAAGCAAGGCTTTGCAGAGTCAGTATCTTTTTAAGATCAACACTTAGGAAAACAAGACAAGTTTTAGGGCACACAAACCCCTCTTCATGTCATGGGCACTCATCATTCATGCTCTCCAAGCTCAAAGAGGAAATTAACTCAGCACCATAGTTCCAGGTCCCAATCTTGAAAAGACTCGTTCACATGAACAACTTTGCGCAGCTTGAGTAGAGGGATGACCCAAGCACAAAGTTCATCACCTGGCTAACCCAAGATAAAAGCATCTGCCAGTATCATTTTAAGTATTAACAAAAGCATTCCCACCAGCCTCCCCCAAATGTGTATTCTTTCCTCACAACATCTCTGCAAGAGGTGGTCTACAACCAGCTTGAACACCTCTCTGCTCTTCACAAGCCATGTTACATAAAGTCCCATAGGTCAAGGCTCACACTGAAGTGAAAGTTGCCCAAGCTGTTTCTTAAGCTTCTGATTTGACTGAGAAGACTTGAAAATACAAATCCCAGCATACTATTTCCGAGCTGCTGAAGCTGGGCTGAAGAAAGGCAGCCCAAGTGCCCAAGACCAGCACTGCACATCCTACAACCACTCTGTATGCAAGTCTGAGTGTGTTAAAAGAAAAGTTACCTTCAGGAAGCTCTCCACTTATGATATATATTGAACATCTGGAACAATAAATGATACTGTCTCAGCACATAGCTTGCAAAATTATATATATTTATAAAATAAGCAGCAGCACGATGAAATTATATTTTAGGGGAAGTAAAAAAAAGAAAAAAAGTCATCAAGATTTGAGTGACTCAGGGCTAATTCATCACCCAAGCAATAATATCCCTGAGTTATTGCTGCTGGGTTCCCCCTTTGGACATATTCTGTTATCAGCGTACAGGTACTTTCTTACTGAATAAAGCTTTTGTAAGTAAATAATTTTTCAACTGATTTGCATAGATTATACCATACTCCAGTGGTGGCCACACCGAACAGAAGATTAATCTCAAACTTTTTGTAAGTGATGAGAGCCAAATAATAAGTTAATGTTCCATGTGGGCTCCAAGTTTCACCCACTTTTAATTATATACAAGGCAGTGTCAATTGTTGCAAAGATGGGACAATACAAAAAAAGCTCCCCCTCTCACTGTAAACTTAGTTTTGCTTTAGTGTCGCACTAATTATCCTTTCCCATTGCATATAAAACTTTCTCACCCTGCACAAATACTGCTTTTAACATAGCCTTGTCGCCTTTATCTGGGGTTTGAGACAAGGTGCTTTCACATCATTGACACCCTCTACCTCGTTATAAAGAAGCTGGATAAGTCACCTGTATACTGGTCTCTCTCCAGCATCTTCCCCAAAGTCTCCTGCATGCCAAAAGGTCTTGCAGGCTCTCTCCATTCATTAGGGCAATAATAGCACAGCCCAGCTCAGTTTTCTGAGGCACAAAAAGATGCAGTGTGTCCCTGCACAGGTGAGCACAGTCTCAGATCAAGCTTGTAACAGCGCTGCTCATTCAGTCTATTCTAGCCCATGGACTCAGGGCTAAGTGACAGACCAAAGCTGCAGAGAAGAAAAATTCCACATTTTTAGTCTTCAAAGCATTTTGTAGTATCCACCATATAGAAGCATTTCCAGATTCCAGCTAAGAAAAGGACAATAAAAACAGACTTTTTTTTCCCAGCTACTGATGCATTGCATTTATGAGCCCTTTGAAATCCAGACTTCTGTGCAGGCTGAAAATGCATCATATATGGCATTTCTGAATTTCAAAGTGCTCTGTTGTCCCTAAACAATTTTCAGTCGTTTTATTAGGTAATTAAGCTGATTGAAGCAAGAGATTCCATGGCCCGCAAAACCATTTGAAGAGGCATTTTCAAGGCTGGGATGTTTCCGATTTCCAATGTGTTGCTCACATGGGATACATTGAATAGTAAGAGATGACTTCTAGCTGAACTCACAGGAAAATACTGAACAGTGGAAGATGGCACGGCAGCTTATTTAGTAACACACACTCCCAAAATTTTAGCAAGGGCAGAAAACTGACAGTGAAAAGGACTTTGCAAAATCAATTTAGTCTGCTAATGAGGTTGCACTATAACTGTCCTGCTGGGTCAAGACAGATGCCCAGCTATCTACTGTAGTCAGAAACAGATGCTTAAGAAACAGTACCAGAAGCAGAGGTAGTCCAAAGCCATCCTTCCCCTACATACTGTTTTAATTTCCGGCAGTCAGCTGCTTAGTAACTTCCCGAGCAAAAAGGTGTGTTGCGTTCAACAGCTGGGGAGATGTATAGGGAAGTAATTATTTGTCAGGTGTCGTGACATGACAAATAGTCATCCAACGACAAAAGAAGCCCCAGGAATTTTATCAGGAAGCAGTTTTTAAAGATGAGAAAGTGTATTTTCACATCGTATTTGTTTAAATTGTGGAAGACACAAACATAGGTTGTTGTGGAGGCTAAAGTTATAGATGAGGTCAAAAGCACTTAGAATTATGGAAGACTCATCCATATGTCCGTGCCATTCATTAATCTATAGCTTTCTTTTCAATCATCTCCTTTTTCATCTCTTCTAGCTGAAAAGTCTCATTTATTTTGTCTGTTTTCTATTTCTCATCTTTGTCGTATTTCACAGAAACAATCTGAAGTCCTGCCATTTACCATCCAGGATGATCAGAACTGCACATAAAATTCAAGATACGGCCACAGAGCCGGTACATGAATTTAATCTGTTTTCAATTCCTCTTTTAACAGGTTTTAACACTGTCTCTTTTCACTAGCTGCAAGATGATATTTTCAGAGAACTATTGCAGTAGATTAATGCTATAGTAGCCCAAGTAGCCACAATTTACTTAAAGTCCATCATTTTATATACATTTCACTTCCCCGCACCCCCACCCCCCCATCACTTTGAACTTGGGTGGATACTCTATTGAAATAAAACAAAAACATACCCAAACACTACCTGTGCTAGCAGTAACAAAAAAAACCCCACAAAACAAAACATAAAAACCAACCAACTGAGAGAAACCGAGAGGTAGTATTAGAACTCTAAAAAATTAACTCAAGATGCAAAAAATATAAAAGAAACAGCCAACGTTACGGGATACTTAAAATATTGCTTCCTGATGTCAGATGCTATAATCAAAGGAATGAATACTTTCTGAAATCTTATTTTTTAAAATATTAGATAATGCTTCTTTGAACTGGCCAGGGTCCACAATCTTTTCTTTTTAACACAGTTACACTAGCCTTGATTACATCTGCCATGGCAAAGCTGGTCTTCTGATTTGTATTACAAGTACTTGTGGCCTTACTGATATAAAAAAGGTTTTATTCCCAACTGTCTTCCAAGCCAACACAGGAATCTACAGAAGGTATAAAAACACTAAGCATTTTCCTAGCAAATTAAAATTATACAGACATACCTAAAATAATTTCTGTGAAAAGTTCATGAATTTTCCGATTTAAAAAAATAACCTCTTCGTAATTCCTCCTGAATAAATATTAAGCCACTCCCATTACTGACAAATGTAGCAATCCCAGATTTATGGTCTATTACAAAATGTTACTATTGTGCAAGCATCAAATTTTATACTACTTCAAACTTAGAGAATATATGTGGTTTTTTTAACTACATCCCCTAAGGAGCTTCAGTTAGATGAGCACATGCATCCTCATAAATAATAATATCACTCCAGCCCAGTGCTAAACTCACATCTGGTCTCACATTGAATCCAAATCCTGCTTTTATATCTCTTCCACCGACAGCAGCATATGATTAAACTAACAAATTAAACTGTCCATAGGTAGATGTACCCACACATCAATCTCTTGAGAGGTCAGATCTACAGGAGCGTAGTAATTCTCAATATTAATGCCAAAGACCAGAAAATAAAATCCTAGCACATCACCACCCCCAAAACCTGTTAATTACAGCAACTCTGAGATCTGACATGCCCAAACACTTAAATTTAAAACCAAGTTCTTCTTGGTAAATTCAAAAATAACACAAAGCAGAGAAATAAAATCAAATTGGAGAAGAAAAAAAGAAGTTCTGAACATTTTCAGTCATTTGTACATTTGAAATTATTTTACCTTTTCTTCCAATGCCACTACTGTTCTGTGTCTTTTGTTTCCCATTCCTCTGCTACAGGGATTTTCATTTACTAATCACAGCGTTCATCTCTGTTTATCTTGAATGACACAGTTGCTCACAGTGCAATTCCTTATGACTGCTCCGTATCCTGCTAAAACAACAGTTAAGAACACAATCTTCAAGAGAAATCAAACCAAGCCCCAAACAAACGCAGACTCTGAGCATTCCGCAACTGATAATGAAAGAGTACTTTATCCACTGTAGCAGCAGAAGTCCACGTTCAATTGGTCTTCAAAGTGTAACAGGACACAAGGTGGTACAGCCTTGAAGAGCTTAATGAAAGTGTAACTGAAAACAGTTTCCCAAGAGGATCATGAGAAGGTGAAGGATTTGATACAGAAGAATCTACATATTTGTAAAAAAAAAATAGTTATTTAATAAACAATTATTTACTCAAAGAACAGTCATTTCCTTGGCTGTAGGAGTAAGTTGAACCTGCTAGAGAAAACCCCTCCCCCAGGCTAGCACGGGGTAAAAGGCTGAAGTCAACATTTAATACACTTTTACTGGATTACTCATCAGAAAATTTTGCCTCGTGAAAGCAGTCAGAATAGAAAATAACAGGTAAGCAGGGACGTTTATGTCAGGAAACAATGACTAAAAGATGGGTGCAGAGCCAGGAGAGCACAGGCCTCACAGACAGGCCAAAGAGAGAGCCTTAGATAACCAATTAGCTAATTACTGTCTGCTAAAAACTATGGGCGAGTACCACGAACCTCCAGCTGGTAGTGGGTTCACCCCCTGACTACAGAGGGGCTGGAAGCAGGATGGGGACTGTAGCCGAGCCCTTCCCCTGGGCCACCGGGGCCCCCCAGCCTGGCCTCAGCAAGTCACTCCTGTCACCGCAGCAGCTGAGGGGCCACCACAGCAGAGCCACACGCCCCGGTGGCACACCTTGGGCTGCTCCCACAGCTTGCAAGCGCCCAGGAACACGCAGTCAGAGCTCTACCAAAGCATAACCCAAACACGCTGTTAAACCTACCAGATGCACTGTCAACACCGACACAAACAGGGGCCTTCAGGCACTTCCCACCTCCGCGCAGGACAGTGGTATGAGCCTGGGGGCCTTCAGGGCCTGAGCGGCACCGGGCAGGCGGGATGCGCCGCGGAGGCCTTTCTTAGGGGCCCTTAAGCAGGCGTGTGGAAACACGGGACGAGGAAGGGGAAACCATCCCTCCGGCCCGCCGCACGCACCGAGCCACCCCCGGACCCCCTCCCCTCTCGCCCGCGGACGAGAAGCTGGGCCTGGGCCTGGGGCCGGGGCTGCGCGGCCACCGCCGGTCGCCCAGCAACCGCCGCCGCTCGCGGCCTCAGCACCTGACCAGGCCCCCGAGGCCACGCCCCCGCGGCCCGAGGCCACGCCCCCGCGGCCCCCACAGCTCAGTGCGGCGCCCGGCTGCCTGGGGCGAATGGAGAGAGGGGCGTCTGCCGAGGCAGGAGGGGATCCCGGCGGGAGGGAGCGGAGGGGGATGCTTGTGGGGGGAGGAGGGGAAGCGCAGGAGCAGAGCGGGGGAGGGCAGAGGTGGGCACAGCACTAGGGATGGGGCGGGAGAGGCAGCAGGACCCCTGCGGGGCGTGGGTTGCAGGGGACCACATGGCTGAAGGTGCTGGGGTGTGGTAGGAGGGAGGTGGGGGCACCTCTGTTCCCAGCAGCACGTGAAGAATGTTTGCTGCAGGCCGAGGGGGCACTAACGCCACGCACGAAGGTGACACCCCGTGCCTGCGGGCAGCCGGGTGTGGGGAGCAGCCGCTCCATCAGCTCCAGTGGTGGGGACCAAAAAATACAACTGGTGATACCTAACAAGGCTGGTTTCCCCAAATCATTTTGCATTTAAAAAAAGAAAAACCCAAACAGACTAAAAGACCAAATTTCCTGACCAGAGCGGTCAAAAGATTAGATGTGGCAGAATTAAGTTTGTCATAACCTGGATCCAACGGATGTGGGTCAACTTTTGTTGGTGATGCGATGAAACATCTCCATCGGTGCAAAGGTGTAACTGAGGTGCAGCCTGGTGAGCAGCAATGCGCTGTTCTTTCACCGTTCAACATCCCCTGTCAGAGATAGCCATGGCACTGTTGTGTTCCTGTCTCACTAGTCAGCCCCAATATGAATAAAATACTAATTGGTGTGTGTGTGTATAATTACGGAACATCAGAAAACGAGTGCCATCAGTGCCCAGGGCACATGCAGGGCACAGCCACGTTAGTGTATGGGATTAACTTCCAGAGTTTAGCGAGTTACCGTGCATCTGCAGAGCCATCTTAACTGACCACTTTAACAGCCCTTCCACTCTCTAAATGAAACCTGTTTGCTTTCCCTTAATATGATTTATTTTAAAAAGCAAAGGAGGAAAGCAAAATGCAGTCAGTTTTCACAGCTCCACTGAGAGGCAGTAATTCATTAAATCAGGTAATCCAATCACCCAGACTCATCTGTCCATAAATTAAATTTGCCTCTTTGAACACACACATTACCTGATCTTTTAGACTCATCACAATGTATTTATCCAGAACATTGCTCTTACCGTTCTCACTCTCACTTGAGAAGAATCCACATTTCCACACTTTAGAACAGATTCAGAAATCCAGCACCTAGGAAAATGTGATTGCACCTTCAGTGGTCCCACGCAAAAAGCCTGGTTTTTCAGGGATTTACCTTTCAGGATGGTACCCAGCATTTTCCTGGGAGCAGCCCTCGGGACTCTTTTTCTTGGGGGAGGAAGGCAGGAGGTCTGGAGGGAAGGCAGAGTCCTGCTTGCCAAGTAGAAGGGGTTGGGGTTTGCATACGCTGCTTGCAGGCGCTCCCTGCTCCCAGCTCCAATGCGCCGTACCTTCGGGAGGATGCTGGAGAGCAGCAGCTGCTGCTGAGTCCCATCAGCGTTTCCTCTGCAACAACATTAAATTTACCCTCGGGTTTGGAAAACACTCTCTTAGAGCACAGTTCAGGAAATGTGTTGACTCCCCTCTTGCAGGGTCTGACAGTCAATTAACATCAGAGAAAATCACCAGGGGCCTGATTTTCCAAGGTGATGAGTGCACTCAGCTCCACCTGGTGTCATTGCAGTCCAGCTGCCCAGCTTCATGGGAAGGAAGGCAATGGGCCTTGACGTGCTCCAGGAAGGTAGCGTGGTTCAGTGAAAACAACACTGAATCAAGCACCTGCCCCTTGAATTTTATTCCCAGCTCTGCCATTTACCTTCCAGGTAACTAGCTGAAGTCACCTTGACTCAGTTTCCCCCGCAACTCTCCTTGGAACAACCTTCCCCAAGGTTATCTATGGAATAAGCGTACTGCGTATGCACATACCTGCAGGGTAGTTTACTTCTTTTCCTTCTTTTGCTGGAAATAATCTTGTTACAGCCAGCCCAGCCTGAACTATTTGAAACCAATCAAAGAAGAAATGCATCTTTCCATCATTAAGCAAGAGAAAAATCTGGCACAATTTCAGGGTAGATACAGGAGCTTTATGTCTGCCCTATTCAGAGTTACTGTAATTGTGCTGGCACCATTCCCAGAGCTGAGCTGAGGTCAGTGAGAAACCTGTAAAGTAATAACTGTGGAGATGATGTGATCTCTATCCAGGAATCATGATGTCGTGCATTCATGAAGCTTTGTAGGAGAGAAGAGTTACGTTTCGGTTTTTGCCAAGAAACGTTTAAAATTTTTAAACCTTAATAGTCACAATTACAATACCCTGAACCTGTTTGGAGGTGTTAGACCTGATTCTAATCTCACCATCATAGGAACTCCATGAAACAGGTTAGTCTGGATTAATTATATTGGTGCTACCCAAATGAACAAGAATCAGGTGAAACTTTCTCTGAAAACCGAGCCTAGACGGACACGCTTCTCCTTCGGGCTCTTACCTTACAGAGATTTGTCTGTCCTCCTGGTTTTCATCCAGTCACAAGCAACATCCAATCATCCCAGTCATTAATTAATATTACTGATTAACAGCTAATTGCTGTTGACACTTTATTCATATTTAATATTAACATTTGCCACAGTATTAACATGTAGGAATTCCATTGTACTGGAACCTAAAACCACAGGGGCTTTCTAGCCAGAGGAACCAGATTTCTGCTATTGCAGGCCACCACACCAGAGTCATTTAGATAACTGTCACCCTCTTCCTCCTCCTCCTGAAAGATCGGACCAAAGCCTCACTCTGAAGATTACAGACCTCCTAATTTATGGGCTAAAATTATTTATTGCCAAGTTATACCTACTTGTTCTTTCGCCAAATTATTTTTCAGCTTAAAATAACACTTCCCCTATGATGTTTGCATTCCTGATGTATTTATAGGGCTCGCTGTCATCTCCTCTTGACATTTATTTTGCTAAGTCATACAAGCCAAGCTCAAAATCTCCTGTCATTAAAGACAGGCTCGCAATTCTTTTTATCATCATGTTTTTTCTTTTCCAGCTTTCCTTTCTTGAAGATGGGTGACCAGAACAGTATAATTTACTCCAGATGTGTCGCGCAGTGGAATAAATACTCTCCTTTCTGTACTGTGAATGGCTGGTATATCCTGGAGTCACATTATCAAGGCCATACAAATTGGTCCTCTCTTTCTTTGTCCTCCCTGGTTGGAAAGGCAAGTGGAATGGAAATCCCCACTGTAGTAAAAGGTTTTGTAACTACGTGGCCCTGCACTCCTGTACCACTACATTTTATTCTAGTCTTACCGCCCCACCCCCTTCTTACCATCTTCCTCTGATGATACACCTTAATCATTAGCAAATGTCATCAGCATGCTTCAGGCTTTTCCAAACGGCACTAACAGAAATTAAAATGAGTATTTTCCAGAAAAGCCTTCACTTCAAGCTGTCTTTCAGCCTGGTATTTCCCCTTGCAGCATGATCTCTTGTCCCCATTAGCCAGCCCTGTATCACCTCTCTGTTGTGTGAGAATCCCTTTTCCAGCAGAACTATCCATTTCCTTTAGGACACGGTAATGAAGGTTGTCCTAAAGTCCCAAATAGTAGTATTTTTTTCATCTAGATCAGTCCCTCTTACCAGAGTTTGGTATAACCTGCCTTTGGTAAGCTCCTGCCGCATTTTCCCATATCTTTAATGATGTTTGTAGTCAAAATTTGTTCTAAAATACTACATACTGTTGGGGGTCAGACTGATGGGTGTGCATTAGCCTACATCTCCCCTCTTTTGCCTCTTGGCTTCTTCAGAACTAGTGTGCAACAGCAGTCATCTATTTCTGTAGCATCATCCCAAATGTGACAATTTTGTTTAAGATGTCCTTTCAGTACAGCAAGGCAGAAATTACTCAGTCCCTGAGTGTATTAAACTCCTGAAATTTTGCGTTCTCCCTGGATAACTTCCATTTCTGTGCAGTTTTCATTAGCCATGCTATCACTACCACAGTGTTATACATCTCTTATCGAAAGCAGAAGAACAGTAATTACTTCAGCTGTGAGTCCACACCTAGATAATCTTCAGGCTTGCCCCATTTGGGTTTGATTTTTAACTGTTATTAATCTTTGCACAGAAAGGTGTCAATACAGCTAACACTACCAAATTAATACCACGCATAGTAAAACATTTGCCTCCAGCTGCTTATTATTCTAAGTAGATAACACAGAGCAAGGATATTCTTCCCCATTTTATACAACAAGACAAAAATCAAAAAATAATCTGAGATTCAGTAAGGAATTCATACTATGGTACTGCCACCCCCAAGCAGACTGCTGCTCTGCTGGAAAACTCTCCCATTTTCTTGTATTGCATGATAAGCCTAATGCTACACGACTCTGGTAATTCCTCTGTTGGTGAAGAACTAGCAACTGCCATGGCATTTTCAAAAAAGTCAGCCCAGGTCTGCAGAAAGAGCTTTGGCTGAAGCCTTGACTATGGCATTAACATCATGGTTTCATGGGCTTGAAGTCACTGCATTCAGAAGATGATGTAAGAATAGTTTCGACCACAGCAGATGTTCAGGACTTCATCCTCAGAAGCAACGAATGAGGCTGGGAGGGAGTCAGAACCGATCCAAAGATCCGGAGGATGACAGGAGTCTGTGAATTGAGTTTATTTTGCTGTCACTGCACCTGGCATGAAAAGAAAGGGCAATGAGAGGAACCAATTAAAAAAATGTCTTCTCTGACTCATTGAATCCAGGCATTTGTTTTTGCTCCTTTTCACAGGCTTATGTGAATTCATAAACTGCAATATGAAAGGAAAGCTTCATCAGACAACATACGGCATTTGGGACAAAGCTGTATCTTTGCAAGCTGAATTAGACCTAGAAAAACTTCCACTAGATGTTTTTATAGAGTATTTTAACTCACACTGAAAGACGGGTGATTGCGGTTTTTCTTTGTCCTTGCTTCTATGAAAAAATAAACCAAACGACTGATCTCACTGAAGTTGTACAGAAACCTTGCGTGGTGCCTGAAGGTGACCATGCACTCCAGAGGTCCTGAGCTCGGTCCTGAGGGACAGAGCGAGTCCTCTCACTGCTGCATGCCTGCTCAAGGGAAATGAACCCCCTCGTTGGCTTGCTAGAGTTTCAGGGTACGTTTTTGGGGTAATATAAAGCAATAAAACCAGCAAATGGCAATTTCTCACGGTGAAGGGTCTCTTAGAGAAAAGGTAAGCTTAAGGCAGGTTTCAGTTGTGTTGGGATATCTCCTTAGCTTAAGGCTGGATTCAGCTCTGGTGGGAGGGGAGAACTCTCGTGGAATCCCATTTGCTTTCAAGCAATTCCCAGTGCAGATGCCACACCAGAGGCCTCTCTCCTTCCTTTGTACCGTTGCTTCAGAAAAGCAGGGTTTGGTTTGTGACAAGAGATTCTGCCCAGAGCAGCTGCATTACAGTGCAGTCAAGATGATTGATCGGGATGAAAGACAGGAGGTAGCAAAGGTGAGATGAGGCACTGTGTTAATATTTGAGCTACCGAGCCAGGATTTCCTAATTCCGGAAGGCATTATCTCCTAATTCTGCCTTCATTTTATTGAAGAGTTGTAAATAAATGAATAAAAAACCAAATAAATAAACAAATGTAAGATTTCTCTCCCTTCCCAATTTTATAGGTAAAAGGAAGCAAAAGCTTTCTTATATGGAAAATATTGAGAGCCCGAAGCATGCTTGCACTCCCTTGTTTATATTATTCCTGACTCAAGATGAATCAATGGTAACTTGAGATGACTCTATAAAATAAAGATTATTGTTTCGTGTCTGTCTCCAATGCCACCTACCTTTCTCAGTTTCTTTTGGGTCAAACTATTTCCTGGGTTTGGAAAGCTCAAGGACACTATCTGCACACATCTGCTCTTCCAGGGTATAGCATCCTGCCTCACTGTACGGGACAAGCCGAAAGCTGCCCTACAGCTGCCAGACGGTCACTTTGGCTAACGAACTGGTAGGAACAAAACCCAATGTTGTTACAACTGTAGTACCATTATAGGGGTTTCATTCAGTTTAGGGGCATCACAGTGCTTGGTGTGGTAGAAACCTGCAGCAAGAGAAGGTCTTGCTGAAAAGGCTTAAAAATGGCAAGCTGAAAAGAAAAATATAAAAGGAATAGCATTGGCTATGGGATGAATGACCCTGGGACACAGAAGGCCTCTTGCTGATGCTATTTGTAATTCACACCTGGTCCACATTGTTGGTGGTCCTTGCATTTCTTCTGGGATGTATTCCATGGTCAGTGATTGAGTTACAACTTTTTTTTCAACATTAAGAGAAAAATGAATTGATGTTGCAAAGGAGTTAAGGTCAATGACTGTTTCACCATAGTTTTTCAGCAACATCACTTGTTCTTTGTAGTGTAAAGAAACTTGTGGATGCACTGTGCTTTTAGGTCTGTTTCGCCAAGCAGGCATTAGCTGTGAAATTCATCTAGCTGTCTTCAGCAGCTTTGCAATGTGTACTTGCTTTTTATGCCAATGCAAAGCCACCACAAAATGTTACCAAATCAGAAAGGTGTCGATTATACTAATTTCCCATCAGTGTAAGTGACAATATATGGCGTGAAGCAGTGGAGAAACTGGGGCTTTTAGAAAAATTAATCAGGGCAAAGCACCAGTTTGCATGCCCTTACACCGCTAGTTTGCATGCACTTTGCACAGTTCAAAGCTTACTCTGAATGCACCTCATGTACGCCAAGGCTTTCAGCCATCACGGCAACAGCACCACTGCGAGCCACGCTATAGACAACAGCTCTGGCAAAAGTCCTTCACAAGTCCATGTCCTACAGCGGAGGAAACAGGGTGGCTGGGGCACAGTCTGCGGTGGTGGAGGGGTCAGCAGGTAGATGAGGGGTCAGGCAGTTCTGCAGGCTGGAACACAAACGCTGCATATACCCTGTGTACCCCCACGCACACCTATGCAATCCTACAGCCAGCATCCATAGCCTAGAAGACACGGCTCTCTGTCCCAACACACCAAGAGCCAACGTGCTGCTTCTGCCTCAGGTGCCTTGCCCATTGCTGGTACTCCCAGGAGTGTTTCAGCTCCATGGTCTGCTCGGTGATTTACGTGTGCTTCTGGCTCAGCATCAGTGAATGAGCTGTGCAAAGGCGAAAACATTTGTATCTGCTCTGTCAGAGGAGCACTTGACCCTACACATCTGCTTCTGCCACACGCAGCCTGGATTCCAGTCCAGCAAATACCACACAGGAATGAAAAGTGATGCCGCACCCCACCATCCTGCACTGGGATTTTCCCTAGAATTTGAGGGGTTCAGGTTGCCTTTTCCATGGATAGCCTCTTTGGAAAGCCTTGGGACTCATCTGTATTTGTCATGTGTAACTTCCTGTAGACTACTAGAAGGAATCTTGTCCTTGTAGAGAGGGAAGGATGTTTCCCTGCTCTCAAAATGACTGGAGAGACCCGATTTCCAATAGTCTCCTTATAGCCCTGGCTCTGATTTTGCATAATGCATGCTTAGAAAAAAGGACTATATACTTTGTTGTTCCAGCAGCTGAGTTAGACTGGTGATGACAGAAGATGGATTATTGGTATGCTTTTGTACTTTTTATGCACTGTCTAGAAGTTTCAGTAAAATTCAGCTCTGTTACCTAACTTAGCATGCTGAGTGAGACCAAGACAGATGCTCAGGTAGTGTTTCAGAGTATTAAAGACCATAAAGCACATCCCAGTCCGCACAAATCTCACACCTACGACAAATGCTTTGCTTGACAGTTTGTTTTCAAGGCTGGATCTGTCGGCAGCCCCACTGGATGGTGACAGCACAGGGCAGTGAACATGGCATGTTGGCTGCTACAAGGGACTCCAGCCGTGCTTGTAGGCCAGCAATCTGGCCACGAAATCCTGCATTTTATCACTGCATGCTTGCACTTCTGGCTAAGCACTCCATCCCAGTATCCTCTATTCTTGGACACCTTAGAAGGCACCCTGGGGTAAACCCTTGTTGTGGTTTAATAGAAACTCCTAGTGCCTGAGCTGAGTGGTGTGTGTTTGGCTGAGCAAATCCCTTTAGCAGACGGCAGAAATACAGAATGTGAATCCTCTCGTGACCACAAACTACTTTTATCTGTAGGAGTCATGATGCTCCTGAAGTACTGACTCATTTCCATTCATTTCCTTCAGTCTGAGCAAAGACCTTGCATTTAGAGACTTGCCCACCATTGTTAGCAAAGGAGACGGACCTTTGACAAGCTCTGTTTCAGTTTGGATCTGAACTACTGGAAAACACAAAGCGGGAAAAAAACAGTGCTGGATTTGCACCTGGTCTTTTCTATTATGATGGGATGCAGAGACTTGATTCTTTCAGAAGTATTGTCATAATGAGATGAGCAGAAGTTCATACATTGCGTTAGCATTACACTAACATGACTCTGTGCAGGGCTTGGCTCTTGCTATTTTCTAGTGGAGGCCGATGTAGAAAGAGATGTCTAAAGTACTACCCAGCAGCGTGGTGAAATGCATGTCCCCCCAGTAACTCCCCACACATCACCACTGCCAGAACCTGTCTTCCTTGGAGCCCACACAAGCCTCCTCCCCTGTCCTGCCCTACGCTGGTCACTCCCCACACCATGCTGTGGACCTGCTAACACAGGGACATTCATTAACAGCCCGTTCACAGCAATCTTGTGCAGCAAACACTGGCAGCTGGCTAATTTCTAAGTGATCAGTCAATTACTCCCTGCAGTGGCAGATCAGGGTACAAGTTAAACTAGTGCAAAAAATACATTTCCTTCTCATTCTGCTTAGAAGTCAGTAGAAACACAAGTGTCCAGTGCTCAGCTATGCATTCAGTGTTTACTGGCTAGCTCCTGGTTTGTGGAGGACAGATTTTCCAGGTGCAGTCCACAAATTCCTTTCCTAGAGAACCGAGCCGCTGGATGTGTGCCTACAGCTGGTGGCACCAGACACTTCTTTCTCCTTTGAGATACTTGCCTTACATGTCCAGCCCTTGGCAACCCAGAGAGTGACATATAAAGACTGGGAGGGGAATAAATAAATAAATAACCAAACCGTGGATGTGATCCCAAACTTGTTGGAGTTAAAGGAAGTGATTTCAGATCACACCCACCACCTATCCTACAAAGAGGTGCCAAACTAACTTTAAGCTATTGGGATTTCCAAAACTACTACCTCCACAAAGACTGTATTTATAAAATGTTGTGTTGACTGATAACCGTTGTGATAACTCCTGGTTATTTATCATTAAAATAAAATCCTTGTTCCAGCAGCATGCTGGGCTGCAGGAAGAGATCCGTCAAACTGTTACCTGTTGCATGCAATGAGTACAGGATCTTACCACAGAGTGAAAAAGCCTGTTTATCACAGAGCGAACACCCCAGCAAGGGCAGGTCCTGTACCAAACCGCACACCTTCTTGTTTGTGATCACACGCTTGGATTGCTTCCTCATCATTTATACAGCAGCTATCTAGGAAATATGTTCAGGGAGGATCTGGTAGTTGCAAGCACAACTTTCTGGTATGCCTGTTCTTTAACCAACATGTTAGGCAAACACCTTAGCTGTTGAGAAACAGAGGTCCCTGGGACCACCCTACCCTGCTGATAAGTCTGGAAGCCTTCCTGCTGTGTGGCACAGTGCGTGGCCAAGTCCCAGATCCATGGGAGCCAGAGCTGCTTGTTCTGGAAGCGCGTTCCCCATCAATGACATGGGCAGGACCAGAGAGGAGAAGGGATTTGGATTTGGCACTTGGGGACTCACACAGCTGGCCAAGATAGCTAGTGAGTAGGGCTAACGACAAAGCTGTGTCTGGATGGAGAGCTAGAAGAAAAGAAAATAAATAAAAAGGAGGAATTAATCTGAGGAATATTTTATGGTCCCTGAAATGGTAAGGATAGATCTTAGAGCAGGAAATGTCTCCAGCTTGGACATAGCAACAGCTGAGTACCTTTCATCCAGCAAATTCATAATACTGTTTATACAGGAACTTTATATCATCTTCCCTGCTGCAGCATAATATCTGCTTAAGCCTGACATTTTAAAATACCTCTGCCACATGGAGCTGGGCAGGTGACTCAGTACAAACATGCAGACCTCAGCTTGGCCCTTTGATAGATGCCATCATATTGCAGTACAGCTTGTGAAATCAACAGCTATGATACACTTCTGGAAAAAAGCATGCCAGCCAGAGGGTAGATCTGCTTGCATAGTCACTGCACCTGGCATTCCATCTCATATTACCACCTAGACTATCTACACGTATCAACCATCTACGGATGGAACTACCCAAGGGTCCGGAACAGCCCTGAGGAACTGTGGGCTTGGGATGGGGCATGCCACTTGCTGCTGTACCGAAGCCAGCTGAATGACATCTCAGAAAAACGTGCGATTTTTGTGTCAACAACGGGATCGTTAATATGAGCATCAGCAGGCTTCAGATCAAATCCCTCTTTTGGAGCAATGCAAAGGGAGTAAGGAAGTATTTTTTGTTGAGCCTAAAGCTCAGCTCCCCTGCTCTGGGCTGCAGCATACAGACGGTGGGAAGTGCATGCAGACAGAAAGGCCTCTGCTCTCTAAGCCTGCCTGGCTCCTTGCCTGAGTTTCAAATTCAGCCTGCGAGGGTTTGACTCAAGACAATTTGATGGATACTGTGTACATGCTGCCGGCAAAAGTAGCCAAGATCTGTCAATTGATCTATTTCCTCAGATATTTAATGCAAACCCTTCATTTCTGTAAATATACTCTGCCTGCTGCTATAGATAGGGTATGGTTGGAAGTGTGATACTGTGAGAAAAGGGTGCAATACATGAACCAAAACTGAGGAGTTTTTAATCTATGGACCACTCTCCTTATACGTGGTAACAACATCCATGTGATAAATTCATTTATTTCTGCAAACAGGTCATAAATTACACATCAGGATAGCAATCCCCATTTATCCCATTCTTTGATGTCCTCTGCAATATGCCTATTGAGTCTTCTCTACCTGCACTGCTTTTAACTCTACCCAGTGCCTTAAGCCCTCTGAATTTTGATCATCGATTACCAACAACTGCAGTGATTAAACTGAAGCCTGACCCATCCCCATTACCAAAAACTCACCACTTGCCTTTTCTGCAAATCAGATTTCAACAGCGCTCCCCTCCTCTTCCCCCTTGTCTGGCTCTGACTGAAAAAAATATGCAGGACCATTTGCCAGGGTTAATTTTTAATAGTGTCCTCAGTGCCGCAGCGAATGAAGTCATTTATTATCCAGCAGGCAGCATGCTAACGCACTAGGCAATAACAAATGCTAAAGGAGGTGACTCAGGCATAAGCAATCAGGCGAGTTTTACATTCCCACCTGATGGATGGCTCAGCACAAAGGGCCAGGCATGGCATTTTGGTTCACCCTACGCTTGCGTCTGCATCTAGGGGACACCTGGATTCAAGCCATGCAGTCAGTGAGGTTTATTTGCTTTGTAGTCATGTGCAAAGCATGTATGTAAAGAGAGCCTGTGTGGCCAGCCCTCCCCTCTGCCTGGGCACTCTTTTCCTCTAACGAAGGAGGTTAATATTCCTCCTAGGCAGTCATCCCTGCTACAGGAACGTGTCAGCCCAGGCAGTTTGGCCCTAAATAACACTTTGTGATCTCAGGCAGACTGGAGCTCAGCCTACCCACCTGTAAAACAGGTTTAATAGTAGCTGGCTTTTTTCTAGAAAAGCTAGGAGGATTACTTCATGTCTGAGATCTCTGGATGAGAACTGCTCAGTGGCAGAGAGCATTTTAAAAGAGCAGCTGGCAATTAGGGCCAGAGCAGGCTGGCAGCCCCATAAGCTGGTAGAGATGACCACAGAAGCTGCACTATTCATGTCTCATTGCCCAAGATCCTCAGAAAGGCTGGGATGCAGACGATTCACAAACCAGAAAGTGCTTTTGAATCACTTATTAAGGAGGATTCATGTTGATTTTACTGCTCTGGGATGCACAGGGTTGGGCTACACAATCTCTTTTACCACCTCTTTAGAGCGAAATGTGGTGGTAAGGTAAAGTCCTCTCCCCACGTGTCCATCACTGTTGTATTTTTGCCTCCATGGAATAGTCCAAAGACCACTGAAGAAGTCTATGAATCTTCGCCATATCTACAGTACGCTTTGGATCAGACCTCAGTAAACCAGTGAGAATGTGCTGCTGAACGTGCTGTAACAAGTCCACTGGCATGTGCTGATGGCTGCAGGGGAGCTGGCATAAGCGTGCTCCCGAAAACGAGGGATACCTTCGACTAAGGAGGCAGCAGTCTCCTGCTTAGTCCTCACGAGAGCACACCAGCGCTGCTTGAACGGGGGAATGGAGCAGATCTGAACCCATTCCCCTCCCTGTGTGCTATCCCAGGGAAGACAGAGGGACGGTATTGTATTATATTACTCTTAATTCACTTTGTGATCGTGTAAGTCTCCCAAATCCCACTGCCAGTAAGCTCTGATGATTAAACAGCTTACTGAAGGGAAACTATAGCTAGCACTTCTACCCTTATCAAAGTGTATTGCTAATGAGGACTGGGAAATCACTCAGTGTTAATACAACATCTGTAGATTAACATCAGCTTACTCATGTTTTCATAGTCAATGGCTGAAATTCTATCAATCACTTGGATTCACATAACATTTCTGATAGGTGTTTCAGTACGTTAGCCTCAGTATTTCCCCAACTGAAGTCTGCTGACTGGAAGTGGAAAAGGAAAAGTCACGAGTTTGAGGCCAGACAAAAAAAATTGCAACATATTGATATGGATATCTCATCTCAGGAATCTTGCAGGAGGTCTGACCTCAGAAATGTTTGGCATTGCCCCCCTGTAAGCCACCAGACAGTATCTGACTGATCTGCATGCGCGCGCACACACACACACTTACCTCGCCGCTGAGCTCGTGAACACCTGCCTGAAAAGTTACCTGGAAGCATGCAATGGCCCTGCACTGGTCCTCCGTGATGCAAGTGGCTGCAGGTCCTCTTCTGTTTGTCACCTTCCCAGACGGAGAAGCAGCAGAAGAAAGGGGATGAATCAACTGCCAACCAAAATTGACGCTGGTGGTCCACTTTACAGTTTTAGTGTGGGAAAGATCTTTAATAAGGAAGGGTAGAACTGCCAGCAAGAAGAGAATCTGCATGAAGCAGGTGTAGAAGTAACCTGGAGAGATCAGCTATGCCAAGTCTCTGATTGAAGGCATGATTTCTAGCCCTGTGCTGCTCTTGAAGGCGTTTGCATGGGAGAACTACATCCTCACCATTACTAGGGGTCTCTCAGGACAGCCTAGGTGGGATACTGACAGAAGAGCATAGCCTAATCGTTAAGGAGATCTCCCAATATCCCGCCTGAATCTCATCTGATGTGGGAATACTGGTACCCCTGTTAGCTCACAGGGAGCTCTATAACTCAGGATCTCTAGCTCTGATGGCAAGCAGCTGCCCCGTGGGAACGCCTGCCTTTGCTATAAAGAACATGAGAGCCAAGATCACCAGAGGACTTTGTCACCACAGCAGTGCAGGTTTTAGGTAATCACTGAAAGGGATGAAGGAGGAAATTCTGCACAAGAGCATCAGGAGTAGGCTGCCGCAGAGGAAAGCAGCTGTCCATAATGGAAAGGGACGGGAAAAGCAAGCTTTACTAAGTTTGGATACAGGAGCAGAGCATACACTGGAGACTCAAGAGCACCAAGAAGCAGAGAGATGGTGGGAAGTCTGGATTCCATCCTCCTGCCTAGTCTACAGGGTAGCTACATTTTCTGTGAGTAACGCTTTGCATCAGCTTTGCTTGTTCTCAGAGGTGGGAACCAAGGTTCAGGGCAGCTCCTTACAGAGGAAGAAAAACCAGAATTTAGTGAAGGACTTGACAGAAGAGAAGAAAAGGCTCAGCAGATTGAGTGTGATGATAAGGAGGGTTGCATGGCAGGGAAAGAGACAATGCGCAGCCAGTACATTAAAAAGCAATCAAAGGAAAAGAAACCAGTAGTTTAAGTGGATAAACACAAATGTATTTAATTCTATCTAGTTGTACCATGTGTGTGTGGCTGAATCATGCTGTGCAACACTGCTTTGAAATTTCTGCGAGAAACAGATGTAGTTACCAATTGTTCCTTGATGCTGAGGGGAGGAAAGTCAGCATTAGCTGATGAAGAAGTAAGAAGATTCTTTTAGAAAGAATAAGAATAATCTTAAGTGTCTCCTCCAGGAGAATACGTGGGATAGTCTGAGATTTCAGTACAAACTCATCTGGTACAGAGACGCCTTGAACCACACAGATAAATCTGTTGCACATCAGTGAATGCAGAAATGACACGGAGCGCAAGACATCCCTTAGCAACTCATCCGGTTTCCACTCCTGGAAATCTGGCTCCTGCCAGCAGAAGTGATAGATGACCCAGAGCATGGTAAGTGATCCAAACTGGCCCATAAAGGAACTGGTAGCATGCAAGCTGCAAAGTGTTCAAACTTTTTCATAGAGTTTGAAAATGAAAATCACATGGGGCCTAACTATCGCGAGGGCTTGTTAACAAAAAATAAGGCTTTCAGCTGTATGAAGACAAAGGCAAAAACCTCTCTAAGAATGCAATGACCTGAGGATCAGGCTCCAAGGGAATGATTGACGGTCAATTCAAGCTGACAGCTAACAAAAGTTCCTGTATGTGTGCCAGCAAACCACTGCCAGGAAAATCAGTGTGGCTCCTAACTTGCAGATTTCTGCATCACCAGACCTCCTACCCTATGTGACCCTCCCTGATCTATGCTGGCAGGCTCAGCAGAGTGGAAGGAGACATGGGACCTTACCAGCCCTGGTCACTCCTAGTCAGGTGGGGGCATCAGGAAGGAATCAGTGTCATTTCTAGGTAGCTCAGGCTCTAGACGCACCACACATTCAGCTATAACTCCGGAAAAAAGCAGGAAAAGTCAAAAAGAACGTTTGTTGGGGACTTAAGGAATACCCACAGGAACAAACAGGACACTTTCCGTAGAGGGCAGTGTTCAGACCAGACTGAAACTAGCAAGCAGTTGTAGAAAGTGACATTAAATACAGCCTCAGAAATCTAACCTGTATCTCCTCTCTCACCCCACCATCAGCAAAATCGAAGTCCAAACATCCCACCGTTCATTCAGGTGAGGCCTTCACTGCTTCAGATCAGGTATGGGGAGATATGGTTGTTGGTCATCCCTACGGTGTCCGTGGAAATGACTGGTCCTTGAATCATGTATTTTGTGTGTGTGTGTGTTTTTGTTGGTGGGGGATTAATGGAAAAAAGGAATCTGCAGTTGTTTGTATTATTAAGCTGTGGAACATAGACCTCCTTCCACTTCCAAGATCTGATTACAAAGCCTTTCCCTTCTGCAATTCCAGAGCATCTTGTCTCTGCCAGTTTCTATTTTCAGTTCATAATTGATTAAATTCAACTGGTAGCAGAATTAATTGCAGTCAACAGGAATCTTTACCCTCTCTAGCTTTGGTGGAGCTTGGGCCAGGCACCTGGCAAGGCACTGCCTGGTTTCCTTGCTTATTCCAGAAAAGGAAACCCATGATGAGAAAGATCCTGTCCTGGATCAGATAACCCTCCAGGACTGATGATTTTGCTCTGCCCTCCCAGAATCTTCTGCAATGTTTCAAATGTTTTTGTTGAAAGAGGCCTGAGCACTCTACTTAGTAGAATTAATCCAATCTTAATGCCATTTTTTTGGGAATTCAAAACAAAGTGGTCCCACTCACTGGTTGGGTCCACTCACTGGCTGGGTCATCTGAAGCAGCCTGATGGTTTTGGAGATGGTATAGAGGAAGATTTTGTTGATTGACTGATGTTTGATTGATTATTTCATGCTTTTTTTTTTTTTGGTTAATTGATTACTTTGGTAAATCTCTCCAGTTCAGTGTCCTTAAGTGTCATCTTAAAAAACCCTTTGAAACCAGGACTGACCAGCCTTCTTTTTTTCCTCTGTGTGACCGTTCAGCTGGACTTCAGCTTCCAAGTCTTAGGTATCGCTGAGAGTCCCAGGCCCTTGGGATGATGGTACCTGCTTGCAGAATTTCACAGCTGTGATGTCTCTTGTGGCTATGTCTGTCTTGATGCAATCTGCAGTAAGGATTAACCCAGACTTTTCTGAGTCTCTAGGAGACTGTTGAATCATAGGGCTGAAGGGTTTTAGCATGGTTTCTTTGACATTACTTTCATTTATCTCATGGTTTCCTTTGCGCTGCAGAAGAAGTCAGATTTTCCCCATAGTCTTTTTATAGTCAGTCACTCACAGAATAACAATTCATTGTTGGGAGTAAACTCCAGCCTTGTATCTCCACATAGATTTATCTGATAATACATTAAGAGCTTCTCTCAAAGGCTGCTTTCCAAGTCGTGCTATTGTTTGGGCTGGTGATCCAGCAGTATTTTCTCTGCAGCCTCACCAGGAAGCTAGAAGAGGATTGTCCATGAGTCACAGTAATTTTACCTGTAAATTCAGCTGAAGCCCCAGGCAGCGCAGAAGGTTGGCCAGTTTCTCAAGCCTGATACGACTATACCAACAGCTTAAACTTCAACTGGGAGAGAGTGTTTCTGAAATAGAAAGAGGGAGCATACACTTCACTCCATCACACAGTTGGAGCTGTGTTACTTGTAGCTCATATCGATAGTCTAGGGATTAAAAAACTTTCAGTTTTTCTTTCACTTTTCAAGACTATCCCACAGAAGGCAACCTTTCCAGCTCAGGAGTAAAACAAACTTTTGTGTATACCCTAGACCCACTCCAGATTTACAAATGAGCCTATCTTAAGCACAGGGCAGTTCCGCTGGCTTCTGTGACCACTTGCACATATAAGAGTTTTCAGAAGTGTCCTCCCCTGAGCTAACAAAGCTCAGTTTTGATTGCCTCCCACAGCAATAATGATGAGGGTTTCCCTTTGCCATTTCTAAGTTCTCTCATTAACACAGGTAAGCTGTGTAGCAATGTCTGCCCTTCCCAGAAGCATCCCTGTGAAGAGAATGGGCTCGAAGACAGACTCTGTGAGCCTGTTCCACCCTCTCTTTCAGGTAACTTCAGAATACTTCCCAATCTGCAGAGATTTATTCCACTTTGAAAAAAAAAAAAAAAGAATGAAAGAAAGAAATGAGCAGGGGGTGTGTGTGTGTGAAGAATGGAGACTGTCAGAGAATGGAAGCCAAATTAATTTCAGAAGAAATTGGTTCATCCCTTACTGGCATCTACAGAGTTGCGTCAGCTTGCTGCGGAAATGGATTTGGCCTTGTATTTCTGAGAATTCAGCCTTGTTTCAATTTTTCTGACTTCCTTCTTTCCTTCTGACTGCACTTCAGTTTTGATCTAAGTATCAGGTAGGCCCATGAAGCAGCTGACTTGCACCAAATCTCACATAAACTTCTACCGACAGGTTCTGCTACCTAGATGATGCATGGCCCAGCAGTGAACAAAAAGGACAAGGTCTCAGCTTCTTTTCTTGCTATAGCAACAAAGCACCTTGTGATGATAATTTTTTTCCCTGTTTCATAAGCTGGTTGCCATGGCAAGTTACTTGTGTTACATTGTCAGATACTAAAAGGAAACAATCTGTGTTCTCCAGAAAACTCAAAATTATAAAAGTTGATGGTGTATCGGTTTGCTTTCTGCCGTGACACTACTCATCCTCTAAGCTCAGGGAGAGAATAAGCAAGAAAAACATCCCAGTATGGGAAAAATACTTGCAGGTTTCTTGAGTCTGGTGTATCTGCAGGAGGAAAAATCACGAATAATATGGTGCTGTAGGGAAGAAAATCTCACGGGGATCTCTGCTTTTCTTAGTATGCTCTCAGAGTCAATGTTATGGAGAGCACAGTGATACAGTCTTCCTTCCAAACACGTCAAGAAAGTTTTGGTTACACAGAAGAAGTATGCATCCAGGAAAATGGACTAGCTGAGTGCAGGGAGAACTCAAAAGACGTGGAAAGAACCAGGAAGCTATCTGCATAATTACAAGTCAGGTGAACTTGTAGATTTGGCGAAGCAACAGGAGACTCAGAACGACAAAAGCAGCTGACATTGCTAATCTACCCTCTGAGCCTGCTGAGAATTGATATAACCTTCAGAATATCAAAAATATCCAGATGTATTCAAGTACTATCCTTGTGAAGATAAGAAATTGCTGTTACTTACTTTGCTGATGATTTTGATGATCACAAGAACTTTTCATGTTCTTTTGATGTTTTTTTTAAGGGGAAAGAAAGAATAGTTTAACTTGGCTGTTGCCTGGGTGTTTCTACTAGAAATAACTCTAAAAAAAGATTAACGCTTCAAAAATGTCAGGGATAGCCTTGATCTATAGCTAATGAGCAGTTCAGTTGCTAACTAAGCTCTTGGCATAAGTTTGTATGTCACACAGTGGAGAGCTAAGTTCATGCCTTGCCTATGACTCCCCTCTTGCAGAGGTTAAAGTGGGAATGACAATATCAAGGAGTTATTTTTTGGGTCACAGCACCTACAAAACCCAGTGACGTACCTTCCCAGACTACATTTAGAGTGCTTTTACAAAAACTCACGACAGGATAAGCACGTCCATCAGTTATGGCCTCCCACCTGCAAGCTACGTATAGTTTGGTGAAGACGATCAGGAAAAACTGAAGGCATGAGAATGACGGAAGAGTTTTCCACCCCACTGCTGATTTTGTTTTGGCAGTATTACTGTGGCAGTAAGGATCTTCTGAGATTCTCTCCCCTCCCTTTTTATTGCTCTGCATGCCAGCGGGCCCAGTATTTGACTTGCCTTCCTCTGCTGTCAAGCAAGGATTGCAATAGTCAGTAGCACTAGGAAGCTGCGCATTTCTCTTTGCCTGCCTTCAAGTGCGGTAGAGCATGGAACCTGCACTGGTGCCCGGCAGGCAGCGGGAGGAGTCTGCGGCCAGGCCAGCTGGAGACACCATGGGATGAGTTAGCAGAGTAGTTAGTTACCTAGTAGGCTGAACTACCTTCTGGCAGTGGCATTTGCAGTACTGTTGCAGCGGCACTGCATGTCCCTTGTTTAAAAAAGAGGGTTCTGTCTTCCAGAGCTCTAGCAGGCCAGACATTTTTCTAGAATTAAATTCAAGTTTAGAGAAAGGAAGGAAGAATCTGTCCAGGAAGAACAACTTTTTACAAACAGAATGGGCTATAACCTCAGCAAGTGTAAATCTGCCCAGCTTTGCCAAAAGCAGTGGGGCTACACTGCTTTGCAACAGCTGAGGCTCTTGCCCCAGTATTTTTAAGCTGTATCATTCTCTGCGTCCTCGCAAGTTTGTGTCATCACCCCTGTGTGATTGTGTGGTTATGACTCACCAATAGGTGATTACGCCTCTGTCTTCCAGCAGTCTGCAAACAGCAAGTAGTCCTCAGGTATCTTATATCCTGATGTGATCTGGCACTGAAGAATGAGCAAGAAAGAGGCAGTTTCAGTCCCATCTTCTGGTGTTTCTTGCTTCTTGCAGGTCACAGAGAAGCCCAAGAAGCATGACGCCGAGGTTCACCCATAGCTGTGTCTATCTATTACACTGCCTATTTGGTTCTTGCTCCTTGGCACATTCTTCTGGGCTACCTAGTACTGAAAAACATGAGCCCACTCTCAGGGTGCTTAAAAAAAACGAGATTTCTGCATGCTCCAGTACCCTGCCTGCTCGCCAGGAACGGCTAAAACAAGACGAGACAGGCAGTGCGGAGAGGCGGTGCGCCGTGTGTACGTGTGTCTGCCTGTGAAACCCATCGCCTTTTTGCATGCTGCTGACCCTGCTGTCGGCTTGGTCAGGAGAGATGCTGTGTTTCTGCGAGCTGTGGTCATTGCTGCTGTGGAGAACTGAGAGGTCATTCAGAATCGGGAGGGCTTGTTAGAAACCAGCAAAGAGTTCCAAGGTAGGTTAAAGCTTCAGCCTTTCTGTTTGGACCTGCCTGTCTGCGAACTGGCTTTTAGAAAGTGTTCTGGCAGGTTTGTTTGTGCTGGTGCAACACGTCTATGAGACCTGAAAAAACCTGCACGACTCTCTCAATGGGTATCCTTAAGAACTCGCTTAATCTACTCTCGCTACAAGCTCTGCAGGGCACGAGCTTTCTTTTTATTATGTGTCAAGCGTAGTATCTAGAACAATGGTTTCTAGATCCATTTTCAGATTACTAGATGCTTCTCTAATGGAAACAACAAATCGTGGCAGTGTGCTTGAGAGTCTATCAGAGTGAACAGTGCTTTCCCAGTACCAGAAGTGCATGCTTGTATTTAGCGTTGTATTCTGCACCACAGCAGGATCGCTTCTGCATGCTCCTGGATAACAAGGTGACTACGCAATCCACTATTCACTTCCCAAAGTAACAGGGGAACCACAGTGCATAATGGTAGAAAATGTCTGGTAACACAGGCGTACTGTGGCAGGATGGGAAGCGCTGTGTTGGCAGACCCGAATTCACGGAATGAAGCTGGAGTCCATCAAGGTTTACTAGTTCCAATTTAGTGGTGCTCCTTGTGGGACCCACATAGGATCAGACAGAACCTCCTGCCACGCTCGTACCTTTGCCTGTAATCAGATCAATTCTGTTCACACATGGTGTGTGTCTCTGCTGCAAAGCCCAGCTGGACACCGGTTGTCTGACGTGGAGCCAGTCCAGGTGTTGCGCCTTCTCTGGCCCAAATCCCTCCTGAATAATCTGGAGCCATCTATTTTTCTAGGCATTTCCAGGGCCCAGACAGAAGCGCCCTGCCAGCTGGCTCCAGCCCATGGGTGCCAGCCAGGACCGTGACTGGTGATGGGTGATGGTCAGGCACCGTGACTGGTGATGGGTGACAGCCAGGCACCGTGACTAGTGACGGGTAACGGCCAGGCACTGGGACCCGTGACAAGGGCTGCGCTCCGGTGGCCGGGGGTCTTCCTGCCCGGAGCGCGGCGGCTGCCGGGCCTCGGTGGGGAGCCGGGAAAGGCGGCTCGGCCCGGGTCAGCCCCCAGCCGGCCCCGCAGGGCCAGGGCTCTCCCGCCGCGCCCCCCCTAGGGCCGTGCCCCTGCGACGGCAGCAGCTGCCCGGGCGAGCGGCGGTTCGCAGGCCCGGGCCCAAGCGGGGGCCTGAGGCGAACCCCCAGCTCCGCCCGCCGCGCCGGCCCGCAGCCCACCGGGCAGGGCCGGGCGGCTGCGCTGCCCCCGCGGGCCCGGAGCCCGGCAGCCGCGGGGAAGGGCGGCCCGAGGGCAGCGGGCGGGCGGCGGCCGGTGCCTGCAGCGAGGCGGCCGCCAGGCCTCGCCCCCAGCCGCGGCGCGGGCAGCCCCTCAGGCGGGGCGGGCAGCGGAGGCGCGGCCCCGCGCAGGGACGGCGGGATCGGCGCGGCCCCCGGGGAAGGGGCGCGGCGGCGGCGGGGCGGGGGGTCACACGGCGGGGCTCGGCCGCCCGCCGCCTCCTCCCCCCCTCGCGGCCGCCCGCCGTCGCCTCAGGGACCGCCCCGCGGCCAGGCCGCGGTCGAGGCGGGTGGTGACGCTTGATTGACAGCCGCGGCGGCCCACCCGGAGGGCGGTAGCGGTGGGGGCCGCCTATCAGGGGCGGCGGGCGGCCGTTGCGCGGCGGGTGGGCGGGGCCTGGGCGTGTGCGGCGGCCGCCGGCGGGGCGCGCTCCCGCTCCGCGCCGCTCCCCCCGCACGCACATTGTCCGGGCGGCGGCGGCGCAGCGCCCCGGTGCCCGGTGCCAATGCGGGGCGGGCGCGGCACGCCGGGGGCGCCTCCACCACCGCGGTGGAAACTTCACCTCGCCGCCGGGCCCACGCGCGGCTGAAGCGAAGCCCCCGGCGGGGCCGGGCCGGGTGGGGAGGAGCGGAGCGGAGCGGCGGGGCGGGTTCGCCCGCCTGGGGGGCGCCTCGTCTTGTTTGATTTTCGTCTGTTGGAAGAAAAAAAAACCCAAACAAACACCCACACCCCTCCTCCAATAATATTATTATCCTGCTTTAAACTTACTCCCTTCTCCAGGACGCGCATCCCGCCTTGGCGGGGTGGACGAGCCGGTGAGTGACCGCCGGGGCCGGGGGGTGGGAGGCGCCGGGGGGGGCGGCAGGACCCGCCGGTTTTGCGGCGATGGGCCGCCACCTGTTAGAGGGGCGGCAGCTCCCCCCCCCCCCCCCCCCCCGGGAAGTTTGTGGCCCCGCCGTGCCCCGGGGGGGGGGGGGGGGGGCGGTGGGACGTAGGGGCCCCCCGGCGGGGGGGGGTTGGGGGCGGCGGCCCGGCCCCGCTGCCGGGGCGCGGCCTGCCGACCCCAGCCCGGGCTGGCCGCCGGGGGGGGGGGGGGCGGGGGCCGCCCAGCCGCAGCTGCTGCACCCCCTTGCCTCCATCCCCTGCCCTCCGCCCGCACCCACTTTGCATCCTCCCCTTCTCCACCACCTTACACCCCCTTTATTCCCCCCTTGCTCTCCCGTTCACCCAACATCCCCCTCCAGCCCCCTTCCCCCCCCATTCCCCCCGCATCCCGCCCCCAGCCCCCTTCCCCCCTTGCCCTCCCATTCCCCCCGCATTCCCCCCCCCCAGCCCCCTTCCCCCCTTGCCCTCCCATTCCCCCCCACATCCCCAAACTGCAGCCCTCTCCCTTCTCTTCCTCACACCCCCAGTTTGCAGCACCCTGCACCCGCCCTCCCTCATCCCCTGGCATCCCCACGCTGCCCCCGCGATGCTCTGGGGGGGAACACCGGACTCCCACCCTTGGCCAAAGCAGGTGCCTGCCATGCTCTGGCCGCCCACCCGCCGTGGGTGCAGCACCCAGGGAGAGCCCGGCCCATGGGTGTGCAGGTGGTGGGGGCGCAGGTACGTCGCAGCGGGGTCCCCCCCTGTCCCTGCGTGCGGCTCTGCGGAGCTGGGGGCACCTCCCTTCCTCCCAGGGCCGCGGGGCTCTGCGGTGTGCGGAGGCTGCTCGCACCCTGCCCGCCGTGCCGGGGCGTTACGGGGACCCCTTGGCCCCAGTGGCAGCAGGCGCCCTTGGGTGGCTCGCTCAGCCCGCCTGGGGATGCCTTTCAGTCGCCTCGAGGAGCAGAGCGTGCCTGGAGACAAAAGAGCAGATAAGAAATTGGGAGAGGACTGGCAAACTGTGGAGCAGCTGGAGAAATGCTTAGAACAGCTGGAAGCAGGAGGATGGTGCAGCCAGGAACGGCCTGACCCGCCTCAAGCCATGACCCAAGTCAAGCCATTGACTTTTTCAATGACCTAAGTCAAGGCTCTTTATAGCCCGCGCCCTGCACAGTTGCTCCTGGGTAGGTCTCTGAGGTGCAGAAGGGGTCCCCGCTCCTGGGGAGGCTTTGTCGCGACGTACCCCGCTCTGGTTGGCGTGCGTTGGGGCAGGACCTGGGATTGAATGGAGCAAAGCACGTGAGGCTCAGTGCGGGCTCAGCTGAAGAGTTGCTGGAGGTTGTTGCCAGGTGGATGCTGGTGAATGTTGGGTTCTCCTGGTCGGAATTGCTCATGTGTTTATCATTGCAGAGCTCCAGAGTATTTTGATTTTGCAGCTGGTGATTTGTGTGATTTCCCCACCCCCAAGTGTTTGTAATACAGCTGTGACTTTGAATCCATGTGTGTCCCCCCCCATGTGTCTGGTCCTCTCCTCCTCATCAAACATTTTCCCTGTGTGATTAATAATGTGCCAACTGCTTCATTTCAGCACCGGGGAGGCCGATGCTGATGGATTTCCCTGTTTGCTCTCCTTGGTGGGTCTGCAGGCTGATGGGTGTTATCGCTGCAGAAAAGTCTGCTTTGGGGTTGGAGCTGTCAACATATCTTTATATATTTTTTTTTTTTTGTATCTTAGTGAACCTCTTATGTCTTTTAATTAAAAAGAGATGAATTATGCATGGTAATACCCTTCACGTTTCCATAAAAATGATGTTGTAATTAGCAATAATTATCTCAGTTTGGGATATCGCTGTAATATTTAGACAGGACTTATGACCTGAGGGACACTTTTCTGGCCCGGAGGAGTTACTCTTGGTGTGGTTCTCTCCTGTGGTGAGTTTGGCTCCTGGCTGTTGTCAGTGGTGAAGGTAGGGCAGCGGTGGGGGGAACCTGGGGCTTCTCCGAGTCGCCCTGGAAAGTGGTGGCCGCAGTTTCCCCATCGGGTCTGGTGCTGCCCCTGGGGGTCCCTGGCAGACCCGCTGCCACGTGTGTGGAGGTGGTCTGCCTTGGTGG
Organism: Falco naumanni; assembly: GCF_017639655.2. NCBI lineage: Eukaryota > Metazoa > Chordata > Aves > Falconiformes > Falconidae > Falco > Falco naumanni. The sequence goes on from NC_054063.1 coordinate 3,995,450, forward strand.
CTTCCACCCTGTGGGCTCTCACGGGGCTTTCCTTGCTATTGTGTCGGGCCAGAGAGGGAAGAGGGGAAAAAAACCAACTCGGGCTGAAATATTGCCAACTGACCTTATTTTTTCCCCCTAGTTGTCCTAGGGAGGTTTGGAAAAGGCTGCTGGTACTTGAGAAGCTTCTCCATGGGACAGCAGAGGTCCTGAGGCATCCTTGCCCAGGTGGCCATCCTTCCCCTAACGTCCCTTCCCTTTAGTGGAGCGGAGCTCGGCTCACAAATGTAAACGTTTTCTGGGGACAGCGACCACCGCTACCCCTCCTGCGGCTGGTGAACCCCAACTTTCCCTTCCTGCTAGGCTGCCCTTGGAGCTCCCCAGGTTCTATTGGGGTAAAAGAGCTTGATGGAGTAAAGAAGTTCAACATGGGGGAAATAGTCACCAAAAGGAAACCCAAGATGGACAGTACTGCTGGTGGAGAGGGGTTCCTGGCGGCAGGGTGAGGAAGGAAGAGGTAGAAATGTCTCATCTGTCTTTCAACATGTGTTGCGCCACTGGACTTCTTGTTGGTCTAGGAAAAGCAAAATGATTGTGCTCTGAGCACTCTTTTATCTAATTGTAATTTATTATCAGCTTTCTATTTTAACATTTTTGAAGTGTAAACTTAAAACCCAGAGCTTATTAAGCAGCAGATAAAAATGTTGAACGTGTTTGAATTTTACCTGAATTAATCTAATAATATATTTATGAAATTATATTTGATCAGCTCTATAGCTGGTTGAAGACCACAAAAAAGTATTAATCAAATAAATTATTTGACAAATATGGATGAGATTAAACAAATGATCTATTTGCCAACTCCCTTCAACTGCTCTGCCATGGCACGTTCCTCTTTCTCTTATCTTTCCCTTCCAGTTTCCATTCTACTTCTTCACGGTTTATCTTTTCCTGAACTGTACTCAGTATCTGTTTAACTTACTTTTTCCTTTCCCTTTATTGTTCTTCATCTCTTTGGTGTCATGGTTTTCCTTTCGTTCTTTCTTCTGCCTGTTTCTTCAACTTTCCATGCTTTTTGAGTCTAAGTAAGCCATTTTCCCTCTTTTTTTTTTTTTTTTCTTTTTTTTTTTTTTTTATTGAACACTTCACAGTCGGCTCAACTAAACCTGGTGGTATGCGTTTAAACCCAGAAAAACATAAAGCCAAACTGCTTGTGAGCATGAAGATGTTTGCTTGGTGGTAATGCTCTTGGTAGTAATGCTTCTCTGCCTCTTCCTGGGTGTTCTGGCTGTTGCAGGAAGGGTGTTGCTGAAACTCTGGAGGTTTTTCCCAGCTTTCATTTTAGCCTGTGCTCTCTTTATGCCCTTTTTTTTTTTTTTTTTTTTTTAAGTGAATGACTTTCTATCCTAAGAAAAGAACTAGGATCAAATGGCAGACCTTGTTACTAGTTATCTGTATGCAACCTGCTTCCATCTGCTGCCAGACCAAGGCCATCCTCCCTGCTGGGCAGCCCTGCTTTCCTCCTGGCATCATCCTTCCCCTCTGGAGTGATGTCCAGGAGGTATATTCCCATAGGGCAAAAGGAATGAGTGCTCTGAAGGTTTTCTGGTTTACCTGTGGCTTTCAGAGTCTCTCGAGTGTCAGGTTGATGAGGCTAAGTAGCAAGAGGCGAACAAGTTACCATGCATGACCGAGCAGTCACAATATTCAACTTAAATCTAGTATTCAGAGCTTAAAGTCTCTTTAAAAAGTGCTGTTATGGAGAAGACTGGAGGTTTTTTCCCCCCTGGATGAAATCTAAGGGGGTGTGGGGTGCAGAATATTCTCCAAAACAATGAAGGGAACAGAAAACTTTGTATTTTAGGGGAGGAAATTTGCTATGCCTTGGCAGTACAGCTCAGGCAGTCCGGAGGAGTGTGATGGGAATGCTCAGAGTGCGTGATTCGCCTCCGCTGATGGTTGCAGTGATGTTGCTGCAGTGAATGAGCTAAGCCGTGTATGTCATAGCTGTCTGCTGTAAGTACTGGGAGTTACGTGATGATACCCTCTTGTACCCATAAGGAAAGGTCTCCGCTGTGCCCGAGTTAACAGTTACACCGCTTCTCCGTGTCTTGTGAAATGTTTTGGGTAGCACTCGGGTGCACTGGCACAGCGAGCAATCCAGGCGGCATGTTGTTGCGAAGCAAAATTGATTGGGGAGGATGGAGCCAAGAGGAATATTATTTTGCAGTTAATTATTTACCGCAGGGAGAGAGGGAAGCTGCTGATGTTTGCTGTATTATTACAGCTATCCAGAGGAAAATGCTTTGAGGTGATAACGTTTTATTCTGTGTGTTGCCACCTATTTCTTGGTTTCTCTATAATGTGTGACCAGCACTGTTTAAGGACTGGTTCAGTAAAAGCAAAACTTCATTATCAACTTCTCAGTGCTGGAGTATGGTTTTACAGCTTGCTCTGTGTGATGCAAAATGGCCTGAATGCCTACAGGGGAAATAGTCTTTCTGTGCTGCTGCCTTAATGCACGACCTGGTGCCCATCTTGGCGACACGGGCTCTTGGAACAGCTCATCCCTGTGCTGAAAGGTGATTAAATGGTCGTTAAAGTGCAGGACCGTGAACCTGGGAGTCCTGATCCCCTCTCTGGTGTTGGCTCAGCTGGTTGCCTTACCTCACCAGGCTCTCTTCTTTAGGAGCGATGCTGACCCAGCAGATACCAGCCTGTCTGCTGGAAGGGTAGGATGTCCTGGGTGAGGAGCATGCTGATAACGCAGAGGCAGCAGCAGCCCAGGTACTTATATAATACAGTGCTGTGGGCCAAAACTATAATGGGATTTTTCCTTTTGCATAGCTAAACCCGTTACAGATGAGGCTGCTCATATGTAAGTTAAATTCATGAGCTGGTGGAGCTGAGTTTAGATGTGAGTGTGTGGGAGCGATAACTTGACGAATACAAAAAAAGAGACATTGCTGCAGTGTCTCTGGGAAGATGCCCGTACATCTTCTGCTTGTTTAGCATCCTTGAGAGAACAGCAGACGTGAGGGAGAAGCTGTGGCCTGTGAAGAGGATGTCATCCTCTTACTGAGAGAAGGAGAGGCGCGAGATCTAAGAAGCCAGGGAGTAGGAGCGAAATGAGGGATGCAGGTGTGCACAGTGGGGTCTGCTCCAGGCTGCCCTGTTCTTGCTGGGGAAGGCTCCGCAGGAAGAGAAGCGAGGAGGAGAGCGGTGGAGGAAGGCATTGTGGAGGCTGTGCAAGGTGGGCGGATTGTCTGCTGTCCTGCCGGTCCAGGCTGAACCAGAGCATGGCAGCGGGACGTGCACAGGATCGTCTCCCCTGAGAAAAGCAGACGGGTGAAAAATCTGCAAGGGAGAGTCTGGCTAGCAAGTGCTTGTGCCCCAGACAAGTTGGGATCTCGTTGAGAGGCTTGCTGAAAATCAGTGAGCTCCATTCCTCAGCGGTTTGTTGGGGTAACAGGCTGTCGTTGTGTAGGCTTGCTCCAGTATCAGTGTTGAGGCTGCTCTGATGCTCCACGCTGCCTTCAGCAGTACTGTGGCTTGCATCCAGCTCTGTTCAGCCCACTCCAAACCATGCGTATGGAAGAAGCTTGAATGTATGAAATTGGAGTCTGCAAGTGATGCATTTTGTCCCTGGTCCTACCCCTGTGAGCCGCTGCAGCAGCCAGAGTGGTTCTGCTGTGTGGCACTAATTTTTAGGTTTCTGTAGTGACCGTAGCATCCGTGTGTCTTCCCTGCAGCTGACTTTGCTGGAGTAAAGATGCTGGGGAGCTGAGTGCTACGTGAGGGACTGGAATTCATCCTCCAGAAGGCAGCTGGGCTTGAGAAACCAGGCTTTGGTTGATAGGATAAGTAAATAAAACAGTAGCTGACTATGATAAATGAATAACCCGTCAGTGTTCCTTGGTGGTAGATATGGGACAGACCCCGGCTTGTATGTGTGCCGATCCTGTAACTAACTTTTCCATTGTCTCCCGTCGGATCTGTGTCCGTTGAAGCAGCGGATCGTTTTGGGTCCCACCGTGTCAGGCTCCTGGTGAACAGCACGGCTCTCCCCTCGGTGGCACACAGCCCCAGCAAGTGGTGGTGAGCACGGGAGGTGCCTCCTGCCCGTGTGAGTGTGTGTGCACGCATGCCCCTCGCCTCCCCCGCTTGTGAATATATATTATATGTTCCCCCGCCTGAATATATAACCTTGGTCATGCAAGGTTTCTCCTACCTTGTTTCCCCTGGCCTTTTCCATCGTATGAGGCCAGCCTGCGTTTTCTGGGGAGCTTGTCCCATTTTCCATGCAGGCAGCCATGGGCAAGTGGTCTGCTTCTTGACCTGCTTCGACAGGCGTGTGCTGGCTTCTTGCTTCGCTGATGTGGGAGGGAGCAGGAGGATAAGTGCTGGGGGGCTAGGCAGGGGCAGGTCATCGCTGTGCCGGCTGGTGGTGTGACCTCCCGTCTGGCAGTCGGTGTTGCTGCTGATGGATGAGGGTGTAGATGCACATCCCGGCTCCGCTTTCTGCCTCATCGTTCTGCTGGGGGATGCGGTGGCTGTGACTTCTGCTTAAGTCTGTGGGGGTCAGATCTGCCGTCTCTGCTCCTGGGGGTACAGATATACATCCTCCATCCTGCTGTGCTCAGTTGCAGCTGCCAATGCTGTGGCTATTCTGGTGGCCCCCATGAATTTCCAAGTGTCAAGGTATTCATTCTCAAAACACACGTGCTGGAAAGAAATAACCACCATGGCCACGGTGAAGGTGGGGAACAGGGGCACGAGAGTTGGACTTCCATCTGGAAAAGTGCTTCTGCTCCCACTTTTCCACAGAATGAGGAGGCTGTGTGCTGGTGCGGCTCATGGTCACAGGGGCATGAGCAGCGTCTCACTGGGTCTGTGGCAGAGCAGGGAGGCGGATGGGTGAGGGTAGAAATCTCTCGCCTGATCCCTGTGAAAGTTGCATCCAGTGTGGTTGGTATAACTGTACCACGGTTCCTTGTGCAGAAGGGATGAAAGCTATGGTGTTCATCCCAGAAAGCCCCAGTGGAGGCAACATCAGGACATGTCTCTGAGAGCGGCCAGCAGAGTCAACACAGACATGTTGTCCGGTGCTCCATCGGTCCTGTGCTCTCATCCCTGCGGTACACCCAGTATGGAAGGACCAGTGGCTAAAGATGTCAGGCACCTGATTAGAGATGTTTTCTAACATCAGTTAGATGTTGGAACACTAACAGTGTGAAAAGCACAGTCTTCTGAAAACCCAGTCCCTTTACCTGTCTTGGTTGGTCGTTCAGAGACCAAAGTCATTACACAAACTCTGGTAGTGTTGGCTAAGGCTCGGGGAAAGCAAGAACTGTGAGCGGTGCCAGGCACGGGCTGGATCCCGCGTGCGGGTGATGGTCTGTACGGGGGTAGGTGGTGGAGGCGATCGGTTGACGTTGGGCTGGAGATCCATCAGCTGGCTGCCTTGGCGATGCTGCCATTCCCCTGCTGACCATGCCAACTTGTGATAAGTGGCAGAGGGTGGCGGGTGCTTTGGAGCACACGAGCTTTTTAAACCACTGACAGTGGTTGTTTAGAGCTCCAGCAAAGTGCTTTTTGTGGGTGTATGGCTGCAGCTTAGCTTTGGCCTCAATTGCTTGGCTACCACCCCCACCCCCCGTGAACCACAGGATCTCAGGGCTGATCCTAGGTGGAGGGTCATCATAAGCCCACCACAGTCCTCCTGTAGACCATCCTAGTGGTCCTTCGGTGCAGGTCTAACCAGGCAGTGCCTCGGTGGGGTGAGAGCGGTTCTCTCCCTGTTCTGTAGCAGGCACAAGGAGGGCACAATAGGAAAGTGGCTTTTCTTGCCTGATCGCAGCAACTACCATTGTGGCTTTCTTCTTGAGATCGTTTCTAATCTGCCATCCCAGGTAAGAATTTGGGCAGTTGTCATGCAAGGAGGAAACCTAGGACTTCCAGACCCCGAGTAACATGCACTTAATAATTAGTCATCTGATCCCCACGATGGCTGCACCTGGTTATCAGGAGCCAGACAAGGTGTCTTCTGCTCCACATTCATTCCATGATGAACACATGAACCTGTATGGGTAAGAGAGAATGCTTCTTCCACATCACTCTGCATCTCTGCTGTTCCTCTTCTGCCATGGCGTACGTCCTAAGCAGCCACCTTCTTCCAGCCTGTGAAATGTCCAGTTAGCAGATATGAGGAACAGCCAGAACGTGAAAAACTGCACTCCCAGTGCCAAGTTCTTGCTGTGCAAGTGAGTTAATCCATGAGTTTCTCTTTCTTCCTGCTCCTTCCCAGCATTTTGCTGGTAGAAATTATCACCTTTACTGCTTGTAGGTAACGAACGTGTCCCTGCCCCATGTATCTGCCAGGGCAGGCTCCGGGCAGGGGAAGGAGAGGTGTTATTACACCTCTTGTTTTACAGCTGAGGAACTGAGGAATGGATGTCCATGTTAATGGGAGAAGCTTGGAAAAGAGTTGAGAACCGAAATTGTTGTCCTAGTGTGGTGCTTTGATTACCAGATGAGGTTCTCCTTTCCCTTGGTAACTGATGAGTGTCAAAAGATACAGCACCCAACTGCTGGCGTGTCGCTAATCTGATTTTCTGATGGGTGAGATGCTTTCTCGTCACAACGAACCCTGAGAAGGTGGGGTTTTGTTTCCTTTTGTCATTTCAAGCAAGGTTGTCTCGTCTGTTTTAATATTTTAGGGATCCGGTCTTAAAAGAGATGCGAGTGGAGGGCTGGCATAGCAGTCCTTTCCGTGTAAGGCTTCCAGGCTGCGAGCGGGGCTTGTGTCTGCAGAAATGGGTAGATGTCCTATGGTGAAACCGAGCGTCTTGGCTTGCTGTGGGTTGGAAAAACAGTGAGAAAATTTGGGCAATTGAAAGGAGATGTTTTAGCCCTCTGGATGGGGATTGATTTGAAAACCAGAGGGCTTTAGGGTTTTGATATGTGTTGGCGGCAGATGATTGCAAAACGAGCCGTCTCCATTTTGGTCACCTGTGCCAAGTCGCTTTTGGTGGAGAGATTTAAAAAAACAAGATGCAAATAATTGACCAAGTCTTTAAAGATTAAAAAAACAAACAAACAAACCAACAACAAAACCCCCCAACCAACTTCCCAGGGAAGGAGAGGGAAAAAAAAGAAGAGATTTCTTCAAGAAGCAAAAAAAAACTTTACTCTTTCCCAAAGCACTTTCTGAGGTACCTGATTCTTTCTTAGTTTTTTCCAAAACAATTCTCTGGCAGCTTGTGCTCACACATTTTAAAAACCAGGGTAGAAAGGAATATATCTTGACAGTTTAATTTGTTGCTGAAGTGTGGTCACCCCTGGGGTGATTCAGAGCAACCGTGGAGTGGATGATAAACCCATCCAGGGTGGGAGGCTGCTTAGGTGAGACCGCCAATGGAAGATGCCCATGCAGAAGTGTAATTCCTGGAATTTAGGTTCTTCTTCTTCCTCTTGACTCCAACGGAGCTGCACCCCTGGGGTGATTCAGAGCAACCGTGGAGTGGATGATAAACCCATCCAGGGTGGGAGGCTGCTTAGATGAGACCGCCGATGGAAGATGCCCATGCAGAAGTGTAATTCCTGGAATTTAGGTTCTTCTTCTTCCTCTTGACTCCAACGGAGCTGTAGCCCGTTCGCATCTTCTGAACAGGGCGATTGTTACTGTATCCTTGCACGTGTCCTTGCTGGTGATGCTTCTCCCGGCAGGCAGGTGGTAGGGAAGACCCTCTGATACTGGTCAGCTTTAGAGATGAAATGGATGCAGAAGAAAAGGTGGGAGATGACAGCACTTCAGGGTACAGGTCCCCATACCTTCTAGTCCCTGGTTGGGGACTTCTAGAGGCCCAGGGCAGCTAGCTGGGTATGGCAGTCACCCACCCATGGGTGCAAAGGGAGCTCGGTAAAGCTGGCCTGCAATTTCTGCCGTTTTAAATGGAAAACAAGGCAGGATTTTTTCCTTTGGGAAGGCAAAAGAAAGCTTGCCTGAGTTTGAGGAAGCCGTACAATTTCAGAAGAAAGAGGTATGGCGTTGCCTCTGTCGCCCTGTTTAAGGGTCCTCAAGAAGAGTGTTGTGTGAAGTGTGCTCCTTGTCGGGAGGTGGGAAGCTGAGTGCCTAGCAGAGGGCTGGGCTTTTTCAGAGCATGCTACTAAATATGTGGGTTTTGGCAAGCCCTGCAATTGCATCGCAACAGGCTTATGAAGCCTTGTTCGAATTCTGCTGAAGCTGGTTGAACTGTGTTGACTGCAGTGACCACAGTACAGCATCTCTCAGGTCAGTTCAGGTTTTCTTCTCCTTTATTTCGAAGTCTTATGTTAATGAGTTTATTCAATTCACAGCCCAGAGCAACTTCAGGATCAGTCCCATGGCAGGAGGAAAAGAAAAAAGAAGCAGCAGCAAAAAAAAAAAAGCTCGCCACCAACAAAACAGATCAAAATAATCAAATGGCTCATGTTGTGGAACTGGGATGTGACTGGCAGCTGATGCGTGGAGGTGGACAACCACCAGTCACACTTCCTTGGCATGGCTTGCTCTGTGGGGGCAATGGGAGCAAGTACCTGTCAGTATTGGGACACAAAGAGATAACATTTTAAATCTGAGGCAGGAGCCTGCAAGCTCGGTGACAGGTGTATGCTGGGGTGGAAGAAAAAGCTCTGCCACCAGTAAGTCACCCTTTCAGGGAGCTAATTTGAACTCCTTGTTTTCTTCTGAACCCTTTATTTCAGTCTCACTGTGAGTAAATGTCATGCAGTCTCTCCCATGCTTGCTTTCCTCCCCCCCATCTGATTTGAGGGCCTTTCGTAACAACTTATTCCTCATTGATCCTGTTGTCAGGGCAGTTATTCTGCCTACAGTCCCCCTTTTCTGTAGCCTGAGGGCTGATGGCTTCACAAATCTTACAGTAACTCCTCGATCTCTCCCCTGGCCAGCCTAGCAGCACGCCAGCTCCATTTAATGTGCGCCGTCTGCTTTGGCTTCCTGCCCCTCGACTCATTATTTTGCATTTGTCTGCATCAAACTCCAGCCTTGCCTGCCCCAAAGGATCATATATCAGAAGTCGTGAAAAAAAAGAGAAGAATCCTCAAGGTTGGTCTGTAAATCCCAAGTCTCTCTGCTCAAAGAGATGCGCAGCCTGGGTGCTGTATCCTCTCCTCTCCCGTGTCCTTGCCCAGCCCTGCCGGGTGCGTGCATCCCTCCCTGACCGTCCTGGTACGGCTCTTGGTGAGCATGGAGTGAGCCTTGCAGGTTCTCACGGCACGAAGCAGTTGGTGTCTGGGATGTTTGCCTTTCTCCTGCTGACACAGAGACAGGTCGAGACCTGCAGCTTTGCCTTTTCTTCAGTCAGCCCCCAAAATAGCTTGGATCCACTTGGTACGGGGGAAAACGCTGTGAAGTTTTCTCAGTGGTAGATACTTCAGGACATGGGCCTCTCCTCTGCTGCTTGGTGTGGTGTTGCCATCAGGCCTTGGGGACTGGAAGTGCTTGTGTGTTGGGTGCAGCGTGAGGTAGCTCCAGAGAGGGACCAGGTGTGAGATGGGGAACATCAGGGTGCGATTCATCTGTCCAGATGCTGACATCCGACATCCCAGCTGCGTATCCTCAGCCCCCCATACAGGCAGCGGAGGATCCTAACGCAGGTAGACATCTGAAACCGGTCAGCCAGTACGTGCCTGTCTCCTCTCTCTCTGGGAGATGTCTGTGTTGTCGGTGAGATGAATCGCACCTGGACCAGCTACGTGGAGCAGGTCGGGGTGGCACATAAAGGGAGCAAGGCAGTGTTGGATGTAGGTTGTGCTTGTTGTGCTGTCTTGTTTGGTGAACTGGTGCTTCTTCCCTTGCTCCAGAAGCTGCCCTTCATTTCGATTCCTGGCTGGCCAGGAGCTGGCGGGACGTATCCAGACAGCAGCTGGAAGACAAACACCGGTCAGAGGTGCTGCTGGTAAAGGTGCTAGGACAGAGCTCCCAGCCTGTGCCAGCTCTGCACCACAGGGTGTTAAACCAAGTGATGGCAGAAAGCGCAGGTGGAAACGGGGCCGTGTTGTCCCGTTTCATCCTCTCGTGCTGAGGCTGCTGGCGTAGCTCAGGGGTCACTCAGGTACCTCTCGGGAGCTCATGGCCTTGTGTGTGTGCCCCAACAGCAGTCCTGTTGCATTGCAGTGGGGAAGGACGTGAGACCTCTAAATTTGGAGCTGGGACCAGGGCATGGGGACTTCAAATTGTGGATTGAACAGATGACAGCAGCAGGAGCCCTGCAGTGCCTCTACAAGGGCTGCGCATCTAGGCGTTCCAGGCTTGGTTGGTAAAACCTTTTATGTTCGGGGGGAAAAAAGAGCTTTTTCTTAACACTGAAGCGCTACCAAATGCAGTAATGAGGCTCTGGGGGTGATGGAGCGGGTTTCTGTAGTTCTGTATCCCACTTCAGCTGAACCTTCACAGCTGCTCTGAAGACCCTGGCGTGGTCTGCAGGGAGCAGGTTGGAGGAGACCCAGAACTGCTCTTGAAAGAACTGGAAAAACAAAGCTGAGCCGACTGGAAGGAATAAAGCCTGGTAGCCTGGGGAGGATTTTCTTGACTGGCTGTTTCCCCTTTGATTGGGAGCACTTGTTCCATCATGCCTTTTGCTGGGGAAGTATTAGCCCGGTGGCAGAAATGTGATGTGCCAGGCGTTTTGGGAGTGAAAAACCTGTCCACAGCAAAAGCCTGCAAAGCTTGAACTGCGCTCAGCCTTCGAGTCCCTGTGCTGGCAGCTGGTTGCAAGCCTGCTCGGCGGAGGAGGCTGCCGTGCCAGGATATTTACCCTACGTCTCATGCCTGTGTAGTCAGCATTAAATCCTACGACCCTGAAGAAAACCAGCGTCGGTTTTGTACCCTGCTTTTTGGTTGTTACTGAAACTCACGCTGTAATTCCCATCCTTTCAGACACATGTAAAATGGTGGCTCGCTCTGGAGAGTCTCTGCAAGTCTGCTGTGCCCGCTGGAGTCGCCTTAAACTTTGCAAGAGCAGGGAATTTATGAAGCGGGAGATTTCTGGCTGACCCTAGGTGGGAAGCACGCAGACCGTGCTACAGAAAACGGCAAAAATACACCTTATATTCCATTATATAGTGTGTTTTCCTCGCTTCACAACACATCTGCTCTCTTTCCTGGCTACATGTCTACCACAAGCTTTTCTACTTTCCAACTCGCGTTCCTAGGGGATGGAGAGGACAAGGGAGGGCGTGTGAAAACCTTCAGGAGGCTTTGACTTCAGGAGGGAAGGTGTATCAGTGCCTTGTAGTTAAGATCCCCAGCATACACTTTGCTCTGATACTTTCCTTGTTGTCCTTCCCCTCTGAACTTTGGTACAGTAAATAGTGTCCCTGTTTGAAGAACGTCCCAGCAGGGAGGCATCTGGCACAGCGCTGGGTCCTTGCAGCTTCTCAGCGTTCCTGTTGCACGTAGCCTCTTGCCTGGTCAGCAAGCGCATGGTCGGTGGCACCAAACAGCGGGCGTGCATCTGCCCCGTTTGTCTGCTCGCCCAAGGTAATTCCTTCCGTTACTCCTTCCATAGGGCAAAAACAAGCCAGAAAGGGAGAGATGTTAACGCAGTGTTTTGGTTTGCAAAATGTTACCTGCAGCGCTTTGCTGTGCTGTTACTCACGTGCAAAACGCTGAGCCCCATCTGCAGGAGCGGTATCGTGCTAGTAGTGGCTTTTTGCTGCGATCGACCTGCTGCTGGCTGGATGCACTCTGGCAAAGCAGTGCTTTTTACTCGTTGCTTTTTGCCACTGACAGTACGCTTGCTGCCTTGTCAACGGGAGACGATTGATGGGTCTGTGGGAGATGTGCAGTGGTGTTGCTCGGCTGTTTGCTCTCCTGGTTGAACAGGCATGTGTAGGGGTCTTTGAAAGCTGGTAGAAGAAACCCGGATCCATCAGTCTCTTTCACAAAGGTTTTGTAACTATTTGACCTTCCTAACTAATTTCCCTAATAATAACATATATGTGTAACTAAGTCTGGGCAGACAAGGCTATATCAAGCCTTAGGCGTGAGAAATAGTGTAACACGGTCAGGTTGTGTGTGGTGTCCAGGGCAGAGCTAACCTTGTTGCACCAAGACCTTCCTTAAGGTTTTACCTTTAGGCTGGGAAGACAAATCCCATTGCAGAGAATCCTGGTTCCCTCCCCTACTCCACCAGAGGCTGCTTTGGATTCTGATTCAGCTCTGCAAATACCGTCTCGTGGCTTTAGACTGGATATGAAGTCGGTGGGTATTATTTCCCCTGTGAAGGCTAGAGCGAGGGAGAGAAAATTAAAGCAACTTGTCTTAGCCTGAGTCAGCATTGTGGAGTAGCAAGTGTCTCTGTAGAGCCTAGTGAAAGGTCCCTGCCTTATCTGGCTTGATATTTTGCTAGTTGCACAACTCAAACATCCCATAGATGCAAATATTTTCCTTGGGTTGGCCCCGGTTGCCCAAGGAGGGTGTTTGTTCAGATTCTCATACTTTGCAATTAATATAAGCTTGCAATTAATATAAGCTTCTCAACTCTGCATGAGAGAAAGAAAGGGAAGTGGAACTAGGTGGTGTTTTTTTCCCCTCCCCTCTCCCTTTTGTTGCTCCTCACCAGATGGCTACTTTGAAATGAGCACATTGTGGTTTTTTTTTCCTTGAGCAGCAACGTGTTGCTGCAAATTCAACTTTGGAGAGGTGGTGGGAGCTTTTGTCTGCTGACGTTGTGGCTGCTGCGGGCAAGGCACAGACAATACGTAGTGCTGTGGGTACCAAGCCTGCAACCTGCGTCTGGTCAAAGTGGATGCCAGCCCAGCTGAGCGGCGTGGCCCTTCTTCCCTGGTGCCTTCCCACACTTGCTTGGCAGCAGCTGGGAGATGCTAGACCTGCCTCGCTCCTTCGTATCGTCGCCCAGATTGTGCAAGAGCAGTGAAGCTCATGCCATGGGATGTTGTCAAAGGAATCCGAACTTGGTGTGATGCAAATAAATACCTTCTCTCTGCCTCGTTCAGCTAATGCGGTCTTATCTCAAGAGGGCTGGATGAAGTGTGCTTGGCGCAGCTGTGCCAGGCGCTGACACAGCTCATGAAGGTACTCATGCATGATCTCTCCTGAGCTACTGGATGAATATCAGCCCCTTTAGAGGGTAAATTCCCTCCATTTTAGTACAGGTTCAAAAAAAAGGTACCTAGTTTAGACCTGGAGAGCATGCTTCATCTTTAGGTACAGTGGCAAAACTTTGTGTAAACCCCATGAAGTCTGTGCTTCATCGTGTTTTCCAGAGTACTCTCTGAACTTGCTGCTGCTTTTATTTTTTTTTTTATTTTTTTTTTTTGCTTTTCAAGAGCAGAGATTCCTTTGGTGCTGTAGAATAAAAGAAGCACTTGCTTATAGTGGTTATAGTGGCACGGAGGAGTTGTCACCGTATAAAACTCAGCCAGGGCCATCAGCTGTGTGTTTTCGCAGCAATCTTGACCGATCACTTCGGTGTCGTCTTCAGACCTCGTAGCCATATGGAAGAAGTCTTTTAGGGGGGAAACAAAAGGCCAGCTACATGATTTTTTTGTATCTGATCAGGGTTGTGACTGTAGCTTAAGTCAGATGTCCTGTTTGAGTTGCTACAGTATGTCCTGGGTTTGATCAAAACTCTGTGGAAGGGCAGATGAAGCTTGTGGAGTGGCAGCCACCACTTGGAACAGCATCGTTATGGTAGATCTCCATTTGGGTAAGAAATACTATTTTCAGATACACTTTTCTTCAGTGCAGGTCTTGCACCCTCTCTGCCCTATCTTGGGTGTGCAGGAAAGGCAAAAATTGTTATATGAGGTGATTAAAATATTTGTGATTAGTAGGGTTTTGGGTCCAGATCCTAGACCCTAATCAGGCTCTGATGGAGGGAGTTAATTTAGAACAAGACAACCTTTATCCCAAGTTTTTAAGGATGGATGGTGAGGGTAAGCTGACTGTTGTGGTTTAACCCCAGCCAGCAACCGAGTACCACGCAGACTCTCACTTGCTCCCTGTGCCCCCGTGCCCCAGGTGGGATGGGGAGGAGAATCAGAAAAAGGCAAAACCCTTGGGATAAAACAGTTTAATAATTGAAATAAATATAATAACAATAACGAAGAGGAGAGGGAAAGAGAGGAGAAAACCCACAAGCGACACACAACACAGTTGCTCACCCCCGCTGACTGACACCCAGCCAGCCCCCCAGCAGTGACCGGCAGCCCCCAGCCAGCCCCACCCCCAGCGTATGTACCGAGCGTGGTGCTCTGTGGTACGGAATAGCCCCTTGGCCAGTTTGGGTCAGTGTCCTGGCTCTGCTCCCTCCCGGCTCCTTGTGCACCTCCTCATGGCACAGCGCGGGGAACGGAGGAGTCCTTGACTTAGAGTAAGCGCTGCTCAGCAGCAACTAAACCATCAGCGGGTTATCAGCGTTACTCTCACACTACATCCAAACACAGCCCTGTACCAGCTACTAGGAAGAAAATTAACTCTGTCCCAGCCAAAACCAGGACACTGGCAAACTCCAGTTTTCCGAGGTCGATGCTTTCCTTGCTGTCAGAGTATAAATTTTTCTCTTGTGTTAATATACTCACTCTCTACAAAACACTGCAGCATCTCTTTTTACTTAAGTAGTGTTTCAGGCTAAAGTAGGCTGGTTTGACATGTGAGCTAGGGGTTTTCCATGAGCTTCTCGTTTCTAAAAAAAGCTTTTTGCAAACATTGGATTCACTTTTTAAAAAAATTTATTTTATTTTTTCAGTTGATGTTCCTATGTGGGAACAATGCGAGCTATGTAGGAACCGTGCCGTGGCCTTGAAGGTTCATCGTAGGGACACAGATGGTCCTCAGGGAGCTGCTTTCTGAAAATAAGAGAATTTTAAGGAGGAAATCAAGTAGCAGGCTATTTCCAGTTAGGTGTGAATGACGTCCAAGAGTGAGAAGCTGCTGTGTGTGCTGTAGGAGCCCTGAGAAGCGGCACCAGTGAGCTCCGCTGCTGTCGGATGAGGCAGGGAGGCTTTATCAGCACATCACCCCTTGCCAAAGTCGCGCCCGCGTTTGTCTCTCTGCTAGGCTCCTGTGAAAGCACGTGGTCACGTTTGAGGTCTCACAGTACTGGCAAGACTAAAAATTCAGAGTTCAAGCTTACTCTCTGTATTTATTCTCCTAAAGGAAGGCAAATTTTGTCCTGCTGAGGGTTTGAGGAGAAATGCCTCCATAAAGTAGTATCCCTGCCTGCAGATATTTGGGTGGTTCTCTGCTCTGTTTAAAAAAAAAAAAAAGGGAAGAAAACCCAAAAAACCCAAAACAAAACACCAAAATTCTGGAAAAGCTGCTTCTTCAAAAGTAAAGGCTTTCTTTAGTTGTTCCTAGTGGCTGTTTCTTCAGGGGGATCATTTACATATCTTCGGATAATTTCCGAGTCCAACTTGAAGCTCACAAGGCAGATCATGTTGTGATGAGAGCTAGGAAGTTTGCATCCTCTGATCAGACTGCATCAGCTTTAACAGTGCTGGTTCATGTCACCTGTCCCTTTTCTTGCTTGCTTTTTCCCTAACCACTAGCGGGAAGAAAAAAAATCCCGACCAGTATAGTAGGATCGAGTGCATCCTCCGCAGCTCTGTCACCACCAGTGAGCTGTGCGGTGCAGCTGGCACACTGGAGGGCAGGGATGCCATCCAGAGGGACCTGGACAGGCTGGAGAGGTGGGTCTGTGTGAACATCGTGGAGTTTAGCAAGGCCAAGTGCAAGGTCCTGGGACAGGGCAGTCCCCAGCACAAACACAGACAGGGCGAAGGGTTGAGATCAGCCCTGAGAAGGACTTGGGGGTGCTGGTGGATGAGAAGCTTGACAGGGCTCAGCAACGTGCGCTCGCAGCCCAGAAAGCCACCCGTGTCCTGGGCTGCGTCACCAGCAGCGTGGGCAGCAGGGCGAGGGGGGGATGCTGCCCCTCCTCTCCGCTCTGCTGAGACCCCCCTGCAGCGCTGCGTCCAGCTCTGGGGTCCTCAGCACAGGCGAGACATGGGCCTGTTGGAGCGGGGCCAGAGGGGCCACAGAGATGGGCAGAGGCTGGAGCCCCGCTCTGTGAGGGCAGCTGGGAGAGCTGGGGCTGTTCAGCCTGGAGCAGAGAAGGCTCTGGGGAGACCTGACAGCCGCCTTCCAGCACCTAAAGGGGCCGACAGGAAAGCTGGAGAGGGGCTTTTTACAAGGGCAGGTGGTGACAGGACAAGGGGGATGGCTTTAAACTGAAAGAGGGTGGATTTACATCAGGTATTAGGAAGAAATTCTTCCCTGAGAGGGTGGTGAGGTGCTGGCCCAGGCTGCCCAGAGCATCCTGTGCCTGCATCCCTGGCAGTGTTCACATGGTTGAGCAGAATTGGAGAGGAACCCCAGACCACACATAGGAGCAGGCTCCTACCACTTGAACAGTGAGTTTGTAGCTGTTACAATTCATATTTATAGTAGCAGGGAAAAAAAAAAAAAAAAGCCTGAAGGTGTGACAAGGGATGCAGCCACTAGTCTGAGCAAGCATATACGCTGTGGTCTTTGGTGCATACCCCATCGCTGTGTCCCACCAGCCTTGCTTGGCGCCCCTTTAGTGTTATTTGCTGTAGCTCAAGAGATAGTTGGACGAGGTTTTTGGTGTCCTGAGGTCCAGTTTTCAACCCCCTTTCCAGAAGGCATGGCTTAAGTACCAGAGCTTCACTTCTTGGGTCTTGGCTGGTGTTTGCGAGGGCAGCGGCAGAACGCGGTGGTAAGCAATGGAATAAAAGGTCAGGAGTGGGGGGCTGGAGGCAAATGGGCGATAGCATGAAATGCTCCCAGCACTCAGTGATTTGCAGAGTGATGTATGTCATGTAATAGATCTTCCCACCCACCCCCAGTCTTACAACATATAGAAAATACGATTTTACTTATAATGAACCTGTATTATTAGATGCTGGGGGATTGAAGGCAGATGCTTGGATTTTCCCCAGTGGGCTGAAGGGAGGTTCGGGTTCTGTTTTATTTATTTATTTAATATTTTTTTAAACCGAAGCCAGAAAAAACCCGTGAGTCAGCTTGATCTTTGCTGCAGCAGTTCCTCCGCTGTGGTCCCCAGGCGTTGTCTAACAGATGCCTCCACCTCCACTAGGATGGATGAACCCAGAGACTGCTATAAACATGTGCAGGCTTATTTTTGTCACCCCCACCCCTCACAGATACTCCTCAGGGAGGCTCGGTGTGTCCGTAGGAGCCAGGGGTAGGGGGGGATGCTTGTGCCTCTTAGCAGATGGTCCTGGGAAGACACTGCTGCTGGTCCCAGGAGTGAGTTCTCTGTGCCAGCGCCCACCAGCACCTTGTGCAATTCCTGGTGGCAGACAGGTCTCTCGGGAGGAGGAGCTGCTCTGTAGGCACTCCCTGCGGCTCCTTGCCAGAATGAAGGTGTACTTTTAATCCTTCCTTTCCCAGGAAACATCAGTCTACCTTGCTGTTGTCTCAGGATGCTGAGAGGGATAAATGCTCCAGGTGGGCTGAGGCTGAAACTTAAAATAGACCAAGTGAGGTCCTCAGCCGGTGTTGACTGTCTTGTCCGTGCAGTGAAGCTACTAAAGCCACTACTTTTTACCCTTTCTTTAAGGTAGGTGATCCTGCGAGGTCAGATCTCAGTTTTAGGACTCGGATGTTTGGTTCTGACTCCTGTTCTCTCCCTTTGGGGACCTAAACCATCTTACACCTTGTTCATACTACACACGCACAGTGGCTTAGGGCTGTTGCGAGATGTCAGCTTTGAAGTTCTAAGTTTGTCATTTGTGTTTATGGGGTTTTTTGCAGGCCAAATACAGAACTGCTTGCATGACCCTTGTAAAGTCCAAGAATAAATCCAGTGTTAAATGGTTCTGCCATGTGTGCCTCCCCGGCATTGCAGCTGGGCTTGGGCAGCAGGATCAGAAAATCTGAGAGGCTAGTGGGAGACGGCTGGACACTGGGAAAGAAAATGGGAAGCCATAGATACAAGCCTGGTAAAAAGAAGCGGTGTTTATAGCTTGGGGACCTCGTTGCTGCAAAGGAAGTCAGCGGCTTCAGAAGGTATGTTGTATGGGCAGCAGGGACCAACCGGAGCTAAAAACAAATTCTCCAAAGTGGAAACTTTGGTGTAGGAGCCCCCTTTTTTCTTTGCAGATAATCTGGCAGGGTTAGACACTGCTCTGGGACCAAAGATAGCTCCCACTGGAAAGAGTAAAAGAAGGTTTTGGGCTACGTGAGAATCCCCTGCAACATCTTTGATTCCCAGCCATTGCTCACACTGCCCTAATGATGTTACGCTACAGTAATTACAGTGCTTTGCAGTTCAAAGTTCAAAAGTCCCCTTTTTCTTTGGTTATTTTGTTCTTTCCTTTTTTTCTTTTTTCTTTTTTTTTTTTTAACTTCTCAATGTGTGTGACTGATTGCTGCTGTGTGGGGTTTGCCTGGGGGGTTTGTGCAGAGGCTGATCTGCGCTGGAGGTGTGTTGCCATGCCTGAGGAAAGGATGCTTCACCTAGAAGGGCACCTGCAGGCTCACGCTGACCTGGTTTACCTTCCCCAAGCCGTGACTTTTCCAGCTCATGCCGCAGATGTTTTGGGCTGTAATTTGCACAGTCTCTTGCTCTGTGTACTCTCAGGACAACCCAGGTGCTGAAGAACAGGGTGAACTCCTGTCTGTGGCTGTTTTAAGCCCCAGGTACCTGCTGGGGGGTACCAGGGGTGGGCAGGTGCTGGTCTTTGGCTGACTTCTCCTACTAAAGGCATTCTCTCTCTAAAGACTTGAAGGTTTTCGTCTTTCTGTTTGCAGTTGGGAGCTCATGTCCAAGCTCCCTTTCATCTTTTTGTCCATTTACTTCATGAACACTCTGACTTTGCCACCGCGAGTTGCCATCCCCAAAGCTCAGGGCACGGCGTGCTTCCCATCCGTACCTCTTTCAAACCAGCGAGTCTGGTTAACGTGATGGGAGGGAGTGCTTGCCGAGATCCAAGGAGGATCAGAGCCCTCCGTTGCCCTTCTCTCCGTTGTTGATCTATGTAGAGGAATATCTAAGCTGAATCAAAGATGTAGGGTAGGGTCTCCGGAGCTTGATGGCCGTGTGAAGTCCGGTGCCAAGGTCAGATCTGGATCTACTCAGTGCCTTACCAGGGATGTCCTGCAGGACTGGGGATCAGCTGAGGGATTTCAAGAAGATGCAGGTCCACCTAACCTTTAGGCATTGTCAGAGGGACCTCAACTGCTTTCTCTCGGAGGCTTTGCTTATTTGTTAATCAGCTCGTCAAGCCTCAGTGTTGGTGACACCACAGACTTGGTGTCCTGCTTTTCTGTGGTTTCTTTTCAGCCCTAGTGCGCCTGTGGATGCTGGCTGTGAGCCCACCCAAATCCTGCATGTCGTCATTGCTGTGGGCTCCCAAGGAAGCTCTGGAAGGAAACCCCCCCTGCTTCTGCTGATTGTGCAGGTCTGCCAGCAGATGCTGGAGGCTGTGACAGAGGTGACGGAGTAGGTGCTGTGCTCCCGTCCCCTTCATAGTCAACTGCAGCCGCTAATAAGAAGCACAGTCTTGTGGTAAAGCTTGAAGGTGGGGGAGCAGAAATCCCGGCTTTACCATGAGTTTCCTGTGTGACCATCAGCGAGTCATTTAATGGCTGTGGGTTCCTCATTGCAGGGTGGAGTTACTACTTCCTTGCTCTGCTACGCTGCGTGTTCCTGGGGAGCGAGAGACACGAACCTGCATGGAGGCTAGTCGGAGCTGGAGGAGCACGTCTTCTGCGCCCTCGCAGTGATGCTTGCAAGGCAGGCAGGATGAGTCCCTGTGCAGTGTCCCTTTGTCACTCCAGAGGCAAAAGAGGAGAGATTCCTCCCCTTCCAGTACAGAGAGCTGTAATCCGTACATCTTCAGTCTTGTTTGCAGCAGGTCTGTGCTGTGACAGTGATGCATTTAAATAATCCACCCACAGCAACATTGCTTGGATATTTTTTTTTTTCAATCCAGGCTGCTGCAGAGGGAGGGGACATGAGCATCACATTAACAAGCCTGTTGTGGCTGAGATTGGCCATGAGCTGCAAAGTGGGGTTTGGGGAATCCAGGACACAAATTTAACAAAGTCTGCTGATCCAAACTTAAATCTTGCACCTTCACCTTTGGAGCTCTCTGCCTATGTCGGTGTGGCGTGGTGGTTGCCCAGGATTGCGCACGCGATGCATTGGTTGGCTCTGCGGGGCTTCAGACCTGCTTGTGATGAATTCGTTCGCCTTGGCTGTTGAAGGGCTGACTTTGGAGGTCTTCTCCACACCTCTCTGCCAGCTGTGCTCAGCGTCCCCATCCCTCTAGGTTGCAGCTGGCTGGTGCTGCAGCTGCCGGGTCCATAAATCAGTGGAGTGCCCCTGAATATCTGCTGCATAATGACTGATGCATATTCATGCTTGTGACAGTGTTGTGTCACCCTGCTACTAACATGTCCCAGTGGGAAGGAGAGCAGGGACGGGGTCCCAGCAGCAGGTGCCTGCTTGGTTCCTTTTATCTCCTCTTCCTGCTGCTCACTTGTTGGCTCCCTAAGATGCCCCATCACTTGCTTTTCTGATGCATTTTCCCCAGCTCCTTCTCCCGGATTTGCTAAAGCGAGCCCTGCAGGTTTGCTTTTTGCTGTGGTGCCTTCTTCCC
Organism: Falco naumanni; assembly: GCF_017639655.2. Taxonomy (NCBI): domain Eukaryota; kingdom Metazoa; phylum Chordata; class Aves; order Falconiformes; family Falconidae; genus Falco; species Falco naumanni. The sequence goes on from NC_054063.1 coordinate 4,016,108, forward strand.
GTTCATCCTTGCTGTGCTAATAAATAAGGGTGTGTGCCTGCAAAGGTGCTGCAAGGGCTAAATGAACGCAGAAGGATGATCGTTATATTTGATCACGTAAATTAAACGGCTTACAAAGGAGGCGCTGTGGAAGTATCTGATTTTGGCTGTTTGGGGTCACTCAGGCTGTTCCTTTGAGCTCTGTCTTTGAGCAAACAGCTTTTTATTGGTGTCCCATTGGGAATGGAAAGGCAAGAAGGAAACAGTCTTCTTGCCTCATCCCAGGATGGGGCTGTCCTTCATCCGTAACTAGCTTGTGGAGATGACACGGTTGCATCTGTGTTGCTCTGCCATCTGTCTTGAAAACTGAGGGGGGGGAAAAAGATGCTGTACCACCTTTCCCTGGGAAAGATGAAACTTTGGAGGATCTGGTTAGTGGCCTGTGATATACCACACGTGGGAGAGGACGGATGGGGTTTGACTCTGCTTTTCCCCTTGCAGTACAGGATCCTAGGTGCTGTCCAGGGCAGCTGGGGGAGCCAAGTTGGGTACCGAGCAAAGAGTACCCCAACATGTGCCTATCTGAGTCCAACCCAGGTGGAGCTGGCTGGCCCTGCAGAGAGGGATCCCTCTCACTCCTCCTCTGTGTTTCTTCTCCTTCCAGGGGGATTTGAGCCATCCCCAGACGAGGACCCTATTTCTCTGTGGGGCCGGTTAGCCATCCGGAGCATGGGTGCCACGTGGGCCGAAGCAGACTGGGCTTGTGCTGTCCCAGGATACTCATTTGTCTGCTTTTCTGCTGCTGGCCAGCAGCTTCCACCTCATGCCACCCAGTCCCAACGCGCCTGGCTCGCTGTTCAGACCTTTCTGCTGCAGGAGCCGTAGTACGATAGGACATGTGCTGCATGTACCGTTTCATTCCTGGAGACTGGAGCTCACCAATACTCTTGTAATATTATTTTGCTCCAAACCCTGGCCTTTTAAATGGTCTCCTATCCATTAAATGTTAAAACACAAAAAAATTAAGAAACTAAAAGCATTTTCAAAACAATTCTTGAGACTTCCTAGCTGCAAATACCCTGGTTCCTTACCCATTTATTTGCTGTAAAAATACATATGTGTTAGGATTTAAAGCAAGCAGGAAGCTGAACAGCCGGCCTATTTCCATTGCAAATTCTTCTCAGTGAAAATGGCTTGGATGTGTTTCCTGAAACCAGCTTCCTAATTTTTCCCCTGTCAGCAGCTGTTTGGGAGGAGCAGGGAAGAATGGGGAGGGAGAGGAGAATAGAATTCTCATAAGGGGAAAGTATTTCTTTATGAGGTACGTTTTTTTGGCCCGATATGCATCAGTGGTGCTCAGGTTGAGACTGGCTGCCTTAAGTGATGTGTAAGGCTACCTTATACCAGTGGCTTTCCCCTTCTAGCCAGGCTTCCAGTGGGGAAAACAGCAGTGGTGCTCAGCCTACCCCTCTGCTTCCAGCCCTACCTGCGTCTCCCCTTGTTTATCTGTGCATCAGAGCATCCCTCTCTCTGCTGGCCGCCTGGGCACATGACCCAGTTGTGATTTCATTAGGATAATTGGAGAGCACACCAGGCTTTCCTGCTTGATGTACCCAGCCTCCCCAGCCATCTCTGCCCAGGAAAGCTGGCCTGGGGGGCAGCTGCCAGCTCTGACAGCCCAGCACAAAGACCCAGCAGGAGACCAACGGCTCTCCCATCCAAAAACCTCTACTGGGAGCTTTGTGTGAAGACCCTGGATGGGAATTCACATTGCCTGAATCTAGTTCCCAGCTTTACCACCCGCTGATGATTCTGGGCCAGTCCCTAGGCTTGTGTGCGTCCCCTTGCCTGACTGTACAAAGAGGAGGATGGAGGATGGTGCTGCTGTTTTGTGCACGGCCACCACCCCCAGCTGGAGCGCTGAGTGCTCCATCGCTTGCAGCTCAGTGGTGAGGTCTGAATTTGTCCCTTCTCAGGCTGTTGCAGCAGAGGGCCGGGTGGCTGTGACCTGCTGTAGTGTGATGACAGGACCGGTGGGTCCCAGGAGAGGCTGTACCTTTCCCCAGCAGCTTGCCTGGGGCTGCTCCTTTTGTCACCAGGAGGACGAGGCAGAAGACACCAGGTACCTTAGGAAACCAGCTGGGAGACATCATCTCTCTTAATCCTCCTCCCCCCCCTATTACTGGGCAACATTTGCCTCAAAGCCTACTGTTCTCTGTCCCTGTTAATAGCTGTAATTACAGAGATCCACTTACACTGGCGCTGCGTACTTGTCTGGTCCAAGTCTCTACTTCATCGTGCCTTATATCTTGTGGGAAAATCAATACAATTTGGTACTGAGCCTGGCAAGTCAAGAGATTGCTCAGTGCCTGGGTTCGTGGTTGCCTACCACACATTTTAGCAGTTATAGTTATTATTGTCTGTAATGTGGATCTTGCTTTAAACTTTCCTGGGTACATGTGCATCTCTCTGTATGCTCCAGGTACATCACGGTGCCTTTCATGACTATAAATCACCTATAAGCATCCCATTTATGTTTATAGCTGGGGTTTTAATGCAGAGGAAGGTTAAAAGCTGCCTCGTCTCTTGAGCTCTTCGTTTGTGTTTCTGGAGAGGGCTGGGAGTCCAGGGAGAAGTCTCTTTCCCTGGGTGAGGCGGATTGCTGCCAGCCCAGGCAGGGAAGCGTCTGCCTCTGAACCGCCTGCTCGGCCCGGGGAGGCGGAGGTGCAGGAGCCCTGGCAGTTTGCAGTCTTCTGCATCTCGGCACTGAGAGCTTTTCTTCCCCCACGCTGCTTTCCCACATGCGTTGGCAGGGCCAGCGCTAGGTCCTAAGTCCTGATGGCAAGAAGAGAGCTCGGGTTTTATGTAATTGTCCCCTGGCGTCCCAGCCTGCTTCGTGGTGTGCTCGTACCTTCATGCCTCCACCTTTACCAGGCTCTCGGACAAAACTCAGTCCCTTCTTCCCTTACGCAAGCGGCTCGTAGAGTCTCCAACAGCACTGAAGTGTTAGATCATAAATCTGTGGGCATAATTAAAAAAGGGCCTTTGATTCCTTCAAAAGCCTGGCCCTGCCCGATGTAGACAACAGGTGTTTTCAGCTGGCGATTTGGGCGCTAGCCCAGGTGGTCTCTCCCATCTGCTTCTGATTTTTTAAGGGTTCTGTTCTGCAGCAGGGGGGGACGTACCGTCTGCTTGCCCCTTTCCTTCGGACCTTTTCCGGGATCTGGCAGCCGGTAACCTGCAGAGCAGCCTGCTTTCCCTCCGTGGACATTAGCTTGGAAGGTTGGTTCTTCTGCAGAGACTGTGGTGGGATGGGCTCCTTGCTTCCAGGGAGAGGGGCAGGGTGGTGATGGTGGGAGGTGGATGTCCCACCGCCCCTAGCAAGCACCACTCGGCACCCACCGGAGCTTCCTCGTGGCGTGTGCTCCCTGTCCCATGTTCACGATGCTGGAGGCATGGGCCTGAGCCATCCTGGTGTGTAAGCTCCTGAGATAAGGGGCCTGCTCGCCCCTCTTTGGAGTATAGTCATCTTGGTGGCCCGTATCGGCTGAGGGGGCCGTGCCTTCATCCCGGGGGCAAGCTCTTGGGTAGCTGGTTTGTTCTTTGGGTTTATTGCGTTGCTGACTTGTCGAGGTCGTTTGGTGGTTTAGGCATAGCTGCCTGCCCGTTGTTTTTCTTAGAGTAAGCGGGCAACAAAGATTTTATTAAGAATTTTTATGATTTGAGATGGAAAGCTGTGGAGTGGCTGGAAGACAAGGGACATACTACGAGCAATCCAGACCAAGTAACTTTGTTGTAGTAGCAGGCCGAGCAGGCCGAAGCTGTAACGAGCTGCAGGTGTTGTGAAGGACACACGCAAGGCCAAGGGAGACAAAGAAACTGGGTATTCGCAGAGAGATAAGAGAGTTGGACAGAAAGATGAGGACAAACAGGGTGCCTGCACAAGGGGCGAGCAGCGTGTGGGCACCACGCCGGGACCCATCCTAGGGCAGGTGGAAGCGTGTGAACGAGTAGTTTTAACCGATCACCTTTTACACAACAAAGCCTGCGTAGCGTGTGCATTTTTAGCCGGGGGTATAAATTGCTGTGGGTCTATTAATAGCACCGGTAGAGTGTAAATTGCTGTGTATCCCTTAATAAAGTGGCACTAACTTGATCACGTTGGTCATGTAAGTTGTGTCGGAGCCTTCCGCGTCAACAGAAAGGAAGAACAGCTTACCAGGGCTTGCACAGCTTTGTCCTTTACGCAACTGGCAGACAGCTGAAGCGGGAACCAGGGAACAGAAGATGAGCAGCAGCTTTGGTGAGGGTGGTACTACCTTGCCTTCCTTTGTCCTTCCATCTCTTCTGGAGAGGGAAGACGAGCAGGGGCTTCGTGTGCCCTTGGTGGCTGGGTAGTCTGGCAGAGGGCTTGTGTTGCCAGAGGTGCTTCAGCTGGAAGCTCTGCAAGGGCTGGACCAATCCCTGCCTGTTGAGGACTTTGTGCAAAGCCATGGCTTGCCACCCGGCTGCTGGGACATGCTTATGGCTGCTGTGGAGAGGTGATCCTTCCCTTCCAGACCTGCCTGCAGCTTTCTGCTCTTCTTCCTTCCAGGCTTCCCCTTGAACCTGTGCCTGTGTTTTGAGCCTCCTACATGATACTGTTCCTTACCTCTTTTCTTTTTTTTCCTTCGGAGCAATATTTTTGTGCTCAGTGTCTTGGGACAGGCTGCCTCTTCTTCAGAGCTTGCAGAGAAGCCGTTCAGTTCCTCGTAGACTTTTTTCCCTAACAGAACACATTTATTATCTCCAAGTCATTTCTCCAAAGCAGGGCCACCATCTGCAACTTTGATTGCATCTTTGGCATCCCTCTTTTTTCATCTGTGGGTTGCATTGTCTGAGTTTGCAGGTATGCAGCCAGCAAGCCAACAACAAGCATGTTGAGTTAGATTTGCAGCCCACGTGTTAATTTTAAAAGCAGCAAATAAATTAAAACGAAGCATTGGATAGGCTGGGATTTGTAACAGAGCATCGGTTTGCCAGGCTCATTTCCCTCATCTCTTTCAGGCTGGGCAGGCCACAGAGAACATCAGCACTTTGACCCTTGAGTGAAAAGGAGAGGTGGCATTTCACGCTGCTGGTGAGGGTCCTGCATCCCTCCAGACGTTGTGTTTTGTGACACTGGTGACAGTATTGAGCAAATGGAGGAGCCTGGACAGTCACCAGGGTGAGCCAGCAAGGTTTTGCCTAGAAGACTGCAGACTACTGCCTGCACAGCATCTCTGCCGGAGGGAATAAAGGTGGTCTGAGGGCTCCTCTGTTACTGTGGAGAGGGCTTTTGGAGGAAAGGGTGCCCAATCTGAGACGTGTCCAAAGAGATTTGCAGAGGTGAAAATGGCTTCTGATGCCTTCACATGCAGCGACTCCCAAAGGACAGGTAGAGGGTTAATGTCCGGTAATGAGCAGCTGTACAACTTCAGTCACAGCTGGCCTCAGTATGGCAGCACTGCACAAAGTTATCTCTCTTGCCTTGTTTAGTTGGCTTGGTGGCCATCCTGGGGGAGAAACAAGGCTGGAGGAAAGGGAGAACACAGAGAAAGCTCCATCTGTGATCCTGTTGGAAGTGTCAGAGCCTCCCTTGTGGCGAACGCGTGGGAAACCCACTGCAAATCCATTTTGCTTGACACCTGAGGTTTTCTTGAAACTGTGGTCTTGCAATGGGGCATAGTGATGGGGCCAAGCCTCTTGGGTTCTTCACCTCTGCTTCTGCTAAGTGAGTTTCTGGAGGTTTCACAATCAGGTCCCTAAAACCACCTGTCTGCTGGCAGATGAAGCTCTGTGCTGGAGAAGAGGGATGGTGAAGAACATCAGGTTGTTCTTTGCAGGACACAGCTGGGTCTCTGGGTAGCACCTGTAACCTCGATGCCTACACCTGTTTTAGATCTTAGCCCTGCGAAAGCTTGCACCAAGCATCTCGGTCCTTGCTTCTGCAGGCAGAGCCTCCGTGCTGCTCAGCACACGCAGGCAGGGGAGAAGATGAGGAGATGTGCCCTCCGCCCTCCCCTACACCTTCATCCCCTCCCTGCGGGACAAAGGTAGGGTGCTGGTGCCCACTGGGGCTGGGCACTCGCTCCCCCGGCTTCCTGCGCGAGGCTGGCAGATGTTTCTTGTTTGCTAGAGCTGCGTGGCTCCGGCTACTGGGCTGGGAGCAGCTGCTGCTGCCAGGCGGAAGCACTCGGCGAGGCTTTCCTAGACAGCTTTGAACGGGAGCCAGGAGCCCTCTCGCTACAGGAGAAAATCCACGAGGTCAGGAAATACAGCGGCGGCAGCTCCAGCTCCACACTGGGGCTGTTGGCTTGGCACGCGGATCCCAGCCCTCCTCTTCCCGGCCGGTGCTCCCGAATGGCTCTCCTCCTCATCGTCTGGCTCGGCTGTTTGTTTGACAGCCCTGCGTGGCTTTTCAGGGGTGCAACAGTCACGTGCCACAGAGGTAATCAATTTGGAGAGACAGGGGAAACACCAGACAGTGACCTGGGTCAAGCTTTCAGATCTTGAAGGGCTTGCAGAAGATGGAGGAAGCGCTGTTGCTGCTCAGCGTGGGACTGGGAGGTCGCGCTTTCGAGTGTCCCTGCGTTACGCTGTGGTCAGCTATGTCTGGGCTCTGCATTAGCTGCCGAGAAAGAGAAACTCTTGTTTATCCTTCTCTGGAAATCCTCATGCCAGGAGGAGCTTTCACAACAACCAGTGGGCTGTAAACCTCCATCTGGTGCGTCCCAGACTGAGTGTGAAAACTTGGGGTGCCTGTTAACCATCTCTCTGGCAGGAGCCCCCACTCTTTCTTCCCTGCCTCTGTTTTTTAGGAGAGCCAGAAACAGTGTCTTGGGGATGGCTGTTCCTTGAGCCAGCCCGTGCGGTGGTGGTGATGTTCCTGGCACGTTGAGGAACAGCCACCCCTGCGTCGAAACCTGCGCGTGCATCGATGAGCAGCCTCGCTCTTCCCGGGCTCGGCAGCAAAGAGCGTGATGGGGAGCTGTGAGGTCAGCTCAGGGATGGGACCAGCTGCTCAGCTCTGTAACAAAGCTTGGCCATGTGGAAATCCCCGCTTTCCCCGCAGCCTTTGGCCAGGCTGCCTCTCCTGTGGCATTAGCACGTGCTCTGATGGGCGGCTGGATCTGCGCACTCCCTGCAAAGAGGTTGCGTCATGGATCCCTTGGGGAGGGAAGCGAGCTGGTCTGAACATTGACTTTAGCCCACATTAATGCAGGCAGCCCTCACAGCCAGAGCTGTCCATCGTTCCCCGCACTCTCGCGCTATGTTGGGACGTTTTTGCGGCAATGGTATGAAACAGGCGGGTGGGCTGGGCTCGGCATCCTCTGCAAGCTGCAGAATCTCCCCTGCCGTTGCCGGGGCAGGGCTGGTGTGCAGAACGGTGAGGGGTTAGCCGGGGTGCCGGCACCTTCTAGGTACCGTGTGGCTGAGCAGAGACCAACGGGGCAGAGTTCTCATATGTAGATTGTCTGTGCGCTGGCCGTGAGCCGTGGGGAGCAATCGTGTTTTCGCCACCCTCGTTCCCCCCGCCTCCTGGGTGGGTGCAGAGCAGGGGGATGTGGCTCTGTGTTTCTCCGGAGGAGCCGGAGCTCGGAGCTCTGGGCTGGTGATGTGCACGGCTGGCTGCTGTGTGCTTGCTCCTCCGCTGCGCTGCGGGGCTCAGCTGGGGTCCGGAGTGGGGGAAGACCCTTAAGCTGCCGTGGGTGATACCTCAGCCCCCACCTCCTGCTGCACTGTGCACCAGGGGGCTGGTGCGGCTGTGTGGGATTGAGAAGGGATAGGCCACGCGGTGCCTTCCGCCGGGGTGGTCTCGAGGGAGGACTCCCTCCTCAAGGACTCGTGTCCTCTCCTCTGCATATTGACTCCGGGCTTTTGTCACTGCCGTAGTGTGTCCCCTAGACGTGGGTGGTTGTGCAGTTTCCTTTGAGCATCATCACGGCAGCTGCTCCGTCATCAGCACCAGATGCAGAGCAAGGTCCGTCGTAGCCACTGTGGGCCTTTATTTGCAGCTGCCGTGTGTTTTGCTAGGGGTCGCAGGTCTCCCTGCTCCGTATGAAAGATGGGAGCTGGCTGCAGGTTTTCTTCAGACCCTCAAGACCCGTCTGTGTTCGGCTGTGAAGCTGTCCTGCTGCAGGAGTGACCCTCTCCCAGCCAGCAGCGTTGGTGGAGATGGTCAGCGTTCGCTTCTCGCCCCATTTCAGCCTGGCGCTGCCCCTCACGGTAGTTGTCTCTTCCCATCGGAGAGAGGTGAGAAGCCTGGGGTGGGGATCTCTCTTGGCCCAGAGGAGCAGCGTATGGAGAGGTTCATATATGTGAGGGCAACGTCTGCATGGCCAAGTAGTGCCATCACTTGGGATTGTTGCCTGGAGCCTTGCTTTCAACCTGCATCTCTTCCTTGGCCGCCAGAACAGGGGCACATTGGACTTCTCTGGGAAGCAGTGGCACCCTGGGGTATGGACCTAGGGTATCCCCTTATCTGCACCTCGTTTCCCCCACCATCACCGCTTTCCCACCGTGTTTAACGACCTTCAGCTTCTCCAGCAACCCGAAGCCCCGCTTGGTGTCGTGTTTGTGCTCTGCTTACCCTTTTGCACCACCTCCCTTACCCTTCGCCAGGATCCTGGATGCTGAGAAGGGCATGAGCGTTGTTTGCATCCCGCCACCGAGACAGCAGCTGAGGAAAGGGCTTTGGCGAGAGGCGGTTGTGTCTGGCTGCTCCCAGCTCGAGTGGGTGATTGAGCTGTCTGAGTGCTTTAAGGCTGCAGTCAGGTGGGGATTGAAGGCAGAAAGTTCTGGCCTCCTTTCCCTTACATCTTTGCTGCGTTAGCAAATGTGTCAGATGCAGGCTGGGTCTTTACCAGCACGGCTCGTACCCAGCTTCCAGGGTTTGGGGGAGCCCGGGGAGGAAGGTGGAGTGGTGTAACTTGTCCGTGGGGGTGTAATCCCTGTGCAGTGCTGTTGCAGGCTGTATCAAATGGTGACCGGCCGGGGGAACCGTGGGCTCGCCTTTCCCCTACCCACCGCATTTCGGGTGGCTTCCCCAGAGCTTGCAGATGACAGCTGCGGATGAGTATCTGACCCTGGGGTGACTTCGAGTGGGCAGGGGTTGCAGTCCAATGAGGGTGGATTTCTATTTAAACCTTTGGGGTTTTGTAATCTTCCTGAGTTAAAGTTCCTCTTTCTCAGTGGAGTTGGAGCAGAAATTGAAGGGAGGAGGTGGGGTGGGGGTGAATTTTCTCCTGCTGAAGGGCCATGGTGAGTACATGCTGCTGCAGAAGCGTGGTTTGCTCGTCCTGACCCTAATCAGCATTCCCAATTAGCATCCTTCACAATAGCATCTCTTGCTCCCCTGTGGGGCATGCTAGCTTCATCTTGCGGGGGTGCCTGCGGTTTGAAGTTTAACGCAGCCTTGAGGGTGAAGACGTGGAGCTGGCAGCGTCCTCGGGGGGGGCTGGGACGACTTCCCCCCTCCTGTGGACATCCAAACCACATTGGCCAAGGCTTTCAAATCTATCTTAACGATTTTGGATCGCCAACTTGAGATAAGGCAAATCGGAGACAGTGCTGAGCACTCCTGGAAAACCAGACCTCTTAAACTGGTTGCTTTTGGTTAACACCGTCGGCACCTCCATTCTCTTATCTGTAACACTCCCTTGCCTCTTGAGTTTGCTTGGGGAATGTGTGAAGTTTGCATCCAGACTGTCAGGCTGAAGGATTGCAGCATATCACGTGATAAACGTAGTTTTGTATTCAGTTTGATGGTTTGTTTTTGCCCATTTTAAAGTATCCTTTGTTACTAGCCCGGAGCGTCAGGTCAGATAGCTCTCAATGCTGCCGTTCCATGCTGCGCTTTTAGGCCAATTTTCATGCGTTTAGGTGAAGCGCTCTCACGTTTGAGACCCCAGAGCATCAGACCATAAAAACAAAAGAAAGACAGTGGGTCCTGGAGGCACAGGACGGGGTGACAGGCTGAAATAGGGTAATTTCCTCTGGCCAGATTTCCAGGGTAGTCAGCGTGCTGGGTGGGAAGAAGGTAAGAAAGCCCTTGACCCTTGGGACATACGGGCCATCCCACCATCTCCCCGTTTCCAGGCCAGGGTGGTACACCTGCAAACGGGAGATGAGAGACCAGGGTGGTCATACGGCAGAATACCCTGCAGCGGCAATTTCTTGGACAATTTCATAAAGCTGCATTAAAAGCACATCGCATCCCCGATAGCTTACTGGTTTTCACCCCAAGGAGCGAGGGGTGGCTCTTTGCCATCCAAGACAGCGGTGAAGTGAGTTTACCTTGTCCCATCATCCATCCCTACCGAAGTAAAGCAACTTAAAAGACCATTAAAACCTTAGGGGGTGCATCCCTTCGCCTCTGCCTTGCAGAGTAGGTACCTCTGCGTTACAGCGCGCTGGATCCAAGACCTCGGTGTCTCTAACTCACAGCATTTGAGTGCTCCTGGGACGTGCAGGAGACATTGGGAACGCGTGGTGCCCAAGGAATGAGGCTGTGCTTTGTGGATTTCTGGCTTTCCCAGCAGAAGAGAGAGGGCTGACCCCACAGCCCTGCCGCAGAGCGGGGGGCGACGGGGAGGGACCCCCTCTCCTAACACGGTGGCCATTTCTCCTTGCAGGTGGTGGTGCTCCTGGAAGTCCTGAGCTGGGGTCGGCTGGAAGATGACTGAATATAAGCTGGTGGTGGTGGGAGCTGGTGGTGTCGGGAAGAGTGCTTTGACGATACAGCTCATTCAGAACCATTTCGTTGATGAGTATGACCCCACGATAGAGGTAAGCTGATCTGGGCATGGGGTCTGTGTCTGTCTGCATGTTTTCCTCTTGCTCCTCTCAACTCAGAGCGTGCTCACCTTGGTCTCGGGTCTGAACTTGAGCAGGGATGTTCCTCTTGAGTCGCTACACATGTGTTTGGAGGTCACAGTGAGCAGCCTGTGCCTCCTGCGGAAGGACAGCAGTGTCTGCTGAAGAGAGACGGCCAGGGAGGCAGAGCGGGAGGCAGCAGAAGCGGGCAGAGGCAGGCAGGGGCTGAGAATTCCTACTTTCTGATGAGATGACAGCATACGGAGGGGTTAAAGGTTTGGGACTGAAGAACCATTTTGTGCCTGTGCTTCCATTTCTCCTCCTGTGAAACCAGAGTAAATGTACTGACTTTTTGTGCAGGATGTTTTGAGACTTACTGATGAAATGGGTTTTCTCCGAGCTTGGTCGTATTATGTACGTCCTGCAGTTTGAGCGAGACGTGCTGAGCAGCTGAACTGTTGCGGTTCCTAGAGTGCTGCCTCTGCTCCATCGTGAGTTCAAGGTTGATGTATGGGTCTCATGGTCAGCGTGGATGGCGGGTAGCGATGGCCTGTTTAGCTCCACACCCTGCCTGGGGAAGCAGGCAGGGACCCTGTGCTCCTCCGGGCTGTGCAGAGAGGAGGTCTAGTCTTCGATATCCATTGTGCTTTTTTTTTTTTTACTTTTAAAAACCATATTCTGTTCTCCGTCTGCTTTCACTGTTGCTAGCAAGATGCTAATTACTCCCTGCATGACTTACACCTTCGTTTGGGGGAAATGTGGGCAGCCATCACTGCTCTGCACAACGAGTAAGTCCACCCTGGGAAGGCAGATTACAGCACTGTCATGCCTCTTGGACAATAACCTCCCTGTCTGCAGTCCTGAAGGATTCTATACCAGATGTGTATAAATGCAGCTGTGGTTGCTGCAGTTATTATTACCATAATGGCTAAAAGGCCCCAGCTGGGATCAGAAATCTATTCTGGTAGGTGTTGTATGTGTAGTCCCCACCCTGAAGAGCTTACAACTTAAGTAAACAAGCAAAACAAGGCTCGGTAGAAAGGCAGAAATAGTCTTACAATCCTACAGACAGGAAGGAGAGAAAGCACTTAAAAGCACGTGCCATGACGTCATTTGGCCAAGGTCACCTAGAAAGCCCGCGGCAGAGACTGGAATTTAGTTTAAGGGCTCCGGAGCCTCGGTGCTGCACCTTGTGTACGGATGCAGTTGCCTTCTTCCCCAGCCCCTCTACCCTCTCGTGCTTGTCACCAGTAGCATCGTCTGCTTTTCTCAGAAACCAGTTCCAGGTTAGTTTTGGCAAGAGAAATGCTGATGGAGAGCAGCCTCCCTGGGGAGACGTCTGCATGGACGGGTCCTCTCTTGGACTGTAGAGTGGGCAAAGGCAGCTCTGACCCAGTGATACGGTGGGTTTTAGCATCCTGATATTTTTTGTCTTCAGCTGCCTGCCCCCTGTACGTACTCTGCTGGAAATTTTCTTCATGTAAACAGGCAGTGGGGAATGTAAACCTTGCATGGCATTTCCCAGCACCCCCTCCTCGCCCTGCCCACCCCTGCGTGCCCCCGGAGACGCCTGCGCTCCTCCGCTGTTCCCCCTTCAGCCCCACTCTGCTCTTCTCCTCCTCTTCCAAAAGCAGCAGCTCTTCACTCCTGGTGCTTTTCCACCTGCAGGTCCCACCAGCCCTGATGCCTTTGCAGCTCCCTTGGTCGTGCCCCGCATCCACTCCTTCCCAGCCATCTTCTCACTCATTCCAGGGTGACGCCTTTTAATTATGCTTCATTTTATGAGGATTTAGGACGCACACAGAGTTACCTGCCAGCCATCTGAATGTGACCAACAAACCACCCTCCTGTGACTAAGCTGCTTTGGATCATGCCCAGGAGCTGACTCTGACTGTTCAGCCGGCTAACAAACAGCACAGCAATGCTGAAATGAGCAGGATAAAAGGAGGAGAAAAAAGAAAGAAAAAAAAAGTGTACGAGCATGGAGCACAGGCGTTACCCATCACTGAAATGAATCAAGCGCAGGTTGTGCTGCAAAGTGGGGTGCGAGCGGGTCGGGGTGCACCAAGAGGAACCTGCCCAGGGCAGGAGGGGTGGAGAAGTGAGTTTGTCCTCTGTCTGGGGCAGACCCTGACTGCGTGGCTGCTCCCCTCCTGCACGCCTGGGTCTCTAGTGCGAACGTCTGCCTTTGTAACTCAGTGCCGGCTGACCTGCTACAGCGTGCACCCACACGCCTGCTCTGGGGCTGCTGAGGAGCATTAAGACCTTTATTTTGGGAACAGGAGGGCCAAGGCACCAAGGAAATGTGCACCACTGGCAGCGTCCCGTGGTGAGCGAGCGGGATGGAGTGAAGAGTCAGACTGCACCGAGAAATTCTTCAGTTCGTCTTCCAGCTTTTAGCAGTCACCTAGTGATGGGCTTCCCGAGGCTTTGGTCGTATCCTGACCGTAGTGTTTAACAAATGGACCTCTCGGCCCGCTCCCTTAGCACACCGAGGTGTTCCCAGCATCCGTCTGGGATCCCCCGGCTGAACCCCAAGCGGACGTTGTTTCTGCTGCCTGGCACTTCACAGCTGGGTCCGGCCCCTTCCCTGGCGCCCAGAGGTGGGGTGGGACATGGGGTCTGCACGGGAGCAGTGAGGCCACAGGGTGCCAGTGGCCAGACCGGCGGGCTGGTGGCATCTACCTCTGCAGCAGCCACCGGGTCACCCAGCAGCACGGCGGGGCCGGCTGGGCTGCCATCCCCAGCATCCCCCCAGCTGGGCACGGGGCAGAGGTGGGGAGAGCTTGTCCCTTTCCTTTGGGGAGTGGGCTGCAGAGCATCCTCTGCAAGACTGGTAGCGCCTTCGCTTTGCTAGCGAGCTGGCTGGCCTTAGGGGCAGGCTGTTGGTGGCCTGAGCCGAGGTGTGGGATCGCTTCTCCTTGGGCGTGCTCTCTGCTGGTGGCACCGCCTCAGCCGGGACTTAGCAATGAATTGTGACCGCGTGTGCCGAGGGGCTGCTCCTCGGGACACAAGAGGGGGGTGGTCTGCTGGGAAGAGCAGGCGCTGGCGGCCCCTTTGCCGGTCCCTGCCAGACACTGGGACCCTAGAGGTGGAACCAGTGCCCTTCTCCCTTGCGCCAAGGAGGCTCCAGATACATTATTGATTGGAAATGGGAGTGCATCCCCACAGGGCAGCCTGCCAGTTGCCTTCAGAGAGGCTGGCTGAAAGCCAGCCCGTCACTCCACACTTACTCCCGGTGGGTCAGCAGTCCCCTTTTTGGGAAGGCATGGCCAAGAAGGTCATGGCAGAATAGATCTCATCTCCTCACTCTGTGGCCCTCTCCACAAGGTGAGGGTAGACTTTAATTAGCCCCAGTAGATGACGACATAGTAATGAACCAAAGGCTTGGCCCCATTCCCTTTCTGTGCTGCTGCTGCTCCTGTCGGTGACCTTTGCTGCGTCGGCTGTTTGTCTGCAGACCTGCAGAGCTCATCTGATAACATTGTTGTGGTCGTTGGAAGTGCAGCAGACATTTGAATTAATTTTAAACTGCAGCCGTAGCCTCTGCGAGTGGCTGCAAAGCGCTGTGGCGGTCATACTGCTGACTCTCACCGTTCTTGTGCCTTTGGTTTTGGCTTCCTTCTCTTGCTGAGAGCGGAGGATGCTGTGCCGTACCCAGGGGATGGCTGCCGGAGAGGGAGGAGGCAGTTGCTCTGTGCAGGGGCTGCCCCAGCAGCATCCCTGCTGATGAAACTGGGGAGAGGCGTGGTGGGGAGGAGTGGTGCTTGGGGGAGCCTGCCTTGAAAATGGAACTTTTAGAGGGATACTCAGTGATTTCCAGGTCTTCTCACATCTGCGATAAGTTGTGATTGCTTCTGCTGCAAGGGAAAAAAAAACCCAACTTCAAAGGACCGGCTTGGATAGTCCTTGCCTCTCCTGGAGCCCTCTGGGCACAGACTGGTTGTGGGAAACACCCTCCTCACAGCTGGGGGGGGGTGTCTCATGTTTGAAGCAGAGGTTTACTGTCAAGCAGTTCGCAGCCTTACTGGTGGCTTATCACCTCTGGTGCCCGATGGGAGACGCCTTGAAGGCGCTGGCTTTGCGGGTGATCTTGAACACCTTCCAGCCCCGCAGACTGCAGGTGGTGGTTGCTGGAAGCTCTGGGTGGCCAGAGCCGCCTTTCCCGGGTGTCCCCTTCCAGCACCCAGGCAGGGCGGCAGCAGAAGGGATCAGCTGGGACTAAATAAGGCTTAGGAAAATAGTTACTGAGGGCCGTGTGGTGTGGCAGGGACAAAGCTGCCCCTGGTCTGCTAGCGGCAGGGCTGGGAATGGGGAGAGCAAGGCAGGGGCTGTCTGCTCTGTGGCTCTGCCAGAGAAAGGGAAACGTGCTCAGCTGTTCCCTTCTTCCATTTTTTTTTTCTTTTTCTTCTTTTCCCCTTCCCTCCCATTTTTGAAACAGGTTGAGTCGGCTGTTTAATGGGAGCTGAAACTGAGCAGAGTGGGACTTGGCATCTTCCCAGGGATGCACTTGCTGCATCCCTTCACCTGGCCAGACCCGTGCCCTCCCTTAATGCACCCTCCTGCCTTTCTCTCCCTCTCCTGGCCTCCAGGATTCCTACAGAAAGCAAGTCGTCATCGATGGAGAGACCTGCTTGTTAGACATCTTGGATACCGCAGGGCAGGAAGAGTACAGTGCCATGAGAGACCAGTACATGAGAACGGGGGAAGGATTCCTCTGCGTCTTCGCCATCAATAACACCAAGTCCTTTGAAGACATTCACCAGTACAGGTTGGTGTCCTGGAGGGGCCCCTTCCCTCATGCCCGGTGCGAGGGGGGGGCCTCGCTGCACCCTCCCGCCCTCCCTTTTAGATCAGCCCCCGCGGTGGAAGCGCTGGCTGCCAGCAAAGACCATTAGCTCAAGTGGCCGTTCCCCAGGGAAGAGACGGAGCAGACGGCTAATGTCAGTGACTCCAATAAAACCCATCCGAAGGGATTGCTCGTGGCCTTTGGGGACTCGGTAATGTAATGTTGAAGTGTTTATGGTGACTAAAGAGAGAGCTGATCCTCTGTGACCCCCTCCCTTCCCTCCCTAATTAATGGAATTGCTTTGTTAGTGCAGTCGATCTCAGGGAGTTGTGCAGGGCTGGGAGCTGGGAGAGGAGGTGGGGAAGGGCCGGGAGAGCTGCTTCCCTGCCCGCAGCCCCTGCGGCGAGGCGGGGGGCACTCCTGGCCCGCCGGGGGGGCACTCCTGGCCCGCCGGAGCTCGCTTGCCACCAGGGCAAGGACGGAGCAGGAGGAGCGGCAGAGCCCCGGGCCGGGGCTTCGCGAGAGGACGTGCTGGGGGAGCAGTGGCCGAGCAGGGACCCCCATCCTGGCGTGCTCCTGCTTTGGCTGCACCCAGGCTACCCAGCCTGCTTCCCCCCGCTGCTGCCATCATCCCCGCAGAGCTGGAGCACCAAGATACAGAAACGCAGCGGGAGCCTTCCCTGGTTACCCTGGCTTAGGAGGGATCTCTCTGCTTTCTGCCTTTTTCCGAGGCTTAGCTGTGGTGGGAGGCGCGTTGCAGAGGATGCAGGAGGTGGCTGTGCCTGTCCCCGCTCTGCGCTGCCCACCAAGGGACCCGGATCCCGCGGCATAGACCCGGCTCTGGGGTAATCCTGCCGCTCCGGGCGCAGGCGCAGCCCTTCCTCGCTCCGTAGGCAGAGATGCTGCTCTGAGCTGTCGAGAGGCCTCGGTCTTTGGCTAGAAGGTGTGTTTGGCGTAATAGCTATACGGCCGGACTAACTTGGCTTGTTTTAGCTGAACCGGAGGACAAAGGATGGGATTTTCCTAAAGCACCTGAGGGATTCAGCAGCATTCATCCTTGCGCTGGGGCCGGTGCCTGTGAATCACTCGCAGGATGGCTTGATTTCAAGCCCCAGTTTTAATCATGATGTAAATCACTGGCTTTCATCTTGTTTCGCCTCTGCTCTTTGTGTTTGCACTTTTAAAAGAATATTCCCCAGAGAAATGCCAGCTCTCCCCGGTTAGTAACCATTAGGAGGTATCTCTTTTCAGCTAAGTGTAGCCTGTGCACTAAATTTAGTACTTGCATTTGCTGATCAGGATGTTACATGGAACGTTTAAGTGGCTTTATGGCATATCATACATATAGTCAGACTTCATTTCTATGTTCTGCTACATTAAAAAAGGAGATTGATTATTTTTTTTGGCGTGTGTGTGATACATGTCCAGCTGCTTTTGGATGGAAATTTGAATTCGATTAAAATGCAGAAATCAGCATTTACCTAATGCTTTTGTTAGTTAAATAAACCCAAGTTAAATATTCTGAATGCATGAGGAAGAAAAAAAAAAAAAAAAAAAAAAGCTGTTCTGCATCTGAAGTTAAATGATTTATTAAGCAGGGGAAGTTGTTATCTACCAGGAGGGAACGGAATGGATTGTTTGTGGTCATAGTGGCCTTTCAGATTTTTAGAAGTGGTAGATCTCATCTTCGCCCACCTAGGTTTAAGTCTGAGGCTGGAATGAAGATGCGAGCATTGCAGCCTTTTTGCTTCCCAGTTGGTTTCTCAACTTTGAATGACCTGAACTAAACTGAACGGAAGCGAATGCTGCCTGCGCATCTGCAGGGAAGGCTACGGCTGCCAAAAGCTGGTTTATCAGCTCAGCAGACTCGGGTTGCAGAGGAGTTTTTCTTTTTATTCCCATTCAGAGGGATGACTTGATCTAAAATGTTGGAAATAACACAGGTGACTGCTCAAGGACTCATTTTTATTCAGCTTAAACTGTCTTAAGCTCATGTCTTAATACAGATTGTCGTGATCTCAAGTTGTGTTTATAAATAGTCGCATTTAAAGAGCAGAAGTGTGTTTAGTTTTCGTTTCCAAAAGTGCCCTAGCTAGTTTGCTGTTTACTCGGTTACATGCTGTGGTCATTTATGTTCTGCTGGAAGCCCAACACCAGGCGCCGGGCAGGAACGAAGCAGAGCTGTTAATTCTTGACGAAGAAACTGGTGGGGAGTGTCCCGGAGCTGCCCCCCGGTGCCTTTTCTCCCTTCACTTTAGCACTTTTTACTCTTGCAGGGAGCAGATCAAGAGGGTGAAAGACTCAGATGATGTTCCCATGGTGCTGGTGGGAAATAAATGTGACCTGCCAGCCCGGACAGTGGAGACCCGGCAAGCGCAGGACCTGGCCCGGAGTTACGGGATCCCCTACATAGAAACCTCTGCCAAAACCAGACAGGTAGGAGGAGGCTTGTAAACAAAATCTTTCCTTTTTTTCTCCAGCGCTGTCCTGGAGAGCCGGGAACGGGCAGACAGATGGGTGCAAGGGCTGGGGTTAGTTGGTTCCTTGAGGCTAAACGCTCCATCGGGACGTTCCCTTCCCTTCCCTTGCCTCCCTGTCCAGGCTGGAGCCTCCAGTCTGGAGAACTGCATCATCCCTTTGGCAGCAGTGGAGGCAAGATGCTGTCTCAGGGGTTTCTCCAGGGCTCTGGACTAACCCCCACAGCAGGTCAGCTAACCTCAGGGGACCGGGCCAGCCTCACCCACGGTCTGTTTTGGCAGACCTGCAGGCAGAATGTGCCAGCGCTGGAAGGACCCTGTGGGGCTCCCAGAGCACAGAGGTGGGAGTGGAGCAGATGATACCTTCCGTGGTCTAGTGGTGGCTTTTCTCTTGGGCGCTGGATCTCCTGCAGGCTGCTGAAAGCTGATGCATCTCAAGGACTTCAGAGCTCCTTGGCCTCGTGGTGGCTCACTCAATCTCGCTCTCTGTTTGGGGGCCACGCTAAGATCCCTGTTAAATCTTCCCAGCTTGGTTTTGTGCTTTAACTGCCATCTGCCCTGCTGGAAGACAGCGCTAGGGACACCAAGCTGGGGAGCAGAGCTCTTCCCTCTCCCCACTGTCCCCTCTCGAAGCGGGCAGCCGCTTGAAGTGATGCTTTTCTTCCAGGGCGTTGAAGATGCCTTCTACACCTTGGTGCGGGAGATCCGGCAGCACAAGCTGCGCAAACTGAATCCCCCAGACGAGAGCGGCCCCGGCTGCATGAACTGTAAATGTGTGATATCGTGACTGCGGTGAGTGCTGGAAGCAGGCGAATGGGGTGCAGCGGGGTTAGAGTGGAAGCAGGGCAGGAGGCGACTGCGGGCGCGCTCATCTGCAACCAAATGCAGCAGAAACAATTTGCAGCAACGGGTATTTTTTAAGGAAATGCTTTTTTGACTGAAACAGCATTTTTCTGTCAAAACACGGGTAAGTCAAAATTCCCACTTTCCTGAGGAAGCGTGTAGGAAGAAAGGATTGTTTACTCCCCCCCCCCCCCCCCCCCCGCCTCATTTTGTGGAACAAAAATTCTACGGAACGGATTAAAAAACCCATGTGTTTTGTCGTGCTTTCCCCAGGAAAGCTCCTTCCCGTGTTGCCCCACTGAAAGGGGAGTTAAGGTGGTGTTACAGGTGTGCGGCTCACTGCGTGTCCACCACGCTGGCCCTAGAAAAGTTCAGATGAAGAGCTGGGTGATCACGTTGCCTCCTGAGAAACTCCTGTAAATTCCCTCGTCCTAAAGCTTCGGAGCAGACCTGCCTCACTGTGAAAGTCCCGTGTTCCTCAGAAGCATCTTCCCCATTAGGTGCATCCGCTGGGATATTTGGAACTGTGGCAATGTTGAGAATTAGCCATAAGGGGGCTGTTCTGCTTTCATAAATCGTGTGTGCTGGAGCCAGAAACAGGGTTTTTCAGATGGTCCGTGTTCACTTGCCTGTTCTTCTTCTTTTTCTTTCCATGTTGGTGGTTTTGTGGGGTTTTTTTTTGGAAGGATGAGTATTTAAATCATTGCAATCCTGCTGGGTAGCAGTGAGGGAGAGCTCCTCTTGGTGTCCCTGTGTGAGCTGGATGGCCTTAAGCCAAACGCCTGGGAACATCTGGCTGTGTGACCAGTTCCTTCCATGGCAGAAACGGAGGGAGGCAACTGGGAGAGAGCGCGCGGGGGAGATGTACATCTAAGGCCACCTGGGACTGGGGTGTGGGAGAAAACCGTGCACAGACATTGCCTTCAACGTCTTTTGGGGGGGTCTCCCAAGCACCTGGCCTGGCCCTTCACCCCTTTACACAACCGCTGGGAGTCCTAAGGCGAAGCACATTGTCTCTGGAGGTGGTGCTAAGAGGGTCTTGCTGAAGGTGGAAGGGGGCAGCTGGTTTTTCTCCGTTGCTTTTTGAGCCAAAGGCTGTGAGCGCAGCAGAGCTCTTCCCCGAGGAAAAAAATCAAAATGCTGGCAGTGCTCGCTTCCTCTGAGCAAAAAACCAGCCGAGCACCCCACCCCTCTGCTCCCCGCCGAGGCGCGCGAGGTCTCCGGGGGGCCCAAGCCGAGTGCTGTGCCCAGCGCACTTATCACTGCTAGGAGGGGTTTCCAGATGTTCGGGTCTTCCAGATGTTCGGGAGCATTTCCTCCGGATGGGGATGTGAGCTCGGGGCTCGTTTCCTGCTCTGGCTCACAGCTGAGGGCGCGGGCTGGCGGATGCTGCTGCTCCCCTGCACCGATGGCCAGAAGCCGGGTCCTTGTCGCAGCCCGGCGGCAGTGCCGGCAGGGGCCGTGCCTTCAGATCGGGGGGGTGTGGGGCAGGGGGGAACGTGCAGGGAATGCGTGTTCCGTGCTGAGCCGGGTCCACACCTCCGGGGCCTGTGTAGCCCTTTGCTTTCCCTCTGTGGGCACTAGCAGGGTCATCCCGAAACGTGCAGGGTGGGCGACGGAAACAGCCCCCGCTGGTCCTGAGGGCGAGTGGGCGCTGACGAGTGTCCTTGTTTGGTTTCAGCTGACTGGACCGCGTCTTGGAGAGGTTCCCACTGTGCCGAGCGCAAGGAAAGAGGTGAAGCGAAGGAAGAAGCAAGTGGATTCAGGGGAGGAGTACAGGGGGAGGGGGAGAGGAAGAGGAGGAGGAAGAGGACAGGGGGAGCATGAGCCCCTCCAAGGACTATCTCGCACTTCACCCAAGCCTGCGGCAAACGACGTTTTTTCTTTTCCTATCCCCTCCTCCTTTGGCCTCCTCCCACCCCGGCAACTGTACAAAGCCACAGATTGAATCACAGTAAATTATTATTTGATGGTCTCAACAAACCGTCTCGCTGGCTGTGTCCTCCTTCCAGAGGCGCTGCTGCTGGTGCTCCGGGAGGATCGCTGGTGGGACGGCGGGGAGGGGAGGGCGCTGAGATTCGCTCTCCATGGACCGAGGTCATGCTGTAGACCGTGAAGGCGATCAGGATAGAGCTGTCTTTGTCTCCGGCAAGTCATCGTCATGTCCCCGTCCCCCCAGTCCACCTGAAACTCTTTGCTGGCCCCGAGTTGTGGTGGCGTGGAAGAGCGCAGCCCATTGAAGCCTGTCCTTGGCGCTCCCCTGGGTGCTTTGCCGTCAGCCTAGTCCTTGTGGTATTTCTTATTTTTTTATGGCCTTAGATGTGATACCTGGAAGGGAAGAAGCATCAGGGAGGAGATCTGAGAGCTGGGTTCACCTCAGCTAGTGCCATTTGGTTGCTTCCTTGATTTTTTTTTTTTTCCAGGCAGCTCTTTCTGGCACAGCACCTCTCAAATGTTTATGTGCTCCAGAGGTAGAATTAGGCCTTTCTGCTCCCCTGTAGCACCCATCTAACACCTGCACAGCACATAGACCTTGGGCTGCTCCAGTCTGTCAGCACTGCGTAATGGTATTCAGATCCTCGTCTGCCCTGTGCACAGCTTAATTACTGGTGAGCATGTAGCAGAAGGGCTCTCCGGCGCTGCAGACAGCTGTCTGGCTGCTCAGCAACTAGGACGAAAGGATGCAGACTTCCAGTCCCTGGGTTTA
This sequence comes from Falco naumanni, assembly GCF_017639655.2. Classification (NCBI taxonomy): domain Eukaryota; kingdom Metazoa; phylum Chordata; class Aves; order Falconiformes; family Falconidae; genus Falco; species Falco naumanni. The sequence continues at coordinate 4,037,739 of NC_054063.1, forward strand.
GAGTACGTAAGAGTTTTTGGATAAGGACTGATCAACTGGGAAGCCAGTTTTCAATGAGCCTTGGGATTTTTGCCTGGGGGCTGACCAGCTTCTCTCACCTGCCTTTTGCTCGCAGGGCCAGGGCAAGGCTTGCTGCTTGCCGCCTTTCCCTCTCCCAAGCCATCGCGCAGGCTGATTTAGCTGGCACCCAGAGTGAAGAGCATCACAGGGGGAAGGCGATCCAGCCAAGTGTGGTGGGCAGCTGCGCTGCACAGGCTCGCCCAGGCCTGCAAAGGCACACCGGGTTCAGCAGCGGAGGCTGGCAGGGGTTGGGAGCAGCGAGGGCAGCATGAGTCACAGGGCAAAGCGGGTACAAAGACCCCCCGGTCACCCCAGCATGCAGCCACAGCCCACCAGGGGTTCCCAGCATCCGTGCGGGCAGCCTCCCGTCCCACCCCTCATCTTCTGTCGTGCCAGGCAGCAGCAGAAGCAAACTGCAGCGCTGCTCGGAGTTGCTGCCTTTGCTTTTGGCCTGGGCAAGACGAGACTTGTGCTAATGCCTTGTGTTTTGTACTTGCCTGCTCCGACGTGCCGCGGGGCACAGCCCTCACCCTGGCTGCAGCTGCCTGGCACCCGGTTCCTGCGGGAGAAGGGCTGATCCCGGCTCGAGTAGGAGCAGTCACCCGAGGGAAAAGCTGCCCTGCCTTGAGCCGGCTGTGCTGTTTGCAGCGGCGCCTGCCTCGCGCTGGAGGAGTGCTGAAGATGCTGCAGCTGCTGTTGGATGGTGGGGCTGGACCAGAGGCTCCCCGAAAACCTCCCAACCCGAGCTGCTTCAAGCGTGAAGCCTGGCAGCGTGGGTTTGGTTGCTTGGGGGAACTGCAGGCAGGGCCCAGGGCCGGGCTGCTCCCGTCTTTGCAGAAGATGATGACTAAAAGCCTTAATGGTAAGTGGGTGGGTTGATGGGGGGGGACCCGTGCTTGATGCTGTTAACTGCACGAGGAACCCGGTGCTGTTTCTGCCACAGAGCTTAGCTGGAGGCCCTCGGGTGAGGAGTAACGCTGTGTTTGGGGCTCTGGATGGCTCTAACCCCTGAGAGTATCTGCTCATTTCTGGTTGGGAGCCAGAAACTGCAGTTTGGGACCGTGAGCTGTGGTCGGGCAAGCTGAGGAGCTCCGGGGAGCACCAGGGTGAGGCGTTCTCAGGGGGCAGGCACGGCTTGGCGAGGGCAGCGCTGGCTGCAATACGAAGTCCTTCAGCCCTTTGGTCGGGAGCAGGAAGCAGAAGTACGAGCATCCCCCTTCAGAGGGGTTTCTGCACCCCTCAGGGCGAGGTTTTCCAGCTTGCTCAGGAAAGCTCTGGGTCTGGTCAAGTCCCGTGTGTTACCGTGGCTTGTGCTGGTGTCTTCTAGTTGCACGATCCTGTTGCTTCCTTGGGCTGCTCCTCATGGGTGTTGCACCGAGGGGAGCCGAAGACGAGCTGTTTCATCAGCATCTCAGCGGTCAGTGCGGGTGTTTAGCAGCACACCACCAGGCACCAGCCAGGCTTTTCTCCCTGGTGGAAGAGCCTAGTTGACATCTCACAGCTTTGACCTGCTGTACGCTTCAAGCGGTTCCAGATATTGACAGTCTCTGGGCTGGCTGGTCACAGTCCTATTGTACGTATGGCTAAAGCAGACATAAAGCGGTGCTAAGAGTCACCAGGGTTCTGCAGATGGACCTAAAAGTTCTTCAGGAGCCTGGGCACACCGTTGTCTCTGTGCAGGTGGTGGTACAGTGCTACGCCAGGACAGCACCTCAGACATCCAGCGGGCAGGCAGGAGCTGGAACTGAAGATGGCCAGCATCTCAGGAGGACCTGGATGGTGGTGGTCCGAGGCCGGCAGGTTGCAGACGACTCTCAGTCCTCCGGTGAATTACAGCCAGGACCCTCTGCCAGGCAGTGCTGGTCACCTCAGGAGCTGGCAGCACCTTTGGTTAGCTTTTTGCTGTAATTAGAAGATCCCAGGGAGCATTGCTTCAGGTCAATGTTCAGGTCCATGCTGAAAGTTGGAGGTAGACGGGGGGAGCAAAAGGGGGTGCTAAAAGCTGGACCCACAGCTCTTCCCCCAAAATCACGTGCTGATCGTGGATGGATGTGGTGCTGCGCCTTTGTCCCAGGAAGGCGGCTTTTGGGAGGGTCCTAAAATATGTCTTCAGTACAGTACGACACGTCGGCTCTGATCTGGTCTTTGCGGTAGCCAAAAGCCGTGTCGCCCCTCGCAGGTGGGGCTGTGACTTTGAACCCGGCGTTCCCATGTGCCGAATTTGTGCTGGTAACAAGGATGGGACAGCAGTGGGGGTGGCACCAGGCAGGAGGTCGGCGCATGAGCTCACCACGTGCTCTGCTCCCCGGCTGAGCTGCTGGAATCTGAAAGGGAGGGGACAGTTTCATTGGAGCGAGTGTAGGTCTGGGCTTAGAGTTGATGTAGTTTATTTTCCCTGTAGTTATTTAACGCCCGGTTGTTCTCAAAGTCCCTGGACTAGAAGATGTCGTTTTCCTTCTGACAAGGAGTTTGTTGCCCACCTCGGTTCTGCTGCTGTGGCAGAGAGTGCGGTTGTTGCAAAGAGCCGCCGCGGGCGCGTAGCTGGAAGCTGCACGAGGCCACCGAGGTAAGCTTTTTGCTGCATTTGGGCACATCAGCTCACGTCTGGGGGCTGTGATCTCTCTTCAGCCGGTCGTGGCAAGGCTGCAGGCTTGGTGCTGTGCCCTGGGTCTCGGGCAAGCGTGAACGCCGCCCCTGAGCAGGCTGCAGCAGCATCGTGGTGATCAGCTGCCGAGGCTGCGTCTCTGGTGGTGGAGGCGTGCCACCTTGGAACCCATCCTCAAATGATGGAAAAGATGAGGAGGTCTGGTCAGGTCAGGTCTGGATGGCTCAGGACACGTAGAAGCTTTTCTCTCCCACATCATTCAAGTGCCCCACACCCTGTAACGGAGGGGTTGGGGCTCCAGAGACATCACAGCTGAGTCAGCTGACAGAACTGCTTACAGGTCCTTAAAGATGCTGATGAAGTGCTGGAACAGATCTCGTGCCTTTCGGTCTGTCAGGGCTTCCACAGAAGCGTTTCCCTAAGCCAGCAGAGAGGATGACTCCGGGATGGATGAGCACATGGTGCTTGCTGAAGGCTTTGGCGAGCATCTGCGCTGAGTTTGCGGGAGGCTGGCAGCTGTCATTGCTGGAGAGACCTGAGGGGGTGGGTAGCTGAATGAAAGGCTGTTTTACGGAGCAGCCCTGGTGGCTCAGTGCTGGCATCCTCCTCCTCGCCTGCGGTGTAGCTGGGTAAAGAGGAGCAGACCAGGTTTCCCTTCTGGACTAGACTCCAGTCCATGCTGCAGCCCTCTCCAGCCCGAGCAGTACCTCTGTATCACCTCTTGGCTCCACCAGGAGCCTTACAGGGAAGCAAAGCCACCCAAGAACCAGCTTCCCCCAGGAACTGCCTGCCAGGGGAGCTGCAGGGCTGCGTGGCCTCCAGAGCACCAGAGTGGCCCAGGCTCATAGCGGGGTGGGTGGCAGCAGGGGCTTGGGGTGCTGCACCCCATCTGTCCACAGGTGCCTCTTGGGACCTCATAGCAGTTTTGGAGCAAGGATGGAAGTTGGTTGCAGTTAACGTTCCTCTGTGTCTTAGGGAGGGCTCGTTTTAACCGTGTTGAAGAACGGGGCCAGGCTTCGGTGACACCAGCCCCTCGGACCCGTGCCTTTGCACGTGCCTTCAAAGCCATCTCCATCCCCACCTTGGTCCCTTGTAGCTCCTGCCAGCGAGCAGGGGTGCTCGTGGGGTGGGACCAGCTGCTTTGTCTCCTAGCGAGGTGGCTGGCTGCCTTGTTCCAGCTCCGGTTGCTTCCCTCCTGTGCTGCTGGGCAAGCACGGTGGCCTCGCTCAGTGACAGCATGCTGGCGTGCACCCTGCGTGCTTCCTCGACGCCCGAGGTGGGATGCGGGAGGTGGTGGGATGCAGGAGGTGATGGGATGCAGGAGGTGGTCTGGGAAGGGCTCAGACATGCCTGTTCCCACTGCCAGGCTGTTATTTGCTGTGTGCAGGTTTATACCTGATGATGTGCTGTGGAAGGGGGGGTAGCATTGCTCAGAGGAGGGTGTGGGAGCCAACGTCCTGGCCACCAGCAGCTGTGGGAACTGGGATGAAGATGATCTGTGCATGCGCAGCTCCGCTCCCCCCAGGGCAGGCGAGCCTTGCTTGGCCCTGGGCTCAGGGCAGGGGCTGCGGCTTTGCAGTGCCAAGGTACCAGCCCCGGCCAGGGCGGCTGGGGCTGGGGGTGCATGTCCTGCGTGCCCTCACTCCGCTGCCCAGCTCCCAGCCGCTGCTGCCGCAGCCCCTTTGCAGCATGCGAGCAGCACAGCAGCACAGAGCTAGCACAGCCGCACGCGAGCATCAGGCAAAGCAGCACAGCGAGTTGAAGAGGAGGAAGATTAGCACTGCCTCTGCCAGACAGGCTGGGGCATAAAGCTCCCAGGCACAGCACATCCATCTCTCCCATCACTGCATCCCAGGACCAGAGCCTGAAACAGCCCCAAGCCTCGCTCCCTCCCTCGGCCTGGCTCTGCTCCAGGCTCCGCTGAGCATCAATTATTCAGCGCTGCCTGGCTGGTGTATGGCAGAGGCACGCAGCAGGGCTGCCAAGCTCTTGGTGGCCGTGGGTGGCGGGCAGGGAGGATGAGGAGTGCAGCCGTGGCTTGGCACAGAGCGAGCAAGCAACAGGGCGAGACGTGGCTGCCCCTGTCCCAGCTCCTGGCACGGCTGGTTTGGCTGTGGATGGGCCAGGAAGGGCAGGAACTGCAGGGATGCCCGGGCACCCGCGCCCAGCGTCGCCTGCAGCTCTGCACTGGGGGGGGCCTCTGGGCAGGGACCGGCCCGGGGAGCTGGGGTAAAGGGTGACACTCATGAACTCCACCACAGAAAGGGGGGGGGGGGATTTAATGAGAATATGGCAATATTAATGGGATTTAATGGCGAATGCCAAGTGTGGAGGGAGAGGCAGTGGTAGGACCTGGCTGACAGAGTCGTTAGGATTTAAGCAGCAGCCTCGGTACCTTCCACAGGGTTCATCTGTCACTGGTCCGCGCTGTAGGTGAACTTGGGCTTGGGACTACGCAGCTGTCCTGCTCTCGGTCCCTGGGAGCAGCACCCAGCCCTGGGGGCACAGGAGGGGACAGGGGCTGTCTGCACCCTGTCCCCAGCCCCTCCTGGCAGCGGGGGAGCCATGCCGGTGACCTGCTGCTCCCGGTGTTTGGCCTAGGCTGGACCCCAGGCATGGCTTGTGTCCACCCTGAGGTCTGTCACTTCTCTGGTAAGGGACTGAGGTCCTGGGCTGACCTGCTGGGCAAGTCCCAGGGGTGGCCTTCCCGGGGGGCACTCTGCACTGGGTGCTTGGCATGTCCTTCGTGAGCCAAGCCCCAGACCCAAGCCCCACAACCCTAGCGGGTCCCCTTCGGTGCTGGGTACCACTGTGCTCCTGCACTAGCCGGAGGGATGCTGTCAGGGCATGCGGTGCAGCCCGGCCCCGCTCCCTGGTCCCCACAGGGGCACACAGCCAGGAGGCCACGGCCGGGCACACGCCTGGAGGGGGATGCCAGGGAGCAACGCCTTTACTTCATTTTTTTCAATGACCACACAAAACGAGGCTGTTTCGGAGAGGAACACGACTCTCCCCGCTACACCCCTCAAACCCAGCGTGACTCACCTTTCCTGGGGGAACCCTGTGCTTCTGGATGCTTCTGTTCCCCACGTGGCAGCATGGAGCTGCCACTGTCCCAGCGGTCAGACAGATGCCACATCCTCAACATCATGCAGGTAACTGCCAGCCCTTCACACCCGGCCCCAGTCGCCCGCTCGCTCTGTGCTGCCCCAGCCAGCAGGTTTGCCCGGCTGGCACCTGCAAACACGCGAGGGATGAGGTTGGCTTCCTCCAGCCCACGATGTCCTGCCCCTGCTCGCCGCGGAGCATCCCTGGGCTGGCATCCAGCGTGAGATGATACAGGAGCCACCCCAAGAGCTGCCTCCTTGTTGCACTGCTCTGTAGAGGAACGAAGCTGTGTTAATTAGCATTGATAATATACAGCTGTGGTTGGCTTCAGGGGCGGCGCGTTGGCTGATGTAGCTAAGGTGCAGCTGTGGCTGGTTCTGTGGAGGGGCTGAGAGCCAATGAAGGGAGAGCAGCCGAGGAAGAAGAGAGAGAGGAAGAAGCAAGAGGAGACAGAACACATGCCCTGGATGAAGAGAAACGAGGCGAAGGCAGCAGAGAGTCTGGCATGAAGAGTGTGCTGGGATGAGGTGGTAACAGACCTTGTTGCAGCTTGATAGTTTGGAGAGCGCTGCGACGTGGTGCTTGCTGGTGCTGGGTTTTTCCCCAGGGTCGCAGGCTGCGTTTTAACTAGTTAATATAAATGCGCTAACTTAAGGAGAACAAGGTAGGAGCCCTTTTTGTCCCTGTTTGACCTCTTTTAGGTGAGGCAGAGCACTGCTAGAAGCAGGAACACCAGCTGATGGCACTCGCTGGGTGACGCTCCAGGATGCCACAATTCCTGCACTGTCCTTCAGCCCTAGGATGGCATCCAGCTCGGATTTTGCTGTCAGTCTTTGTGCCTCCGTGCTGCCCTGTTGGAGACCAATGACCCTGCGTTTACCATAACCATGCTGCTGAAGTACCAAACGGCAGCTTCTCTTAGGGGAAACCAAAATACCGTGCAAACGTGACACCCCAAAGCCAACAGTACTGCGGTGACCTAAGCACGGGAAGCAGTGGCCGTGGAATCTGGGGGGTGCCAGAGGGGCTGCTCACATACAGCTTTTTAAAATCCATTTTCTGCTGTCAGCGGCACCCCCTTACGCTCCCAGTGAGCAGCGTAAGCATGACTCAGCTCTGACTGGTGTAGCATCATGATGTGTCACATTCCCCCCCTCCACTGCGCCCAACTAAGGGCCGTGTCCCCTCACTCCCCATCCCCTCTGACCTTCCCAGCGCTGCTTGTGGGCAGCAAAACTCCAAATACAAAATCTTGGGCAAAAAAATGAGAACTGCAGCAGGGCTGCCGGCCACATGGGATGTGCAGGGGCTGGGGGCAGGATGCTGCCCATGGCCCCCTGGGAGAGGATGGCAGCAGGTCGAAAGCAGCAGTTTTCTTACCACTGCTGCTGGGGATGCCGGGATTTAAGCGGGGGAGGAAAGCAGGGAGGAAGGCACGGAAGGAGCAGGGTAGACTCACCGCAGCTGAAGCACACGTGGGGAACCAAGCTAAAAGCCAGCACCAGGAGGCAGCCAGTCTTGCTGCAGCATCTGTTGCTGTAAGAAACCTAGTGGAGACTAATTTTACGCTAAACTCCTTTAACTGTCACCATTACAACCATGTGAAGCACAGCATCAAATACTCCGGACGGTCTGTTTGGAACAGTGTAAAAAGGATTGACTGACTTCCCACCCCCCGCCCCAAACTTCCTTACAAAAAAGCACCAAAAAACCCAAAATAATAATAATAAAATGCACAGACATGAAAACGTTGTTGTTTTTTTTAAAGTAATAATTATAATACATTAGAAAGAGTCATGGAGGAAGCGTTCCACGCTGTAAACAAGAATAGCAATTAAAAAGAAAAAGCAGATGGTAGCCAGGCTCTGAAACCCTGACCTCAGCCGCCGTCCCGCGTTGGCACGGGTCCCTGGTGTGGGTCCCCAGTGTGGGTGCCCCAGTGCCACCCTCCTGGCTCCCGCTGCCCCCCCAGCACTGCAGCCACTCAAAGTGCTCAATTACAAACCAATCAAACAACAAACTAAAGCCAAACCCACAACACCGGTCTTCAAAACTACCCGGAGGGCAGCGAGGTGCCACCCCAGGGCTGCGAGGACAAGGACGGGGGAGCAGCTTTCCTGAGTTTTGCTGAGGCCGCTGCAGGGGGCTGGGGCAGGGGGCTTGGGCCAGTCACTCGTCCCGCTGAGCTGCCACCCTCAGCCTTCTCCTTCCCCTCCTATCGCCAGCAAAAGAGCTGAGGCTGGGCCACATCCTGCCCGCCCCGCTACCGCACACCCGCCTGCCCGCATCTTCATCTGCGGCAAGAGACAAGAGGTTCGGGCAGCCCTCCAAGCTTCCAGCCAGCCCAGGCTACCTGCCCCCGGGAACTCTTCCCAAACCTGCCAGCTTTCAGGGGCTGCAGGCTGGAGAAGAGCTGCTTAGGTGGCACATCAAGGAGGATGGGGACCTTCCCAGCAAGAAGCTCACTGGTAGGAATGGGCAAGCCCGGTCCAAAGGTCACTGAAACCAGTTGGTGGCTTCCCCCCAGGCTTGGAGGTGACCGAGGACCTTGCTTCTTGTTCCTGTTAGGGCTTGGAGGGGAGGAACCCCCCCAAATTCTTGGTGAACACCATGCACCCAATGCCACGCAACGGGTACTGTGCGTTTGACATGTCTCCAAAACCAGAGCCAACCACCTTTTCCAACGTCAGTACTACACGGCACCCCAGTCCGGGCGCGCACGCAGCACGACGTGCAACGGCTGAGTACCTGAAAAGAGGGGAAACGGGTCAGAACGAGGGGAAAGAGGTCTCAGATCTCCCACAAGTGAGTCAAACGCTGGGATGCGTCAGCGGGAGTCTTACGTCTGCTTCAAGCGCAGGACCGACCCCCCAGCTACAGAACCCAAGCCAAGAGGTGCTGAGCAGCCCCCCGATGTGACCCCTACCTGTCCCGAAACACTGCCCCGGCATTTTAACAGACCAACAAGTGTAACTACTGCACGGTTACTGAAAAACACACCCTAAATGAAAACCAGTTCAAGCACCCTCGTCCTAGAAAGGGCCTGTGGTGCCTCAAAAGGCAAAACCTGAACGTTCGTACAGCACTTCTCCTCCAAGAGCAACGCTCCACTCCTCACCGCGCGCCTGCGAGGCAGCTGGCGGGGTTATCCCTGCGCTGCGGAGCGAGAGCGGGCGGGCAAGGCTGGGCACTGCGGATGCCGTGGTCCCTGCCAGAGCAGCGGCTGCACCAGAAGCCGAGGTGCTGTGTCTGGCTGGCCGCAGCCAAGGATGGGGTGCACCCCCCGCCGTGCTCCCTGCTGCTAGCATAAACGGCCACGTGCACACAAGGCAAAAATATCAAACAGCGACCCAAAGGAACCCTGATAAACCCCACAGAGTAACGCAGCGGAAGTTTTCTGCCGGGCTTCCAGGTAGGCTTCAGATCAGGTTGTGTTACTGAAGCAACTTGTGAGATAAAAAAAGTTTTCAAAGTCTCCTTAGAACTTAACGGAGCTTTTGCGTAGGGCCTGGGAATGGCATGGGAATCCCACCTGCAGTCCCACCTCTTCTGGCCAGCAGAGTCAAACAGAGCACATCTGGACCAGCTTACTACCTGCCCTTTCCATCAATCTTCCTCCCTGAGGAAGTGCTTTCCCCTGTAGGTGTGAAGTAGCTACTGGGAACAGGAGTTTGGACCAGCTCTTTCCACGCTGGAGCCGTGCCCGGGTCCCGGCACACCTCCAGCCGATGGTTTGGGCTGTGCAGCAGGACGGGGAGGACACGGCCAGCCCAGCAGGACTCGGTGCACGAAGGGCACGCAGGCACCCCCTGCCTCATCTCCCCAGCAGCGTGCCGCGGTGACACTGATGCTCTACAGCATCACCATCCCAACCGCCACGCCTGGGTTTCCTTCCTTGGGTGCTGATTTCTGGGTGGGCTGAGTGCAGGCTGGGGGCAGCGCGCTCCCCTTCCCCGATGCTTGCCCACCAAGCCGGCTTTGCCGTGCCGTGCCGTGCCGTGCCGCGCCACCACCGTGCCTCCAGCAGCTCCCACCCTGCACGCAGGAGGGGAAGGCCAGCAGGAAGGCCAGGCTCAACCTCCATTGCTGTCCCTGTCACCTTGGGAAAGAAACCACCCTGCTGGCGGTCCTTCACCGGGGTCCCACCAAGGAGACCCCCCTGCCCCAGACAGCCCCCGCCACTGCGGTAGGCGCCGGGAAGAGCCGGGCACCGCTCTGCGGGATTGCACGGAGCGGGCAGCGCTGCCCGTGCCCTGCCGGACACCACGGCCCTGCCACCCCCCCACTCCCACCGCCTGCCACGAACGCCGCGCTACGGCGGCAGGGCCCTTTGGGAGCAACGCTGCTGGCTGCACCCGCCGGGCATTTGAAAGAAACGCCCACAGCCACGGGTACCCACAGCAGACAGGAGCAGAAAACACGCACCGCGTTCCCCAGCTGCGTTCCCCAGCCCTGCTGCTGCCCCACCAACGCATGACGAGGCTCAGAGAGCTTCGAGCAACACAAAAACGAAAGCGCTTTCCCATTTGTCCATAGGAACGATGCAAACCCAATTTGCTGGTGGCTCCTGGCACCGGCGGCCACCGCTCCAACCTCCTCGCCGGGCGCTCGTACCGAAGCTCAGTGCTGTGCTGCCACCCCGACACGGCCCTGCTGAAGGGGGGGTGGTCCCGAAAACGGGGCGAGGGTGCTGCTCCAGCACCCGCTTCCTCTCCCTCGCCTCCCCCCTGTCCCCACTAATAGGTGACCGATTTGGGCAGCTTCGCCAGGGGAGGGGAGCCCGAGAGGAAACTGTTCTCCGAGCGGGATTTGGCAACCTGCGGCGGTAATTTTGGTTTGGGGCTCAGGGGGGGCCGTGGGGCTTTCAGTGCGTTTAACGGTTTCTGGAGGCTCTTTTGGGCACCTGCCTCCACCGGGTCCAGCGCGAGAGGGGGTGGCACGGAGGTGGCAGGCAGGGGACGTCCCGTCTCCGGCAGAGGCGATGCCACCTGCTTTCTGTTGGCCAAGTCCTGCTCTGTCGCGTGGGCCATGTGGAGGGGAGTGGTGGTTCTGATGACGGCGTGGGGGCTGTTCCCCGCCTCCGGTGCCGGCTGCCCGGGGGAGCCCTCACCCAGCCCCGTGGCCACCGACTCGCTGCCGGACAAGAGGGGCATGCTGCCCCCCGGCAGCGCACACAAGCCCTCCGGCCAGCGCCCGGGGCCAGTGGGGCTCCCCGGCCCGTTCTGCTGCAAACTGGTGAGCTCCCCCGTGGATGCAGCTTTGGCTGCCAAGCGCTTCAAGTCCGTTGGGTCTGGCAATGCCACTCGGCCGCGCTCCTCAGCTGTCTGCTCCCTGCGCTCGCTCTCAGGGGAGCTGTCGTGCTGTGACGTGCCGGAGAGCTGCCGGCAGCCGCCCGGCCAGGGGCGAGGGGGTGCATCGAGCGCTTTGTCTTCACCGAGGGAAGATGCTTGTTCTCCTGCCAGCCGGGCAGCAGGACTTGGCTGCCATACCGCGTGGTCCACAGCAGAAAGCTCAGCTGTGCTCAAGTCCGGAGGACACGGCACGTTTTGGAGCAAGGAGTCCAAGGAGCCGTGCTTGGCCGGGGTGGGGAGGGAGACCGGCCCGTGGTTCACCGCGGCACGGCCGGGAGCGAGAAGCGGCTGCTCCGGAGGCAGGGCCGCGGGCAGGAGGTGGTGGTGGCCCTGCATCTCACTCGCCTTCAGAAGAGATGGCAGCTGCCCATCCTCGGTGGGTTCCACCCGACGCTCCTCTCCCGGCAGCCCACCCACAGGAGGATGCAGGGGGATGTCCGTCGTTTCAGCTGCTTCGCTGCCCGGGAGGGTGGGAGTCCTGGAGTCTGCCACCGCCGTTCCTCCCAGGGCCGCGGGACCTCGCTGGGGATGGGGCTCCCTGTCTGGGGGGTGCTCGCCCACCCGCCCATTCTGGCCGTTGGCCGCCACATTGCCCTTCACAGCTACTGGGTTGAGGGAGAGCTCCAGCCCCAGGGGTTTCCGTGGGAACTCCTCAGGCTTTGCTGCATTGGAAGCAGAGAAAACAAAATAAACCCCAAGCCGTGCATCACTTCACTTCTGCACCCGGCATGCCCCGACCGGGGGGAAGGCAGACGCTGCACCCAGCAGGTGCCAGCCCTCCCGGGCTGCCCCGGTTCCCAGCCACGCCAGAGGGATGCTCTGGTCCCCAGGGGACACGGGTACCACCGGCTGCCTCCACCGGGCCGCCCACCTTCCCCTCGACGCACCTGGTGGGGGAAGGTCAAATTTCATCTTGCGCAGTTCAGTCATCGACACCTGCAGCTGCTCGATGACGGCATCGTCCTCGTACTGCAGGGAAGCGGCAATTTTCTCCTGCAGAAATTCCCGTAAATCTTCCAGCGTCATCTTCAGCAAGCGCTCTGGGGGATGACAGACAGGAGTAATGGCAGCGGCATGGCCAAATCGCTGGGTAGCACAAGCGTGGGTTGCATTGCTTTGGTTTTATCCAGGTTTCTGCTGCTGCTCCCACTCCAAGGTGGGACAGCCTGAATATTTTTGCCTCTTTCCCACCCTCCTGCTGTTGCTTGGGGTTGCTGATACATTTACATGTCCGTGCCACCTGCGGGCAGTAGCTCAGCAATGGCAGGATGATGACGGCTGGGACCTATGCTGACCAGGATGCAGGTTTGGGCCATTTCTGGAAGTTCTCACCAGTACCTCTAGGAGGAGGAAAAGCTCCAGGAGACAGACCCAGAGCATCAGACTGAACAGCCGCCCCGGCAGCCGCCAGCCCCAGGCAGAGGCACAGGCAGAGGTGCTGACCCGCACCAGGGGTGCAGGCAGGGGTGGGATGCAGGCAGGAATAGGATGCAGGCAGAGATGCCGATCCACACCACACATTCTTAGGAAGGAGAGGTGACTTCACAGCCAGGCTGAAACTTCTGCCTGCCAGTTGCCCAGCCTTTGCAAACCAACGGGATACTTAAAGATGTATTTCAGGATAGCCTGTTCTTCATTCGGCTGAAGGAAGAAGCAGGGTGGCTGTTTGCAGAAGCCAACACACACAGTCCCAATAAATCCCGCTGGCCCACAGGTTCCCAACATGCACTGTCAGCATCGCTCCCGCCCCAGATCAGAGACCTAACGGGGTGACAAAAGCAGGGCTGCTAGTTTATGGGAGCAGAGGGGTTCAAAATCCCAAAGACCTCGAGGCAGAAACATCATTGCTCTAATATTATGTCAGAAACCCTGGGTTTGGTCATTTTAGGAACGTATTAATAGATTTCTTCCTCCCTCTAACAGCCCTTTCAGCTGAACCACTACACAGAGCTTTGCAGTCAGATGGGTCTGTGTCACCCCTAAAAGTCTGTTGATAAAATGCGGGGCGCAGCAAGCACAAAGGCAGCCGGGAGCGTTTCAGGTGGGGCTTGCTGCGTGCCGAGCGCAGCGTTTCAACCCTTGCAGCATCTCACAGCCTCCCCGCAGCAGCAGCACGGGCCGGTGCCTTCTGGGGCCGGGGCAGGCACGGAGCAGGCTGGTGGTGGCCACCAAGGCTCGCCGGACCAGCTGCATGCGGGTGGCCCGGCACGGCGCCACCCCTGCCGTACCAGATGCGCCCTGCTGGGACCTTACTTTTGTGCAGCTTGAGGATGGTGTAAGCCATGGCCGTCAGCACCCGCTCGCCTTCCAGAATGTAGATATCCCACAGCCGCAGGGTGAGGGTGAAGGGGGTCTGTTTCAAACACACAAACAAAAAGCCTCATTAGCACCAAACTCATTGGCACTGACTGGTGGGATGATGATGCAGAGTTTGGTGGCACCGCCACGTCCCCTTCCACCGCAACACGCAACAGGGCATTGGATTAGTCTACAACACAAACCCCTATTTTAGAGTTGATGGTTTTGCCTTAAAGCTGAGACCCTTGGGTGGCTGGAAAAGTACTTAAAACCTGGCCACGAATGCAGAAAAAGGAGAAACTTTCCACACAGGCATGCTAGCACGTGGACTCCCCTACCCTGGAGGGAGCATCATCATCTTCCAGCCTTGCGAGCGCACAAACCCACTCCTGTATCCACCCAGATTGCCCAGACAGATGAAAGGCTATTGATGGCACAGGTCTGAGGGCCCAACAGTGCTTCACTAAGCATTAAAAAAATAAAAAAATCACTCCTTTGGTGTCTAGAGAAGTACTCTTCATTACACACAGGCTTATTTGTGCCTGCTAGAAAAACCCAGATCCAACCTAACAAACAGGACTGAACTGATACCCAAAATGACGGAGCCGGTCCATCACCTCCCAGCAAAGATTTCAGGCATCTCACCAGCACAGAAATTAATACTGGTCCCACTGTGACATTCCAGTTCAAGCTTAGGATGCTGTGCTTACTCTCCAGAGTCTGGCAAGCCCTCTCATCACATGACGCTGCAATTAAAGGGACTTTGCATTTTATACAGCTTTGAGCGTCAGGCTGCAAAGCAGCGAGTTCCCTCTCAGGGGAAGGGATCATCTGCTGTTTTATAGGAGATGGGGCAGCAAAAAACTGAGACCGAGGACACACAGATGTCCTAAATATGAGCAAGTCCAGATCTTGCGTTCCAGTGTGCGAGCACAACGCTGCCCCTGAAAATAAAGTACTCTCGGCTTGGGACTGGCAAATTAGCTCTGGACAAATCCGGGTAATTTTCTCACGCTTTCAAGTGTCTCCAATGCCCAGACTGCTCCTTTGCCCGCAGCTGCTGCAGCGCTATTTGCTGAGGTTCGTGCCTCCAGCAGTTCGTCTCCCTACATTGTTTCCAAAGCTGAAGTGAGGTTAATAATCGCCTCTGCAGCAGTGCCAGTGGGCAGGAGAAGGATCTCTCCTGACTTTGCAGCTTACGCTGCTGCTGCTGAGCCATCTCCCGGCACCCGCTTCTGATGAGGCAGCAGGGACTGGGGCTTGTCATCAGTGACACACAGTTATTTTTAGCTTCTCCCTTACTAACTTATGAGTGCGCGCATAATACCCCACCTTATAAAATATTAACACCTTCTTCAATTACGATACTTTCTCAAAAATCCAGGCGGATTAACCGTGCACGCAAGCGGCAGAGCAGCAAACAAGCCTCAGAGCATCCTCACCCTGTCAATGAAACACTGCAGGAACCACTTGGTGGTGTAAATCCCCGTAGTCATCTGCTCCTTGTCCTGGGAGGAGAGAGCAAAGAGAGACAGGTGTTTCACCAGGCTGGCTGCTGGGGGGTCAGGCACCTCACAGGGCTTTTGCGGGGGGGGAGGTCCGCTGGTTGGTTGCTTAATGCCGGGGTCTGCGTGCAGGATCTGGCTGCGTCTGTCTCCCAGCAAAGCCCCTGCTTTCCATCCCGGCGCTGAAGCCCCGCTTTGGCCCTTCACCCACGGTGTTCATCACCCCTGATCCTCAGCGTGGCCAGAGACAGCTTTGGAGGGGCATTTCTAGGAGAAGCTTTTCTGGCCTAACACCTACTCCAAGGACCTAACAAAAACCTTCCCGGACAAAACCCACGTGCTCCTTGCAGGCTGCCACTTTCGTCTCCGCAGCCATTCCCAGGCGAGCCTCTCAGAGCACCGCAATAACGACAGCCCCAAGTATCCCGAAGGTAAATCCAGACCTGCACAAGCAAGCCAGCTTTGCTAGCACTGCCTCACTTGCATGGCATGGCTGCTGCCAGACCAGGAAACTCTTAAAAACCTCACCAACATCACCCCTGTCTATCACTTTTCCATCCCTGCCTGGCACCCGGCACAGTGCTCGCACATACCTTTGCTTTCCCTGGCATGGCACAGCCGGTGCTGGGATGCGCAGCACCCTGCACGTGCGTAAAGGCGACGTGCAAAGCCAGCAGAGCGGCGGGGATGGGAAGAGAAAGAAGCCCATGGGATTAACAGTCGTCTCCAGACTTTGCTTTCAGCTGGTGCTGGGCACCTGCAAGCCTGGGGAGCCTTCAGGAGCCGAGAGGCATGAGCAGCTTTCTGAGAGTTATTCCCATCCTCCCTGTCCAGGTATCCCCCCCCTACTCATGGCTACAATGAAGTGAAAACCTTGTCTTGGCTTTGTTTCACTTTTACGGCCAGGGCTGGCTCGTTTGCAGCACGACGCAAGCGCTGCTGCAGAAGACGGCAATATAAACGGCTTTTCCTGGACCTGGGCCACCGAGCCCCTTGGGAGCACAAGGAACCTGCAGGAGTCTGGCCACTGGATACCAACCGTCTACAGCAAATGCAAGGGGGGACAAGGGGGGAAGGAAAAACAAAAAAGGGGGGGCGGGGGGAACAGGTGTTGCAAAATCGGACTGCAGTCCATGTGCCCTGCAGATGCTCCTCCAGCCACCAAATGGGCTCGTACCATCTGCTCAAGAGAAAAACAACCGGACTTCCCCAAGCAGCAAAACACACAGCAAACCTTACACACCTCCTGTCTTTAACCAACAGCAAAGCCGTTAAATAATCAGTGAATTAAGACTCCAGATAGTCCAGCATCACCCTTGGGGCCTCGCAGCTGGCGTGAGAGCGTGGTCCAGCCTTGCTGCTGCGTGCCGCAGCTCCTTGTGCCGCAGGCTCCCGGAGCCTTCCCGCCTTCCCTATGGGAGCCTCCAGGTTTTAGCGGTCCCTAAACTGGTGACAACCAGCGAGCAAACGACAGCCATGTGCCTCAGCCAGATTCAGGCACCTCATTTAATAGAGAAGCAGCCTCAACGCAGTTAGAAACGCGTTCGGCTGTGTGTCTGCCTGGCAGAACACGGCACTAATTGTTTTAGCGTTAAACCGCGGGGTTAGTGCGGGGGACTGATAGCCAAAGCGATACCATGTGCTTCTTCAGTTTGGGAAAGAGTTTGCTTAAAATCTGCTCGTGGTGAGCTTGAAACCTCTGCAGCTTCGGGAACCCGGGAATGAAAAAACCTTGAAAAGATGAGAGAAATACAGAATAATCAAGCAAAGCTCTGAGGCAGTCACCGGGGCAGCCTAGAAACTCATCCCGGGCTGCCTGCTGAAGTCAGCCGGACCCCACAGCATGCCCAGCTACCTCCCTTGGCATCCCCCCCTGGAGCCCACCCTTCACCCTGCCCACCCGGGCACCAGCACCCCCACCCCAGCCCCCCAGCAGCCCCGATGAGCCCCCAGACTTGCCTTGGCCAAGCCCTCCCTGGATGCACCTCCGAGGGTCAGAGATAAGCTGAAGGCGTTTGAACCCCACAAGCTTGTGCAACGCCCCGTAACCCAGCAGGACACAAACTGGGGGCTGTCTGGTGTTATCGAGCCATAGGGCTTAGCCCTCTGCTCAGAGAACAACCTGACTCCCCGCGCACAGATTACTGCTAACCACAAGCAAGGTGAAAGGATCTTTAATGTGTTTGAAGTTAATATAGCACGTTTGGTGGAATTACATCTTCATAAAAACGCCAGGGCACGTAGCTGATGGCACGCTTAAAACAGAGCATTACACGATGCTCTCGGAGGTACTGCTGTGAGACTTCTTAAAAACTCATAACCTTGAGTTAATTGATTGCCAAGGGCAAGGCGCTCCAGAAGGAAGATAGCACCTCTGTGAACGTGTTAATTACCGAGCGCTGAAGCTCAGTGCCGATAAACCGCACTTCTGACGAACTTGTCTGCCTCCAAGAGCCAAGCCCAGCTCCGCAGTCAGGTTGCGCTGGCATGTAATTAAGCCTCACTCGCTTTAAACAAGCAGGTGAGGGGGAAGGAGGCTCTACCGAGCCACCCGAGCAGCCCTGAGACCCCCCGGGCGCATCCCGCCCCGCCGTACCGTGCATGGCGTGCCGCTGGTTGGTCAGCAGCTGCGCCAGCGCCCAGAACGCATCCTCTTCGTTTAGGTACATCAGCAGGACGGCTGCGATCTGGCTCATCCCCTGGCAGTAGCTCACCTCCTGCAAGAGCCGAGAGAGGCACATGTGCCGCCAGACCCCACCGCGATGCCTAAGCTGCGGGAGCCGGTCAGGCTGCCTGTGCTTCCCTCTCCTCGTCCAAGGTTTGGTCCAGTTTCAAGGTCTTTTACCGTTTATGCTCAAATTCACAGCTCCCGTAGGTCTACAGCATCCACCACGGCACTGACTCACAGAACCGTTTGGGTTGGAAGGGACCTCAAAGATCACCCAGTTACAGCCCCCTGCCACGGGCAGGGACCCCTCCCACCAGCCCAGGTTGCCCCCAGCCCCGTCCAGCCTGGCTTTGGGCACTGCCAGGGATGGGGCACCCACAGCTGCTCTGGGCAGCCTGGGCCAGCACCTCACCACCCTCTCAGGGAAGAATTTCTTCCTAATACCTGATGTAAATCCGCCCTCTTTCAGTTTAAAGCCATCCCCCTTGTCCCGTCACCACCTGCCCTTGTAAAAAGCCCCTCTCCAGCTTTCCTGTCGGCCCCTTTAGGTGTTGGAAGGCGGCTGTCAGGTCTCCCCGGAGCCTTCTCTGCTCCAGGCTGAACAGCCCCAGCTCTCCCAGCTGCCCTCACAGAGCGGGGCTCCAGCCTCTGCCCATCTCTGTGGCCCCTCTGGACTTGCTCCAGCAGGTTCTCCAGTGGGAGGTGGGGGGTTGCAGGCAATGCCCCCCACCCCTATCAGCCCATTTGAGCCTGGAGGGCGAGGGACAGACACCCCAACATAAGAGGTGCCTGCAGCTACATCAAGGAAGAGGGGCTGAGATGACAAACAGCATGTGGCTCCTGGATTCCTTCAGCCGCATAAGCGCTGAAGCAATTAAATAAATAAATCCGGTAACCATTTATCTGGTCTGAGGGAAGGCAGGGTCCTTGTTTCCTTGACTAACCCCCCCGAGCATCTTCTCTGCTTTCTGGGGTAACTGTCCCCTCCTGGAGATGGAGGCGGTAGGTTCAGCTGCTAATTTAGGCTTATTCTGCCCATGCCCTTTAGCTAAAAATTACTGGTAGGCTGTAATAAATCGGTGTTTCCAACAAGGATGCCATTCAGCGTACGACAAGGAGTCAGAAAGACGACAGACCTTCTGCCGAGAGGCTAGCCCTGCCGGAGAGCCGAAGGGCAGTCCCTTGTCCCCTGCTGACACTCACCCAGACCGCATCTACCAGATGGCATTTACCAGGTGACAAAACAGACAAGGGAATGAAACAACTGCGCAAGGAGCCCTGTGCTGACGGCGAGCCTTGCAGCTGTCTGTACAGCCAGCGTGAGGATTTAAAATTGGAATTATGACTGGCTAAACGCGGGGGTGTTAAAGGCATATATACACAAACATGCATGTATACACATATATAAACTTTATATAAAGCTTTTTAAAAATCTTTAGAGAGAGATATATACACACACACACACACACACGACATATATAAAGTGCAATGCTCTTCACTTTAACAGGACTAACGTACTACTTACGGTGTTATAAACCGAGTATGCTGACAGGACATGGAAGAGCGCCTGCTGCCTGGGGAGAAAGAAGGACATTAAAGCACCCGAGCGTGGGGTCTCCAGCCTCGTGGGCACACCAAAGAGTGCAAAGGTGCTGAGAACACCCAGCCAACTGGTCCTGATGCCTTTTGCAAGGAGCAGGGCTGATGGAACCAGAAAGTGCCTTGGTGGGCACGGGGGATGGGAGCTCTTCCTTCAGGGGGGTCACCAGCAGCCTGCTCCATCAGGGGGTCTCCCACAGAGACACGCATGTACCCGCACACCCTGTGTTCAACACCCCCACGCCTTGGGTTTAGAGTCGTGGTGGGATTTTAATAGACTTGTAACCACCCAGGCATCGGGTGTGACATACCCTGAGGGACAGCGCTGCCACCGTTCCATCAGTAGGCTCCCTCCTCCCTCCCCTCCTTGCTGAGGGGGTCAGCACCGCGCAGACACGCGGCGCAGGCTTCCTCGCAGACCGCACGTCTGTGCCGGGCAGCCAGGTGTGACTCACCCAAGTGACACAGCCACTCTGTCAGACCTCTCCAACCCTGCCGCCCGCCCCATGCCAGCCAGCTCCCCATAGACCCACCCCGCCACCCCAGCCCTGGCTCCCTGGGGGACAAGGCAGCGCAACAGGCTGGTGCTGCGCTCAGGAACCGGGGCTGAACACAGTTCAGTGGAGAGAGACTCAGCAGCCCAACACCTGGGGGTCGTACCGTGTGCTGGTGGCTGGTGGAACAGGGAGAGGTGGCTCTGCTCTCCTGGGCACTGCTCGGAGCCAGGGGGCAGGTGGCCACTCCACCCCACGCACCCCCAGCGGCACCGCTGCCCGTGCAGCCACGCGACGCCTCCCGTACTCACTTCACTCCATAGCGATCCCGAAACATGATGTGGTTCCGGAAGGTGCGGTTGACGTCCAAGTCGATCTGCTTGATTTCCGACGAAAGGCTCTTTGCTTGCTCTTTCATTTGCTGGAAGGGAGAGGAGCAGACAAGAGGAAGGAGCTGGACACCAGCCCAGCCCACACCTCCTGCGCAGGGAGAAGACACGCTTCCCACTGCCGGAGCGGCATCGAGCCACAGCACCAAAACCACGGCACCAAACCACGGCACAGCCACCGGGGACACTGCCACCTTGCACCGAGCCACGGCACAGCCACCGGGGACACTGCCACCTTGCACCAAGCCATGGCACAGCCACCGGGGACACTGCCGCCTTGCACCAAGCCATGGCACAGCCACCGGGGACACTGCCGCCTTGCACCGAGCCATGGCACAGCCACCGGGGACACTGCCGCCTTGCACAGAGCCATGGCACAGCCACCGGGGACACTGCCGCCTTGCACCGAGCCATGGCAGAGCCATTGGGGACACTGCCGCCTTGCACAGAGCCACGGCACAGCCACCGGGGACACTGCCGCCTTGCACCGAGCCATGGCAGAGCCATTGGGGACACTGCCGCCTTGCACAGAGCCACGGCACAGCCACCGGGGACACTGCCGCCTTGCACGGCGAAGGGGACAACCCCATGCTTGCACGCCACGCCGCCAGCAGCTGCCAACCCAGCCTTTGCCCTCTTGCAATGCAGATACTGAGTTTTCAGAATCTAAAGCCTCTGCAACTGAATTCAATTCTGATTTATTTTGACTTCTTCGCAGTACCCTGTCTGGCTGTCATAAAGCATCAAGACCTCTGTTGGCGCCTGAGGAATGATGCACCTCCCTAAGGAACCAACAAGCAGACGTATGCGCCGAGTCTCTGAGCTTTTCACAGGCTCAATCATAATAAAGTCCAAACTTACGCCAGACTCTATGAAGTGATCTCCAACTACTACTTCCCCTGAAGAAGAAAATTATCGTAGTTTTAAGGAGCTTCTGCTAGAAAAGCCGTGCTGGGGTATTCCCTTGGACTGGCGCAAATGTTAAGGAACTGGCTGAGTCCAGAACAGAAACTGACTTCAAAGCCAAGAATGCCCATGTTCCCCCCATGCAGATGAAGGATGTTCCCCCCATGAATCCCCCCAACACAGATGAAGGACCGAAGCCTACTGCAACGAAAGGGAATTCAAACCAAACCGAAGCCCACCCCAACCAGCTGTGCCCTCAGACTCCCAAGCTGAGGATGCTCCATGAACAAACCCCACTGCAGTCCCCTCCGTAACCCACCGCTCAGCCCTGTGCGTGCGGGCAAGGACCATTATCTCATCCCACAGCCTTTAGGTACCACTGGTGATCATGCCTTCCTCCTCCAATACCTCCAGGGTTAACTGCATTAATAAAATACATTTTGTGACTGTCTCAGGTAGCCTGAGATCCAGCAGCAGCTTAGGGACAGCGGAGATGAGCAGTGAGTCTTGAGCCCAGGCTCAAGACCCTCCTTGCTCACACAGGAGACAGAAAACAGCACATCTGCACAGATCCTGAACCATCTCCAGCAGCTGCTGTCCTACCAACACCTGTCAGCTTGACACAAGGCGCCTCCAGGCTGCTGCTGACCTCCCGAGGTGGCCACATCAGCTCTGGGGAACATCAGGAGATCATTAGCTCCCAGACGTGTCCAGCACAGCACAGTCACGGCACCTTGGGAATATTAACTCCAACCTTGAAAGCAGCGGTTTGGAGGAGGAACGGCACAGGGGCTATTTTGAATTATTGCCTGCACAGGATAAGGGAGGATAAAAGTGATGACAGAACGAAGATCTGATGAACCAGATCATTTCCCTGCTGTAAATCCTGTGCTCCCAGCATCCTATGGCTCCTTGCCCTCTATAAAGCAGGCAGATTACCCAAGACAAGATGACTGTTCGTATGCACCCGGTCACTTCAGTGCAAATTCCCCTGCTAAAGGCCCTCAACAACACAGAAGCCTGCCAAAGACTGTAAACCTCCCGACTTTAGGCTTTTTTTAATCACTGCACCTGAATAGCAGGTAGGTTGCACAGCACTTTGCCACTTCCACGCACCCAGGAGGCTTTATTAATTCCGCAGGTGGTAAACAAGAAGCCCAGGATGGGCTGTTGCCCTTTTTTTCCCCTTGTTTAAGTAACCTGGTCCACAGATGCCCTGCCAAGCTCGTGAGCCCTGCAAGCCGGTGGCAGAGCAGAGGCTGGGAAGCTGGAGGTCCCATCCCAAAGACCTTTTCCAAAGCGGCAGATAAAAGCCAGGATGCCTCCACTCTGCCCCCCCGCCCCCAACACGTTTCTCCTGTCCACCTTCTCAGCTCTCCTCAAGCCCTCTCAGTTGTGGCTACAAAACCCCGGGGAGGGCAGAGCATCACACCCACGCTGAAACCACGGACAACTGAGCTGCCATGGCCTTGAAGAAGACTCGGGGACTTGCACAGAGAGGACTTGGAGGACAGCTGGGATAAGATGAAGCGCTACGGAAGCAATCGCGCTGGGCTTTTTAATTGCATCACTCCAGAGACGACAAGGACACAGGGAGCGAGGCAGCCCACGTGGCTGGAAAAGCAGCTCCTCCACCAGCCTGAGCGCAGGGGACACCTCTACAGAGGGAGCAGTGGGTATACAAAAAGGAAAAATTGCCCAGCACGTGCTGGATGGCACGCTCAAAACTCACGGCACACGCAAAAGCCAGGCTTCTGTGCCATGGCTCACGGCCAAGGAGAAACGGGGTGGCCATGGGACCAGCCCCCCCAGGACGCAGGGCTGGGGGCTGAGGCTTAGTCCCTTCTTGAAAGCAAAAGCCCTCACACCCCGGAGCTGCCCTGAGCCTCGTCGGGAGGAAATGAAGGGCGAGCTAATTACTGGCGGCAGCTGGCACCAAAGAAGAGGCAGATAAAGACGAGCTTGCAGGGGGGCTGCACCAGCAAAGCCCATTAGCCCTGAAGCTCCTGCTTAACGCAGACTCCTCCGGAGTGCAGAGAAACTCCTGGTGACTTTCATTTGTCTGGATCGCTCCCCTGCCTGCGCAGCACGGCTTCGAGGGAGGGAGCGCGGTCAGCAGCTGGGAGAGCTTCGTTACCTCCGCGAGCTTCGTTACCTCCGCGAGCTTCGTTACCTCCGAGAGCTTCGTCACCTCTGCTTGCTGCCCGGAGCCCAGCCTGCCTGCCCCAAGCCCTGCATGGGACTCCATCCCAGCAGCATCTCGCAATTAACACCTACGCTCCACTAACTATAATGAGCCTTAGCACCATCCTGCTCGATAGGCAGGGATTTTTAGAAACACCTGCTGGAAGCAAGACTTGCCCTCCTGCCTCCAAAATGTAACCGTCTCCATCGCACCCTGATCCCTGCCTGGGTACGTGATGCAAAATAAATCATTTGGGGTACCCGCAGCCAGCACCTCCCCGCACCGGGGTACCTGCGGCCGCTCCGCATTGCTCCGGGGAGCTGCAAGAGGTACCTTTGCTGAACTCCCCCTCCCTCCTCCCTGCACTTTTCCCTAAGGATGCAGCAACTGCGATCTAGCAATTTTTGCTCGCGGCTTCCAGCAGAGTAAATGGAAGCAGGCTCTTAGGGAAAGCAGCTGGCTAGCGTGCCGAAAGGCTCCAGCCTAACACAGACAGGGCGATAAACGGTTTATACCCTCTGCATTTTCAGTCCTCGCTAATTCTAAGCCTTTCCTTCTCAGAGGTCGCCGAGTTCACCGACAGGATCAGACCTCACCAGCAGCGCACATCGTAGGGCGGCTGGCACACCGCTGCCCTGACAGGGAGGACGCAAGGGCCGGGTGCCCCCCTGGCCCTTACAGCAGCTCCGTAGGGACCCTATTTCCCTCCTGCCCAAGTGGGTGGGGATGGAGACACCTGCACCCACCCGACTTGCCCCAGCTGGTGAAGCCCCACCACCAAACCAGCCTCCCCATCACCTTGCTCCCACAATCTGTGCCAGGAAGAGCCCCTACCTCATATTTTCCTTCGTTCTCCTTCTTCATCTTCTCAACGTCCAGCAGAAGCGACCAGACCTGGCCTCGCACCTGCAGTGGGATCCCTTTGTACACTCGCCGGCACATCTGCAGGGAGGGAAACGAGGTTAGCTGGTCCTGCAGAACAGATTTGCTCCACAGTTTGCCGCTGTGGACCACCAGCCAGCTGAGAAGGCACCCAACCGATCACTTCGCCTGCCTGCACTGGCAGAGAGGGTATCGCCAATCTGATGGAGGAGCTGAGCACCTGTATCCACCAAAGACACCTACTCAGCCAAAATTAAGCTGCACCTCATGTTTTTAACCTTACTGGAAGAGCTGGACACAGACCATCCCCTTTATACGTGGAGACATCTCAGGTGCTTCACAGCAGTCATGTTCTGTGCACACCAGCCTGCCCCCAGGCTCCTCTCCAAGGACCAGACACAGCATCCTTGGCTTTGAAGCTTCTGATCTGACCTAGCATGGCTGTTCTCACCTGGATCCTCAGGGACTGAGAGGAAAATAAATTCTTCCTTGGAGAGGAGAGCTCTGACCATGAGAGCCACAGGGATGTGTCCACTGGAACTCTCACGGCTTGACAAGTGGCAGAGCAGACTGTGGGCTACACCAAAGGCTCTACCTGGGATGTGCAGGGTGCTCCTCCAGCAAGGAGGGGGGCTGGGGACAAACATGCATGTGCCCCTCCTCCAGTTTCCACATGTTCACTACATCTCACAGATGCCTCTTCTCTTTTTTCTTGTCATAAAGCCCTCTCTCTCTAAAGAAACTACTAAATTTCAGTGGAAAACAGAAAGAGCAGCTTTTGTTCCATCCCTGACTTCTCCCATTAAAATAAAAAGCTTCATAAAAAAAAGAAGAAAAAAGTCTCATTTCTGAATATTTTCCACTCTTTCACTCGTCCAACCCATGAAACGCCTTGTAGCTGCACGACAAAGGCAACTGCCCACGCCTCTGGGCCCCCGAGGACCGCGGGCTATGCTGAAGGACCTGCTGCATGTGCCCAAGCTCCAGCTGTGGAGGGGATTTACATTGTCACACAGACATCCCTTGGGACCGGGCGACTCCTTGGGAGGGGACAGAGGTGCCAGATTCCCTGCCATGGGAATGGGCTTGGCGCTGAGCAGAGCAGTGCCCCACAGGGCAATCAACTGGAGCTACTGGTATTGCCTGGTACAAGTGCATCCGACTTCCTTCAAAGTCCCTCTTTTTTGTTGGTTTTTTTTTTCCCCCATAGGGGGTTCTTCTTCACGCATTTCAGGCTGATTCAAGGGCTGCAATTCACAAGGCAGCATCCATACCCTAGCACAAGGCTTTCTGGACGTGGTCCTGCTGCATTGCCTTTGCACCTCTTACCCCGAACACCTGCTCCTGTTACCCTTCCTTTACGACCCCTCCTGCATCCGCAGCTTTTCCCCTTCTGGCTTGATTTTGTAATGCCAGCCTATGTAAAAGTTTATAAACACCACAGCCATGGCACCGAGCTGTCACACACAGCCCCCAGAGCCCTGACCCCGGCACAGACCCCTGCTCCTCCTCTTGTCACCACCCGCACCGCAGCGCTGTGCCTGCTGAGTGCAACCCACAGCCGTGACGGCTCTCGTTCCACGGAGCTACTACCAGGCGAGACAGGAGGTGGGGCTGAAGTAGACAGATTAAGGGATAACGAAGAAATGGCACTGCTAGCACGGTCAAAATAAGTACATAGAATAGCTACGTAACAAATGCCAAGACCACCATGTAGTACTAGGAGAGCCAGGTGTGTGTTAGAACGCTCCTCCTCCCCATTACGCTAAATATTTCAGTATTTCTGCTGGCACAGAAAGTGTCAGTGTGATGGATCCCGATCCCGTGAACACCATTGAACATTTACAGCCCCATCCTCAGCACCTGACAAACGCCTGCTCTGCCCCAGGTGCTGCTTCACACCTGATGACGCAATGCATAGCCAGGACCATCCCCTACAGAAATCCTCTGCCTGCTCCTGCTCTCTGCTCCATACGCACCAAGAGCTGCCCCTGAAAAAGCATCTCACTACCGAGACATGCCCATGGAAGGCCACCACCCATCCAACAGCATCCCACGGGACATCACTCATTCACTGCCCGCACGCCCAGGGGAGCTGGTCCTGTTCCTCCGAGCGCATGTGAGGAGCTTCTGGAGGACAGCAACCCACACCGTGCCGGACAGCCCCATCCCCACGGCTGAAGGACCAAGGAGAGGAACAAGAGATGCCCATCCCGCGAGGGACATCAAACCAGGACACAAGAAGCGCAACGTGTCAGGTGACACAAAGCCACATAGTGAAGCGCGTCCCCAGAGCGGTGCTGGCGAGGTGCCCACAAGTGCTCCTGACTCCATGGAGCGAAAGCTGAGACGGGATCAAGAAACTGGAGTGTGTACCCACTCAGATAAAATCACCAGTTCAGAAGAAATTATTTATTTCCGACAGATTAGGAGAGACTGACTGACAGCCGCTGAGGCAGAAGATGATGCTTAGCTCCGTGGAAAGAAAATATTTTTTTAATTCCCAGAGCTGGTATTGTACTTTAATGAGTGCAGCCCTCACTGGCAGATAGTGAAGGTCTCTTAATGATTTTCTCCGCATGAGAGCATGGCAGGAACAGGGGAGTTACAAAACGCATAGAGACGGAACTGAACTGGAATGCCTCCCTGCTCTTCATCCCAGGGCTCTCCTCCTCCCACCGCCTCCAGGCGTGAAAGTGCTAAACCCTCGGAGCCGTGAGTCACACGCAAGAAAAATGAACAATTTTCCTTCCTCATGAGACTTGAAGGCAAACGGGGAAGTTTATCACCACAAGGAGCATTTACACTGTGAGGAACTGATGGAGGGAAGGCAGCAGGTGACGGCAACTCCTGCTCCGAGTGAGAAGAAAAAAAACACCCTTGAGGTCACCAGCTTCTGTCTCAGACACTGCTCAGCCCTCGTCGGTGGGAAGGGAGTGACCTTGTGCTGGGTTTCGCCGTAGGATCATCTTCCCTCTTAGGGCTGTAACACATGAAGCTCACGGCACGGAGGCCACCGTCACCCCATCCCCACCCCTCCCCTCTCCAAGCACTTTTTTTCTAGTAGATGGGACGGGGAAGACTCTAGAAGCCCAGACTCAAGCTCCATCTTCCCGCATCAGAGCCCTCCTGCGAGAAGCACCCAACCAAGTGCTCCAAGTCTTTCATTAGAGAGGTGGCGTCGCTGCCATTAAACACAGCACATCTTTTCGCAGTAGTTGAGACACGGGAAGTCGGGTTGAAACAGAATCTACACGTTTCAGCTCGCTTCCACGTTTTGGAGCCTGTCACTGTTAGCTTCTCAGCTGTGTGCGTGCTCCACCAGGAAGAGGCAGCAGGATTAATGCCCAAATTCTGGGTATGCGTGGCATTCTCACTTTCAAGCCTCTCCATACACCCACCACCTGTCTCCAACACCTGAAGTGGGGGGCAGCCCCCCTTCTTCAGTTCCTTTAGGGCTCAAGGAGTGGTCCTTCTGGAGAGGAAGGATTCCTTCACTTCCTCCACCAGTGATGCACCAGGAGAGCTGAGCTGTGATAAACTTCACCCTGGAGAAGAGGACCTGGTTTTTACAATGCGATTTACTCCTGCGATTGATGACGTGGCCATGCAAGACACTTGGCAGCCTGGACCTTGCTGTACATAGCTTTTTTTCCGTATGGATACCAGTTGCTCCCAACTCAGCTGCTGTCCCTGCAGCCGGAGCCTTGGCTACGCCGGAGGGGCTGCTAGCCTGTCTGCCGGGGCTCCGGCAGCAAAGCAGGGGCAAATTAAAATCCTAAAGCTGACGCGTCATCAGTGGGTATTGACATTTATTACCAGGGCTGTCTCTGGGGGAGAGGACAATGCTACCTGCCTTTCCAAAACGGCAAAGGCAGCGGCAGAAGTCACCCTGCAGCTCCCAAGCGTAACCCCCTTTCCTTCCCGTGGCACTCGCAGGCAGACCTGACTTCAGACGACCCTCCACGATCAACGCCTGCTGGCTCTCCCCAGCGCCAGCGGATTATTCACTCCTGGGGGTCAGTCCATACAGATCCCCGATTCATTCTAAACCGCTTTGCTGGCATGCACTGGATTAAGCACCCTGCACTCCCGTGACCTCAGCAGAGACCAGGCTACCCCTGTGCACAAAGACGGGCTTTGCCTAAAACCCAGACGTCTCTGGCCAAAGACATCCCTCTCTAAAGGTCCTGTCCCACGCGGCCAGCAGCAAGAAGCAGCTTATGAACGACACAGAGGTCACATCCCCTTCCTAGGACCGGTCTGTCTGGCCAAAATCAACTTCTTTCAGGGCTACGATGAATAAACCGTCCCGCTGTCAGACCGCACGCAGCACAGCCTCTTTGGTCTCCGCAAAACCACGCTGCCTTAACCGGGTCGGTTCTGACACGGCACCCATCGTGTCCCAACCTTCCCAAGCAGGGTCAGGTTGGGATTTAAACTCAGGTTTAACACAGCCGTGAAGAGGACAGCGACCACCCCAGCCTCCCCGTGCTGAACCCCGAATTACACGATCGAGCCCTGCGTTGCAGGCTGGATGCACCTTAACTCTGCAAAGCAGCGTGGTCCTTGCATGGACTCCTTCGGTTTCGTACCCTTCCCCTTGTGGACGTACAGCCAGGGAAAGGCACCATCGCACCAGTCTAACCCCATCCCTGCCAGGAAATCGTGCTGCTGTCACTTTTTGTTGATGCTGCTGCTGAAATTAAATCAGATCGCTATGCAATGTGTCTAGAGCAGAGATGGAGACAGATGTGATGCGGTGATGAGCACAAGGAACCCCAAGGCAGCGCTCTCATTAAGATAATCCTATCTGTTGCTCATCCTGACACAGGTTGTGCCAGGAAGGATATTAGGCATAGCCGGGCCATCCTGGGCTGGGGACTGTAAAAGTCCCTCCTCTTAAGGGATTTTTCAGCTTTTTTTCCAATAATCTGTGACAGCCCCAATACCCAGACCACAACCAGCAGCACACGGGGAAACAGAAAGCAAAACGCGTTGCTCTCTGGTGACGGTTCGTGCCAGGGGGCTCAGAAAGCTGCTTTCTCGCCCACTGATGGGCTCTGGAGCCCGTGCCCAGGATGGGTACACAGAAGCTGAGCCAACAAGCCAAGCCCCCACCAGGTACCAAGATACTGCAAAACACGGCAGCCTGCTGGATAAGGCACGAGTCCCTCTTCATCACGCACTTGATACGGTCAGCTGTCTGCCAGCCCCAGCACCTGCATGGGGACTCGAAAGGCTGGCCCTGAAGACCAGAAAGTCCCACCCTAGAAAATAAGATGGGTTTGTACATCACCTGAGCAGAGCCAAAGTCAGGGCAGCTTCCCTGTGAAACTGCCTGGGGTTCCTGCAACAGGATTTTTTTCCCTCTAATCAAGCACAGTCTATCAAAATGAACATCAAAAGGAAGGTTCCTGTCTTCAGCAGAGGGTTTTTTCAAAGATGACATCCTAGTCTTTGTCAAAATAAGACAGAGCTGCTGTCTTGTGACACTTGGGCTTCCATCACATCAGTGAAGTGGCAAAAACAAACCTGAAGCAAACACGCAATGCAGATGTGACAGCCTGAGTGCTCAGAGAGGGAACAAAATCAACCCACTCCACTTGCAAAAAATCAGATCAAGGGCTTGTCACGTTTACTTTAGCTGGAAAAACAACATAACCACCTGAAGGGCACGACTGTGATCCCAGCAAAAGGGCCCTGAAACGCCACCTCTGAGCTGCACCCAGCTGCTGCAGCAGGAATCTCTGAGCAGCTTCCACACTCCCAACACAAGCGCATGGGGCTGCACAGCCATGCGACGGATACACCCTGATTTTATAATTATTTTTTTTTAAAGCACTTTTTTTTTTTTTTACACCTGTAAGGGCCTTTGCACGTAACACTGTGCGGCTGCTCCAGTGCACAGACCTTCCTGCCAGCGCTTGCACTGGTGCAAGGCAGTGGGGTGGTGTTAGGCTGGATGGGACTGAAACCAAAGCTCCTTTCTACTCCCTGGGGTCACCAGATTGCTCCTTCCCTGCGTGGAGCCAAGCGCTGCTTCTCCGTTTGCTGGGAGCGGGGACGGCCTTTTCCACCCCCACCCCCCGGCGCGGGAACAATGCCGCGACTGTGCCCAGGAGCCACCGGCCATTTACAGGCTGTTATAAATAGCATCATTTATCCCATTACAAGGGTTCTGTCATTTTCTGACCCCGAGTCCCTCAAAAGCCACTTGCTGGTCCAGCCCCCTCACCACGCAGCAGACCTGAGCGACATCGGCTGCCGCATGGTTAACGCACCTGCTAATTATCGGGGTAAATCCAAGACAGACCAGGACCGCTGCGGCTCCACACGCCCCACACCATGCCTGTCCCACCAGCTGACCCAGGCAAGCCAAGGCATGCTAAAACCACCCATCGTTACCTATCCTAAACATCCTCCAGGACCTGAGGGGATTCCTTGCACTCCGCTGGAATTTTTACCCACAAGGCCACTAATCAGTTAGTGCTAACTTCTAATTAGAAATACCAAAGCCGCAGGAGAACCTCCGTTTTTGCCCATGAAGCAGCACCGATGAACAAGATAATTAGAACCACCCCGAAGCGAACCGAAGGATTATAAACCCCCAAGCCCATCTCCACCCTATCCCTGCTGTAACGAAGATATGATTTGGGTTTTTTTTAAAAAAGGACAAGATTACAGCTGGTCTTTGCTGGGGGAACCTGGCATCACTCTGGATGGCCAGGCAAGGGGGATGCTCTGCTCGATGCCCCCCTGCAGCTTTGCAGATACCCTCTGCACAACCTTTTAACTGGGCTCAAGTTTCTCCTGCAAACTCGCAGCGGGAGCTGGAAGCAACACATCCCAACGCCGGCTCCTCCTGCCCAACAAGGGGGCTGCAGAGGCCACGGCGACAGGGGGGTGCTGGGCTTCAGCCCTCCCCTGCGCCCAGCGCCGCAGCACAGCAGGTCAGGCTAACGCTCCTGTCCTTACCCAGCAAGGGTCCTGTCCTTAGGTTCAAGGGAGTTTTCTTTCAAGAGGTTTGTCATAGGAAGACGTTACAAATAGTAGGTATTAAAACCAACTCGGTTTTGCAGTGGCGTTTGGTGCAGGGTTTGTTTTGGACACCAAACCAAGACACAGCTTGGCGTCCCCATCCCTGATTTCCACAGACGAGCGCACACGATCTAACACCTAAGGGGCTTTTCGCGGGCACAGCTAGGAGCAAAATACAAAATCTAGGTCGTGTCTGGTCAAATAACTCTCCCTCCATGAAGAACTACGAGGAACATCAGCTGGACCGTATCAGTCGCATCTCCTGGGCCATCCCCAGGTGGTGGAGACACAGAAGCGACCTGCGGCGTGTGACCACCCCTGCTCTGGGGCAGGGACCCAGCTGGGCACACGAACACCTCTGCTGTGCTCCTGCTGGCACGGGAAAGCAGAAGCACAAACACGCCAGCAGCATTTAGGAAACCGTTTTTAAAACCATACCACTCGGAACAGGACTTTTCCCTCAACTGCAACTTCAAGGAAAGATTAAAGCTTAACGGGTAGAATTAGGCAATATTTTCCAGCAATCTCTGGTTTCTCTATCAGCTTTCCAAAAGCCTGGCTCACTGGAAGGATGCACCACGTCCGCCCCTCCAGACACGTGCTCTTTTCCTCCTTACCTTGTCACTGTTTCTGTATTTGCCCCATTTCTTCAGCATCTTTAGCCACTTGTCCACACGTTCTATTTCCTGCTGCTTTTGCTGTTGCAAGGGGGGAAGAAGGGAAGACGAATTTAAGAAAAAGAGCCCCAGAAGATATCTCCTGAAAACACAAAACTTCCTTCTCTTTAGGTTCAAATTTCAATGCAGAGACCTTGCATCAGGGAATTATCCAAAGGTGTCTGCAGGAACTGGTAATCTCAGCCCATGGTAACTGAGGCAGAATTGGCAAAAATAATGAGACACACAAGGCTTAACACAGAGAAAGCACTTCCAAGAGGAAGATTGCTTGACAACAAAAATCTCTGCAGGTTCGGCTAGCCTCAAATCGTATCATCGGATCAGACTGGCAGAAAGGAGATGCTATTTAGCCCCAGCTAACAAGATGCTAACAGAGGACACGCTCCCAGCCCAGGGAAGATGAGGATGGAGATGGCTGTTACCTGCAATCCCCTTTTTAAACCGCAGCCGCTGAGCACTGTGCCAAAGCAGAGGGAAAAGCCCAAAATTGCTTTAAAAGGTGCAATTTCAGTGCAGCGTGGAGGGGAGGTGCATGACCCAGCAAAATAAAAGCTCCAGCAGTTGGACGTTGTGCAGAGCTCCCACCGCCACGCGAGCAGCAGTGACCAGTGGGTGCTTTGCTCTCGTTTGCACATTTGTCCCCTCACAAACCGTCCCCTCCCCAGCCGGTGTGGTAAGGATCTGACAGCCATGACAATATAGCAGCTCTCACCTTCTCCTCCAAGGCGGTACGGCTCGGCAGCTCCTGCTCACTGGAAAAGCAAGGGGTCACCGGTTACTCCATGGGCTAGGAAGGGTGCGGAGCAGCGTGGGGTGCTGCAGCTGGGGGACCACCTTGGCACCCGAGGGGATATGGCTGAGGGGCTTTGTGTGTTCCTGTGGCCATCCCTGACGAGGAAGAGGCAGGGGAAGCACTGGCCAAAACCCCACCATGCTATGGGAAGCTGCGAGGGGTGGTCAGGCACTGGATGTCTCTGGAAATCCTGGGCATAAAGCTCCTTCAATACACACATGACCAGCAATTAAAAGGGCCCGGAAGGAGGTGCAGATTTCTGGGCAGCAGTTGCTTCAAAACCCCCTCCTGCACACAAAACACCTACTATTATAGCTTTTTGTTCGGATTTGCAATAAAAATAGTTCTTTTGCGCATCCTCCCCAGGTACAGGGCATGCATTTAATTCACCCGCATCTCACTTAGGATGGGGATTCCCTAAGGGAACCGAGGACAATCAGAAATCTTGTCTTGTCCTCCGTCTCCCTGAATCATCAGGTGCCAATGCCAGAGCCTCTTCCCACCTTCTCACGCCGGGCTTGCCATCGGAAACTATTCCCGAGCCTCACCTCGCAGCAGATTCAAAGCCTCAGAGAGTGTTTGAACACGTGTGGTCGAGGGAGGAGGCACATCTGGTCTCTCCTCCCACATTTGGGATCGATCCATCCAAGCCACAGAGCGGATTATAGGCAAGACAGTGGGTCTGCCACGCTTGGCGCGGAGGGATGCTCCGCACAGACGCGCGGGGCAGGGGGAACAGGAGCGGGCAGGAGGACTTACTGCAGGAATCCAAACCGGTCTGTAACCTTATACAGCGTGAAATCAGCATCTTCCCACGGGTCAATCTGAGCTCCCTCCTGCCGGCCCTGAAAGCACAACGGACACCCGTGAGCTGCCCCAGCATCAGGAATGCCCCAGTACCTGCATCCCACTCCCCGTGCCCCCATCCCTCCCTCCCTGCACGCTAGAAGGCATGGAGCCAAGAGCCCCAAACCTGCTCTAAAGAGACAAAGTCAACACAGGCAAGAGAAAAACGCAAAATCCAGCCTATCCAGCTTTCCCGGTGTGACTCTGCTACCAGCTGGGAAGGGCCATACATCAGAGAAACCAGCGCCGTCGGGGATAAGCCGTCCCGGTGTTACGGGAGCACTGAAGCACTAAAAGCCCAGGACCTTTTGGTACCTGCGCTGAGCATGCATGAAATCCATGAGAAACTCAGGATGCAGCGAGAGGGGATGTGCCGGCAGAAGCGGGCAGGGAGAGCTGGCACGAAGCCTGATGGCATGAGGGTTACTGGGGCGACGTCTGCAGGCAGGCAGAAGTTCTTATTTGAAGTATTCCTAACGGATTAAATAGCTTCAGCCTTAGCCAGCATTTCAGGGAGAAACTCGAAGTTGGTACCTTCTCATACTTGGCAACGATCTCCGCTTTTTCCTGAGCTATTAAAGACTCTATGTCCTTCTTCATGTCAGAAGCTGTAAGGCAAGAAAAAAACAAAAAGGGGAGGGAAAAGAAGGTAAGTATACAGCACAGGAATTAAATTTTAGGAAAGCGCTAATAGAAAAAGGCTTTGCTGACAACTTCAGCTTCCAGCTGTATCCCCCACAGGTAAAATCAGGCTGAGGGTGGAAAGCCCTTGCACGGAGCTTGCACGGAGCTTGCCGGCACGCTGTGCGCCAGCTCCCCGCTCTCGGCATGAGGACACGCCGAATCTGAGCAAGGGGGAAGCATCTCTGCCGGGAGATGAGGCGCCATCCCTCTGTTCTTAGGCACACACGTGCCTGTACGGCAGACACTGTGCTTTCAAACGCAGACCGGCACACCGGGCACAGAGCCCTGGCGCTGCACGGGGCGCTGCAAACCCATGCAAACCGCGTGGGGCTGGCAGCAAACCACCACGCTCTTGCCCCAAGCTATGGATGTGGAGCCCCGAGATGCTTTGTATAGAGGCATCTGAAGGCAGATTTAGCATCGAAGGAGAAACCAAAGAGAAGGTTTTGCCTGCTGAAGCGTGCACGCAACAAGTGAATTGGCCTCTAGATGAACACCTACTATACGCACCCCCAGAAGAAAAACAACACGGCAGCAAGATGGCTGCAGAGTCTCACCTAACCCGAGATGGACCAGTCTTGGTCTGGACAAGACCCAGTCTAGCTCCCCAAGGTCCGTGCCCACTGCCTCGCCTCGTCCCACGCACGTACACATGAGCAAGGTAACTTCCCAAGTCAAACGCAGCTTGAGCGTTGTCTTGCAAACGCCCAGAGGAGCATCCTCCCTGTCAAGCCATAACCCGCTGCTTCACCACAGGAAAGGCTGATCTAACACCAGGAGGGGAAAACACGGGCAGGCAGAATCCCCAGGGAGCCACCGTCCTCACGGGAGGCTCAAGGAAGAGAGCAGAGGGAAGGTCTGCTGCATCCTTCTCCGAAACCCCAGGGAGTCGCGGCCAGCCCAGCTCAGACCACGCAACGGCCACGGCACCGACGCCGGTGGCTACGGGAGGGATGCTGCCACAGCTGGGTACCGGCCACGGCAGCGGGGACGGGCAGCAGCGGGGATGGCCTCACCTCCACGGCTACACATCTTCCTGGTGCTGCCCTTCCCCAGTGATCAGTTGCTTTTTTTTTTTTTTTAAAGCTTTTTTCAATAGTTTTAAGTTTTTTCCCCACGCTCCCGCTACAAATTATAACCCCCCTCGGTGCAGACAGGGCCAGCACTGGGAATCACGCTGCATTGTCACCGACACGGTGCTGTCCCTCAGGGTCCTGCCAGCTCACCGCAGGTCCCAGGCAGATACTACGCATTTCAACAGCAGCAAGGCACAGTAATCTCAGTCCACAGTTGCAAGCAGCTTAGCATTTGTAAAAGTTCTTGGAACACTGAAGAGTAGAAATCCTCTTAGAATAGCTTGCTATAAAGGCAGACGGCATTTTGCCTGCTCTAAGGAGGTTTTGCCTATTGCCCTGCTGTGAAAAGATTCAGCAGGGTTGGGAAAAATCTATTAAAAGCCACCAACACAGCTTTAAAAATATTTTCCCCACGGCCATATTACAAATGATCCAGTGATTTACTCGGAACATCTGAAAGTTAAACAACTTCAATAACACAGTCCAGAGGTTTCTTGTAGAGCTTGAAAGGAGCTCCCTGGAGCATCTGGGATCCCCCATAGCAGAACAGACTTGAAAGCAGACTTGAACAGACTTCATAAGAAACGACAAAATTTTGAATATAAAGAAGAGCAGGTTGACTCCTGCATTGCATCTAAAGCTGGAAAGTAACTCCTGCGTCGCTGCGCGCTGGTCCTTGCCCAAAGCACTGGTGCCCACCTCCTTGCAGAGAAGGGGAGCACCGCGACCCATGGATAAACACTGTCAGCAGCTGCTCGAGAGGAAGGTTACTCCAAGCTGCTGCTGCAGCTCTCTGATGGACACCAGGAGCCACCCTGACTGCCCTCCAGGAGGAACCTGAAGGGTTCTTGTAGAACATGCTACCCCAGCTTCTGGCTGAAGCTGCATCTCGCCGGCAGCACTTGGCATGGGGTGAGGCAGAGCAGCCAAAGGCATGGCACTGGGGACGAGCTGAAGAATGTGGGTTTTCCTTCAGCAATTAATAAAAATATGGGGGAGACATGATGGGCATCAGCGCTGTCTCCAAGGATCAGCCCACTTCTCTGCACCTTCAGACAGCTGTCAGTCATTATTTGTCTCATCTTACCAACTCCTTGATGCAGCCTGCTTGCTGCCACCGTGTCGTTCAGGCACGGATGGAGGCGGCCGGGAGATCCACCTTTCCCTGACTCTTCATTCGGAAAGCAGCCATCGCTCCCAGGCGCCAGCAGTGTGACAGAAATATTAAAGCACACGCAATAATCAGGTCTACCAGGGCAGCTCTGCCACAACACAGCATCAGCCACCAGCACCGGCATTTCACCGCGTCACACTCATCTATGCAGACACCAGGGAAAAGCAAACTCTGTAAATTCATGGCAGGAATAGGTGTATCCTTCCCCGTTATTGACTATCAAAACAGAGCAAGGATAGAAGTATTAAAGTACATTTTGTTGTCTTATTTTTCCAAGCTGCAGCTCTTATATCGAACGTTCCCATTAATTTTGCTCATTTTTCAAAGCAGCAAGGTCTGAGCAACTGTCTCATGGCGTCACCTAATGTATCTGCATCTTCTTCTCACATCTTTCTTCTGCAAAGTTTAACTCAGATGCAAATTCACTCCCCCACTTCTGACATTGTTTTTTGGTTGTTATGGAGACAAATAATTCAAATTAGGTCACAGAGTCACAGACGGGTCGGGGTGGGAAGGGACCTCTGGGGATCCTCTCGTCTACCCCCTCCCAAAGCAGGGTCACCTAGAGCAGGGTGCGCAGCGTCGCGTCCAGGTGGGGTTTGAATGTCTCCAGGGAAGGAGACCCCACAGCCTCTCTGGGCAGCCTGGCCCAGCGCTCTGTCACCCTCAAGGTGAAGAAGTTCTTCCTCACATTCAGAAGGAACCTCCTGTGCTGCAGTCTGTGCCCGTTGCCCCTTGTCCTGTCGCTGGGCACCGCTGCGAAGAGCCTGGCCCGTCCTGTCGGCACTCGCCCTGGAGAGATGTGTGTGCATCGATGAGATCCCCTCTCAGCCTTCCCTTCCCCAGGCTGGGCAGGCCCAGCTCTCCCAGCCTGTCCCCATACGGGAGATGCTCCATCCCCTCATCACCTCTGCCAGCCCCTCTCCAGCAGCTCCCTGTCCCTCTGGAACTGGGGAGCCCAGCACTGGGCACAGCACGCCAGATGTGGCCTCACCAGGGCAGAGCAGAGGGGGAGGATCACCCCCCTCGACCTGCTGGCCACGCTCCTGATGCCCCTCAGGATCCCACTGGCCACGAGGGCACACTGCTGGCCCACGGGCAACATGCTGCCCACCAGCACTTCCAGGTCCTTCTCCACACTGGTGCCTGGGGCTGTCCCTCCCCAGGGGCAGGACCCTATGCTGGCCTTGGCTGAACTCCATCAGGTCCCTCTCCGCCAGCTCTCCAGCCTGCCCAGCTCTGGCTGAACGGCAGCACAGCTTACTGGTGCATCAGCTGCTCCTCCCAGTTTATATCACCCATGACCTTGCTGGGGTGTGCTGTCCCCTCACCCAGGCCACTGGGTCATAAGGTGACCAGGACCTGACCCAGCAGTGACCCCGGGGAACACCACGAGCCACGGGCCCTTTACATGCTGCTGAAAATACACCTGTTCTGCGGGCTGGAGAGAAAAAATAAACTGTACGTCAAGTTAAATGGGCTGTTTTTCAAGATATTTATGAAGTAGAAATTATTCTGAAAGTCTCTGACCACACTCTGTAGTAGAATAACCGAAGGAAGAGCGCCTCGGTAGCGCGGCAGGCTTTACACCGCAGGAGCCACGGACCTTCTGGCACCCGAAGCCTCCCTGCTGCCAGAAACACCAGACTGTGCGCAGGAGCCATGCCCGGCACGAGCACGCTGGTTTTCTTTCTGCTAGAACAGCGCGAGAGGCCCAGTTTAAAGAAAAAGCTTGGAAAGGTTCGCTGGCGGTGGGAAGGATGGGGAGGGCAAGTGGCTGCACCGGCCTCCGCGGAGCCCGAGGCTGCTTTTTGGAGCGCAAAGGCCGTGCCGTGCCCCACCAGGCGATGCTCAGAGCACCCTGGAGGTGTGACAGCATGCAGCTTAGCTCTGTGGCACCCCGTGCGGAACGCAGGCACTGAGTGCAGGTATGCCCATTATTTAATTCCCTGCATATCTGAACACCAGAGTAGTTTGACACCACGAAGTTACAGCATTCGCTGGAGGGAAGTGACACTTTATGTACATGAAAACTACCGAGACATCTATTTTCTGCAAAGCTTGACAAAACACATCATGCTGCGCTGATATAAATAGGCTGCCTATACATAGGCACAGACTGTACCTGCCATGCACGCTTCTCCATATACCTATATAAGATCGGAGGCTTTTTTTCATTTTTTTTTTATTTTTTTTTTTTAAATACACCACTAAAATTACTTTCTTAAGCCTGCCACCTAATCTTCTCCTTTGAGTACTCTGTTCCCCCAGCAAACAGTTTTGGTTATTTTCCCCCGTGACAAACACAGGAGGTGAAGCCGCTATGAACAGGAATGTAAGAGAACGTGAACCATGCAAGAACGGTATTAGATAAATTTCCCAGCTATAACCAACAGAAAGCCCCAAGCCACGCACACTTAAATTCAATCCGGAAACAAAGTTACCGACTAGTTCCTTTGGAAAAGAACAAGTTGAAAACTCCCACCATCTGTCCCCTCACACTACAACTTGCAGCTTCCAGTTTACGACTTTGGGAAGTAAAAATGAATCCCAGCAACAGTAAAGCTAAAGATGCTTAATGGCGCCACATGGTACCGCCTACCCACACGGAATGCCAGCTGAAATAAAAGCTCCGAACGGTGGATGAGGGCAACTTTCCAGAAATTAATTCACCAGCCGGGATCTCAAGTACCAGCAGCGGAAAGAAAGCGCCTGCATCAGAAATCCCAGACTGGGTGCAAACCCTAATATCCATAAATCAGATTTACCATTACAACCCTCCAGCAAAGTCCCGTATTTTTCCCAGTCAGACGCCACCCGCTGCCCCACGTGAGGTGGCCCCTGCCGGGACCAGCCTGGCCGGGCGCGTGGGAACCTCTGCCCACCCGTCACCCACCGCATGTTGCGAGCCTGCTTGCCGCCCAGAAGAGGAACCAAGCGTTCCCACGGTATGGTGGCAGCGCTGCTCGTGCCACAGCGTGGGGACACGTCCCCCGTCACCCCCACCCATGGAACGGCAGCTCCTGCTTACCCTGCCGGTTTTGCTCCCTCTGGGCCGGCACCTGCAGAAGACAAGGATGCTGCCACCTCTTTCCAGAGAGGTCACCTGCCAAGGCTACGCCTGCAGCCCTCTGCTCGCCACCAGGCCCTCCCCTCCTCGCTGCTCAATGTATACAAACCAGGGACAAACTCCCGCTCGACTCCACCACCACGCGAGACCCGCACGCAGGATTTAATCCACCAAAACTGCAAAAC
Organism: Falco naumanni; assembly: GCF_017639655.2. NCBI lineage: Eukaryota > Metazoa > Chordata > Aves > Falconiformes > Falconidae > Falco > Falco naumanni. The sequence continues at coordinate 4,077,335 of NC_054063.1, forward strand.
GGTCTGACTGGAGCCCAGACATCAGAAGCCCAGCTGATGGGGGCTGCAGAGGGTCGTGGGTGGTTGCACATCAGCGTGTCTTGGGATGCCCTCCCAGAAACTCACCGCAGCCGTGACTCCAGACCCCACCGCCCCCAGCCCTCCTCACAAAGCAGTTTGGCTGTTGCCACCTTGGCCAGTAAGCAGCTTCCCAGCCTTTGGAACAGCTGCGGTGATGCCACCAAGCAACTCACCTGAGACAAAGCTGCTGAATTTTCCGTCTCTTCAAGCCCCTTCCACCTCCTTATGAGGAAAGCACAGAAGTTGTACATGCCTTTACGCTGGTTTCATGTGGGTTTTACATGTCAGGCTGCACTAGCATTGGAACTGTATTGCTCAACTTCACTTTGCTGCAAGGTGAACTGTAGATCCGGTGTCACTTGGCAGAAGGGCTTTTGAAAATGAAAGTATCAGTAAAACCTCCTCTTTTTTAGAGAATACAGCATAGCATCACGTTCTCAACCTCGGGCTGGATTTGGGGATATTCTGGAACCCAATCTTTAAACGTTTTATACCGTAGAGAAGCATCTCTGCAAGCCACTGGAGGTGACAGACTGGAATTGTTTCTCCAGTCCCACCGCATCCACCACTTAGAGCAAACTAAAGGCAAGCACGATGCTGGCGTACAGCCAAATGCAGCCGAGTTGCAAAATCTTTAACAGTTACATCCCCCAAGCAGAGTCATCTCAACCACCTGCACCCCTCCTCAGCATGCACCACCTCCAGGGGAAAAACCGTAAAATCTGTATTTTTGCTTCTCACAGCACCGCGTGTTTCTCCTGCCCAGCTGCACCCAGGCGCACGGAAACGCGTGTGATTTTTGTTCTGCATGCTAGTGCAAGCAGAAGGTCACTGAAAAAGGAGAAACGAGCTTAGGTGAAAGTGTGCTGGAGTCCTGAATGCGCCCAATTAACTACTAATAAAGACTGCTGTTAATAGAGAGAAGGAGGGGGGAAAGCAGGCAGATTTTGACATGCTGTACTTAAAACACTGCCTGCATCAGACTGAAGCTACTGCTGTAGAATAAAGTCACAAAGGTACATCCTCACTACAACCACAGCCACCACTGCCGAAACTCAACAGGTCGCTGTTCCTGTTTCAAGCTCTATTTTAAAAGCTCACTTTAACACAGTGTTTTATGCCTTGAGCGGTCTATGCTATAAGCCTGCAATCTACCCATGGGGGGAGCGGGCTTAAGGGAAATGCTTACGCATCTGTGCAAACGAAAAGGCTTATTATACACCACCTGCTACGGGGTGAGACCCTCACACAAGGCACACCTGCAGTCTGCACCGCTCCCCAGCAAAGCACTGCTCCCACTCACAAAGCTACTGCTAGTTGTAACAGCCACTTACACGCTTGCACACCCTGGAATAAACCCGGCCACGCGAAGTGGTGCAGCAGTCTGCTTACAAAGCGGCTAAAGCAAGCTGCGAAACGTTGGATAAACCCTGCCGGTGTGGGTTTTTAAGCACACGAAGCAGGCCCCCCGACATGCTTCAAAGCACGCGGGCTGCCAACCGGCAGCAGGCTCCCCATCCCGGCCGCCTGGGATGATGTGGGGGGCAGCGGGGAGCCGAGGCGAGCTGCCATCGGAGGCTCTTCTCCCACGCGCTCGAAGCCCACCAGCAGCAAAGCCACGGGGCCACAGCGCCGCACGTACCTACCCAGTGCAGCCAAAACGAGCACGGCTTCGGGTGCGCCCCGACGGCATCGCCACGGCCCGAGGAAACCTCAAAGCCTCCCACGAAGCCACCGAAGAGGAGGCGCAGGCTGGGCTGCTGCCGGCAGGCACTGCCCCGCAGGGCTGCGTGCCCGGGAGGTGACGAGCCGGAGGGGGAAGTGATGGCCCCGCGCCAGACCCGCTCCCTGCGCGGAAGTCGAGCTGCTCCGCAGGTCTTAGTACCAGCCCCGGCCAACATCCCTCCCTCCATCAGCACAGCTGCCACAGGATATTTTTTTTTTACTGGAAACCCAAAGCTGCAATCCCCAAGGGGACAAGGTCTTTGCATCCAGGACTTCTGTTGCCCGCCCTCCGTAGCAAGCCCAGCGGCAAGTGCCCTGGCCAGGCACCTGCTTTCCAGCAACACGCCACCAGTCCAAAGCTGGCCCTCGCTGGCAGCCCCGCTGCCACGAGGAGATCCCTGCACTCCCAAAGTGAGCTACGACTCCAGGAATTAAACTACTATCAAGCAGGACGAGCCCAGATACAGGAGATCCTGTTTGCATGTTTACTTCCTTGACTACAACAAAAACTCAAGAGCACACAAGCGAGCTCTTCTGGGTTGTTTTTTTTAGAGCGTACGGAGCACTAAGCCAGCTGAATTGCAAGGAGGTTTATGTTTTAACTGTCTCGGGGGTCTTTGAAAATGACCGCCCACAGATCACTTTATCCGTGTTAACGGAAAATTCAAACAAGTTCCTATCCCAGTAAACTCGCATTGTATCCAGACCTGCACTGGATGTCACGCTGGATAAAACCACGCTCACCTCCCGTAGCAGCGGCACGGGAACACTCCAGCGACAACCACCACTGCAACTTGCTTTGATGCCACCAGCAATGCCCCAGCAAGCCAGAGCATGCAGCAATGTCGCAGATGGGATCCTGCCGATCTACGAGCACGCGTACCCACGGCACACGATGGCTCCCAGGGCGATTCTCACCTGCTCCAGAGCCGGTTCGTGAGTTTGGAGGAGAAAGCATGGGGAGGCAACCCAGCTGCACGCAACGTGCCCTCACCTGAGCCTGCTATCAGGTGCCCAGATGCATCCGCCCCGCTGCAGTTGTCCTCTCCCCTGCAGGCATCTACCTGGCAGGAGCTGGCTGTCTCCGCTGCGAGGGGTGGTGAGGACCCCCAGCTGCCGCAGCCCACCAGCCCGCTGCCCTTCGGCTTCAGGCGCACCGCTGCGGCTCTGCCCACCGCTCCTCCGGCACGCGAGGGCTCACCGCCGGCGGCGGAGGGAACAGGCAAGGTGGGAGGTGATGCACACGCAGGCCCGCTCTTCCCCCGGGCTCACTGCAAAGAAAATAAGAAGTCGGTAAGTTTTCCAGTTCTGGCACAGCAGAGGCACCGTCCTTCACCAGCACCGGGGGTCTCTGCAGGCGGAGGAAAGGCAGGTCCCACCAGAGCGGGCAACCTGGCAATGCCTCAGCCTGGCTGGAACGGGAAAAAGGACACTACAGTCACCCACGCTGCAAGAAAACCCCCGGGTGTGGGTCACGCTTGGATTTTGTTGATTTGGTGGGTTTATCCAGGATGAGTTTCCTCCCCACCTAGCTCACAGCATCAGCCCAGCCCAGCCCTGTGCTGACACAGAGGATTCGCTGCAGGGATTCAGCTTGGGGCTGGGCAGGAATTTTACAACTATCTGACCACACGTGCCAGGTACCAGAAACCAGCCTGCATGCCTCCAGCCGCACATCGTCATCTAATCCAGGGTGCTGATCCAGGGATGCTCAGCTCAGGCACAAGACGGCTCCTGGGCTGCAGCAGGCGGTGGTGCTTTAGCCCATTTTCTGGTCTTCTTGAGTGCCAGGGGATGGAGGGGCTTCCTGTGCAGACCTCTGAGCCCATCACACCTTTGTACCAGCAGACACGTGCTAGTGACAACTCAAGCAGGCAGGATACGACCCTTGCCCAAGCCAAAGGCGCAGCATCACGCCTGATGTCAGCCGATCCGAGCATACGCTGCCACCACCAAGGGATGCAACGGGGGGTCCAGGCCACTCGTCCAGGACTCTGGCCCGGTTAAGACCAGTAACACAACCATCACCGAGCTGCACGGCAGAAGAGCTGGCACCGGCAGCACCACCTGAGCCACCTACCTGGTACCTCCAAACAGCTAACGTGGTTCGCAGGACAGTGGAGCCCGACATCTAGCTGTCGTTTTTTAAAAACTGGTTCCTAATTCTCACCTGAATCAACCCATAGAAGCAACGCATGGGTTTCACAAGCGCGGAATCCAGACACCACCCCGAAGTGTGATGCTGCTGTCTGCAGCCAGCAAGCGCTGGGGATGGGAAGCGCGCACTGATGCCCGGGAAAGAAGCACAGCTCACTTTCCTCGTGAGCAGCCGCTTCAGTAACACCCTCTCCCCTCACCTCCCTCACAAGCCCCTCCGAATGGACATCCCCCCACGTCCCTGGGCTGTCCCGTGCCAGATTTCCCCACGGCCACTCCTCCAGCACCCGGACACAATGTCTTGGAGCCTCTGAAGAGCAGAAGACTTCACATCCTTTCAGAGGTGGCCACCGTTATCATCAAGTAATCTATAACAATAGTTATACAAATAACAAAAAACCTATAACACAGGTTACATTACATATGTGTTATGACTGAGTAGCTTATAATGTGCTTACACACACTGCAGTGCAGGTTACACACACTTCCCCCTGCTCTCCCAACTTGCACCAAGCTTTCAAAGTACAACGGCAAGCCATGGACACGACGATGAGGATGCTTCGCTCCTAGACTACGGCAATACCGTGAAACCCAGATATATCAGTCTTTAATTACTTCCATTACAGAAATAACTAGAAAAACTACCTAAGGCTGCGTTTACATGCTACCCACCCGCCTCACTACTACCAGCACGCACGGCAGCGCTGCCAGTAAATAAAACCTCAACCCTCTTCCCACCATCCTTTCTGTGCTCCCAGCACTTAGGTCTCGCTCTCGTTTTCACAGGCGTTTCTTGCGCTGTGCCTCGGCACTCGGGTTAAGGTCTTCTGCCCAAGGATGGAGCCGGGAGGAGGGAAGCAAGAGGCTGGTGCAGAGATGTGCTCTGCTCCCTGCTTACACCCAGTAAGCCCAGCCTTGGTGCTCCTGCAACGCTCAGCTGTTGCAGTGGCAGAAGATGCAGCTTTAAACACAAGCTAAACCCTCCAAGCAGAACAGCGAGCCTACAAGTAATTCTTCATCAGCTTCTATTTTTAGACCTCATGGGGAATAAAAGAGCATCCAAACTTTTTTTTTTTTTAAAGCTCTTTTGACGGGAACTCATCTTCTCCAGACAAGAAGAGCCAAAACAAACAAACAAACAAAAAAAAAACCAAAACAAACCCAGCACAAAAAACCCCAAGATGCATGAATTTTAACACTTTTTAAAAACATCATTATTTAAATGATTTCTCATTTTAAAAAGAGAAGTAAGCTGAAGAATGCAAAAGTCCATGTGCTGCTTTGGGAATCGAAGACTGGTTTTCTGTCCTCATTCCCTCCTTTCTCCATTCCAGTGTCTATAAAAAAGCCAGAAAAGCTGGGGGGGGGGGGGGGGGGGGGGGGGAAGCAATCCCCTTTTTTCAGGTGATGCACTACCAGGAAACAAACTCTATAAACACGGAACTTAGGAACCAGCTGTTTCTGTTTGCTTAAGGCTGTAAGAGCAGTTTACATTTCTTTAACCATAAGCTAAAGGAAGCTACAACACTGGTCATTCCCCGCATGTACATGCATTCCTCTCAAAACACCATATTTTGTTCTTTTTGGTCCATGTAGCAACACCACGGGACACGCTACTCATCCCTTTTACCGTCCCCACAGTCACTCCTGCCTCCAGCTCTACATGGCAATTTGGGGTCCGCTAAAAGCTCTTATTGCATCTCCTTTTGCTATTTAAAACACTCCCTGTTTGGGCCAGGCGGCCACCACCAGCTAGCGGCACTCACACCTCCCACACGCCCAAAGCAGCGGGTGAGGCCACGTGGCCCGGCTGGTACCTCAGTGCCACCCCGAGCCCCGCGGAGCTAGCCACAGTCACTAGCCAAAGGAATAAGGCTACAAAAATAAGCCACAGTGCTGCCAGCAGCTTGCGCTTTCCTTGGCACGGGGGGACGGCGTCTTTTTTAAAACCATAAATAAGGCAAGAACACATGTACCATTACGTAAAGCCCTCGAGACCGATGAAATAAATAATTAAAAAGAAATTTAAAATATTATATATATATATATATAAAAAATTAAAAATCCACTAACGACAGGACGCAAGCCTGTCTGTGGAAAACTCACCCAAAATCATCATCGAGGGGAATGATTCCTAAGTTATCGATCTATAAGCTGAGCTAAAGCGCGACTTAGGCTGTGTGGGTCTCGCAGCGCTCGCCGGAGCCCTGGCTGCGCCCCGTTTTTTGGAGGAGAGGCAGCCTGAGCCACTAACCTGACCCTGACCCAGACGAATGCTCAGCCCCTCAGAAAATATGTATTTCCAACGAGGTCCTGAGTACCACCCTCATTCCTTCAGCTGTTTTAATGAGTTTAATCAGCTCAAACCGCCTCCAAACCCAGAACCCCAAGCAGTGAGTTGTCTTTGGCAGCCTCTGCAGAGGACACTCCCTGCTGGCAGGACCTTGGACTTGTTTTACCTTCAAACAGCATCTCCAGACGCTAAAGGGTGAACTGTCCTGAACGGCTTTTCTTCCACCAAAGCCCCACATAAGCATGTCCAGCAACAGAGAACTTCAGGGAAACAAGAAGTATTTGATCCGATGCTGGAAAGTACTGAGAAAATGTCTCCCCAAGTGCTTTTACAGCCTTAAACCATACGCAGGACAGCGTTTGGAGACAAAATCTTTAAGGAGTATGAAAAGAATCTTTTTTTAGTTACAACATAACCTTTCCCTTCCTTTTTGCTTGTTGATAACTCCTAAAATTACCCCAACTGCACCGCCGCAGGAATTTTTGCTATTTCTTTTTTTTGTGAAAAAAGTGGCATTTTATATAAACAAGAAAATTTAATGGTTGTGTTCCCTTTGAGGAAATTGATCACACAAGAAGTCCTCCCCTCTTCACTCCGTGGAAAACATGTTTATAAAATGGTTTTTATAGGCAAAGACTTAAGGCAGACTTAATGCTTCAGCTTACGAAACAGCAGTGCTTGTGCAGGACACCCTGTTAGAAGCAAATTGCCAGCTCAGAAGTCAATATAAAAATAACTCAAGGGGTTTTGTTATGCCTTTTTGGGTTTTTTTCTAAGATCATTGAATTCAACATCTGTGTCATTTGGTCAGGGCTGCAAAACGCATCTTACAATTCACAACGTATTTGGCTGTTACTGTTATACTGTGGTCGACGTAAAACTAAAACTGACGCTAAAAATGGATCCATTGAAACTGCCGGGGTTGAAACACAGACAGACACGTGACTTTCCAGCCAGGGAAAATGAAATGGCATTGATATTTGGGAGCAGGCCATGTCACTGCAGTAAGAGTTTCTTTATTTTATATATATAAGCGCGACGAAACGATGCTCAGCGATACAAGTGCGACAAAAATGATGCTCAGCGATACAAGCGTGACGAAATGATGCTCAGCAATACAAGCACAACGAAACGATGCTCAGCAATACAAGCACAACGAAACGATGCTCAGCGATACAAGCACAACGAAACGATGCTCAGCGATACAAGCACAACGAAACGATGCTCAGCGATACAAGCACAACGAAACGATGCTCAGCGATACAAGCACAACGAAACGATGCTCAGCGATACAAGCACAACGAAACGATGCTCAGCGATACAAGCGCAACAAAACGATGCTCAGCGATACAAGCACAACAAAACGATGCTCAGCGATACAAATGCAATTAAATGACACTCGGGGATACAAGTGCAACAAAATGATGCTCAGGGGAGCGGTGGAAGTGCAGCCGGGTGGGTTGGTGCTGGTAAAAGCTATGTGTGGAAGAGGATGCAAGTCTCCCAGCCACTGGTACGGGCCCAGAACTGGTAGCCGGCAACTGGTGAGGTGCCACGCCGGGCAGTGACCAGTGCCGAGCAGCACCAGCTCCTGGCCACCAACAGCAGCCGATGCAGTGCTCCCAAAACCGCGGCCGGAGCCCTTCCTGCCAAGCACAACCCCGCGCAGGCATGGAGCACGTCTCCCCACCACTGCCGTGGGGAGCCCCCAGCCCCAGAGCACAGCCGCGCCACCCCCAGCACAGTGGGCGCACAGCTGGTGCCTGTCCACATGGCTTGGTGGATAAAATGATTTTCCCCCCCTCCTTCAGCAGCCCCACGCTCACCCTGAAAGACCCCAACAACACTTTTTTCCCTGGCAAGCACACCCTCGGCACTTGGGGCTGCTGAACACCGGCCCCCGAGGGGCTTGGTGAGGAGCGCCCATGTCACCACGCTGCCGTCTCACGGGCCTCACCGCGATGGCAGCACCTTCCCCCACCCCCCAGCAGCCAGGCCGAGCCCCCGGCACGCACACCCCCTCGGAGGGATGACAGATGACTGCCACGCTTGGTGGCACCTACCACCATGTAACAGTGCACAGCCTCAGCATCCCCCCGCCACCTCAAACCAGCGTGAGCCACAGCCTCAGGTTTGCCGACTCAGCCTCTTCCCACCTCGGGTTTGGAAACCTCCTGCCACGATCCCAACGTCGAGGAAAGGCAGGAATTCAGCTTGCCTTTGGGGGGAGAACACTGCACCCCAGCATGTCATCTGGCTCATCCCTCATTTTGCCCCACGAGGGACGCAAAGGTGGCACCTGGAGCCCCGAGCTGGTCTCGTGTGGACCTGACCCCGCAGGTGCCACCAGGGAGGCCGGCACCTGCGGGGATGTACAGCCCAGTGAGCCAGGTGACATGGGCAAGACATCCAACCTGGCACCATCCTCCCATTCCTAGCGTTTCAGAGGCACTCAGGCAGCACCTTCAATCAGATATGCTTGAGAAAACAACACAAGGAACTTTAGAAAATACAATGCTTAAACCCACAGTGGATCTATTACCTACAATTACTGTTTTCCGTGTCCTCAGCATTTCTGACGTGAGTAACAGGAACGGAAGCTGGATAACAGCGAGTCAAAGGGGACCACTGCAGGCTCAAGTCTGTTCATGAAAATATTTGAGAAAGGTTTTTCCAGTGACAGCTTGAGCTTGCACGGGGAAGGCGACAGTACACATGGAAGAGCTAAAAACGTTACAAAATGCCTTCTCCGACGACATAAAAAGCAGAGGGAGAAGTTTAAGCGGATGAGAGCCTGCAGCAGTGATAGCAAGCCAAGCATTTGGTACGACGGAGACGCGTGCGAAGCTGCCCGTAGAAGCAGCAGCAGATGCTGGTCTCTCCAGGAAATAAATGAACACAACTCAGATATCACCTGCGTTCCAAGATGCAGTCCTAGTTAGCTGCAGACATGCTCAGCTAAATAAAAAAATTCTAAAGAAAAAGATAATTTGAACAAAAGATGCATTTATCCTGAAAATGCTTTAACAATCACCCAACAAAGCAACAACTAGACAGTTCACCTAAAACAGTTCACTTACAACATTTCAACTAATTGCTACAAAAGACATATGCAAGCAGGACGATGATTTCCTCGGCAGCTTGGGGAATGGGAATCTTCCCATTCCAAGAACAAAACCTGGGAGAGCAGAAGCTCTACTGAAGCACGGCTGGACTTGGCACTGTGCAAGAAAGCTTGGAAAAGGGGATTTGTCAATAAATAAGCATCTGAGGGCAGCGGAGGGTGCCTTGATAGGAAAGGCACAAAAAAACCCCCACCAAACCCAATGCTTTTTTTATTCCCCCGAGGTAAAGAGTGGGGCCAGCAAGAAGATGATCCGTGCTCAAGTTAGAAGGTGCCTGCAGGCCTTCAGGTAAGACTTCAACATAGAAGGGCAATTGCACGGGAGTTTTTTACAGTTCATTTTTCCAAAATATCAAGTCGTTTAGCAGGAAGGATTTTTCCAGAGAGCAGCGATCAGAGCTGGTTCGCTCCTTGTCACCACCCTTAGCTGAGTAGAGGGGCCCCTGTGAGCCCGCCCTTTAATTTAAAGCACAGATGCTTTGTCCTGGCTGACACAAACCAAGGAGTCTGTCTTCCCAGTTCCCACCCGAGCCCAGACCTGGATTCCCAGCTCGGCTTGCACCTTCAGCACCTTCAGGCAGATGCACAGCCACAGCAAAACAAAAGCAGCGCCCTGCCCACCTTCCCCAAGCAGCCTGGCCTCTCCCTAGGATACCCCCCCCGCCAGACCCTCCCCCAGGACCTCGCTCCAGGAGGGCGAGCACTCAATCTCTTTTGCAGCAGTAAAGCCGGCGCTGCGCTAAAGTTATTACGTGTTTCTCCCACTTCCTTCAATTGACAGAAAACAAAAGCTTGTACTCTTGCTCACCGTTATCAGAAAATTATTTGCTTTCCCAGACTGTTTCTCCCCTCCTTGTTTCGGAAGGGTTTCCAGTAGAATAACAGGCTGGCTCCCAAAGACGAGCTGCAGGGGGTGACCTGGGACAGAGGCACTTTGGATATGCCCACCTGGCAAATCCAGCCTGGACGCAGCGCAGCCCGAGCCTGCCCTTCCCGTCCCTGGGGGGGACTGCCCACTCCACACCTCCTCCAGGAGCAGGGATGCTCCACTGCCCGGCTTGGAGAGAGCTTGAAGCTCTGCCCCACCGACCCGGCTCCGGGCAGCTGCCCCCGTTTCCCAGCTGCAGAGCATCCCCAGAAGACACTCTGCCACCACCGGTCCCTGCTGCATCATACCCTGAGCATCCATCCACTGTGCCTCTCTTCTCACCACAGCATCGCTTCCTTCCTGCCAGATCCCTTATCACCACGTTTCACCCCAAAACCACCCGGATGAAACCTCCACTCCGGCTGATGCTGCTCTTTTGCTCAGCCACCAAAGGGAATGCTCCCACAGCTGGCACCAAGCCCACGGCGCTCCGGCCAACGAGCCACGCAGAATTACGCACAGGTGGCACAGGAAAAGACGGTGCCAAATTCACAGTTCCCATAAAAGCGAAGCACCGAATGCATGTACACATTCGGTCACTTTTTATTTTTAATTTAATTTTTTTTTAAGCAGAGTATCAAGTGTCAGGTCCTAAAACCAAAAAGGGCACCAGAAGTCCAACTGTTACCCAGGACATGAAATACACTCCGCTACCGCAGCCCCAGCTGGCACCTTGCAAACTCCTCGCTGCGACCCACCCACGGCGGCCGTGCCCAGCCCCAGCTGCTCACACACCAGTGGTGGCTCCAGCAACGGAGGTGTCACCCAGCCAGCCGCTCGGTACCCCGAAACCGATGCAAGGGGAAGTGTGGGGTCGCAGGCAACGCGCTCCTGCGGGGCTCGGCACCAGCGCTGCAGCACCCACCGGGAGGGCTGGCAGGGGGTCTCAGCCAGGAGAGGAGAGGTCAGGTCTTACCTCCGGCAATCCCTTTGGCGTGAGCCTCTACTGCAGACTGAACAGATTTTAAAAGCATGAGCTTCAAAGTAAACGAGTGAATTCTCGGTCCAATACCATCAGGGGAAATAAAACAAAATATATTTAAAAGAAAAAAAACCAACAAAACACAGCACTTTGGCCAGTTTCTGGTGTTGAATGATCCATAAACTCCTCCAGGCAAGGTGCTCTTTAGCACAGCAGGTCCTGCCCAGCCATGGGGCTTGCAAGCACGCCCGTACCCCACAGTGGCCATGGGATGTGGGCTCTGTGTTCCAGGGAGCGGCCGCCCTTTTATTTTTTCTGATTCAAGGCCGGGCCAGCGACCGCATGCGGTGTCAACACCTTCCACAAGCTGGACTGTCATTTCTGATGGGGCTTGTGGTCGCTAAAAGGGCACCACCATGTGAAAGGACGCGTCGGCAAGCAACACAGCCTCAGCTCAGGGAAGGTTTCCTTCAGTTCATTTATTGCCAGTTTGCAGAAACTCCTCGTCGCTGATTTGGGTAATGAGAAAAACATATAAACAAGAAGCACTTAAAGACCTTCCTCGTCCCTTCCCCAGGCTCAGGCTAAGCCAGGCGCCCCTCCAGCACCACCGCGACGCCGTGGATGCAGCACGGCCACCTCCTGCCTGTCCTTCCTCCCGCCTGCATTCCCTTGGCATGTGCTTCTTACCTATGCTCATTTAACTGCCTTCCTCCCCTGACGGCAAGCGTGGAGAAACACCGAACCACACGGTCCACCTCAGCAAGCCCAACCATCTGCCCTGGTGACTACCTAGAGACAAGACGGCATCAGCAGCCTAACCTGAGAACGCCTGTCCTCGCCTGCTTCTCACAGCACCGCTCTTTGAGCGGCTTTTTCACGGCCACCCTGATGTCTGTGCTAGCCCAGGCCTGGCTCACCTGACCCCCAGGGTCTGCGCTGGCCTTTTGGTCCCCAGACACCAGGCAAGGCGAAGCCCAGCAGCCCGGGGGCTGACGAAGGTGACCTTCAGGCTTGGCATGGGAATTTGTTGGCTCTTTTATCACCCCAGGGACAACACCACTTGCAGGCAAGTCCCAAGTGTCTGCAGACAGTCAGCCACAGCCCAAACCACCACACAAAGACTGAAATGTAAGACCCCTGCCCTCCCATGGGATTCCTGTACCACAGCATCTCCAGCAGGACGTCACTGCTCTCTCCAAGCTTTCCTCTTCCAACCTGTTAAACTCATCCAAATTCGGTTTTTGATCCCATTCTCAACTGCTTTTAAGAAGCAGGCAGGGGTCATCTTCTAGCTGCTGCAGCTGGGGGAATAGCTGAAGCACAAGCCGCCCCCCTCCGACCCGGGAAAGGTCCCTCACGAGATGTGCCCGATGCCAGCATCGCGCTGGGCACCAAAACCCACCAGCAAACAGATTTCCACAGTTCTCCTGCCTGTGGGCCGCTCCTCCCCCCAGCAACACGCCTTTGGCTGAAAAACCTTCTGGAGCTACAAAAACATTAAAGAAAGCGTTAAGAGAAATGTATTATGAAGAGAAGGTCATAAAAGAACAACAACTTGAAAATAGCTGAAGCTAAAAATACCCAATCCCCACACCCCTTCTATCAAGAAAACATTATCAGATGTCACTTCCCAATGGTAAAAACATGTTTGTTTGCTTTTTAATTAAGGTGGTATTTTGAACACTGGACTTTCTGGCCAGGGAACACAAGAGACCTTGCAAAAAGACCTTGTTCGCTGCCTCAAAGACCCCACTTTTCTGTGCCACCTGATGGTGAGGCACCATCTGGAACTGGCGCTGCAAACCTGCACTTTCTTCGAGCACCACCTCTCACTTTGCAAAATAACTTTCTAAAGAGAACAAAGTATTTTGGCTACCCATACCGAGTTGCTGAGTGTTTGTGCAATATGGATTTATTTTTATTTTTTAATATTTCAGAGTATCAAGGTGGAGAACGTGGGAAGGAGGTAACGTCAACATTCAGAGTGGCAACAAGCATCAGCACAGGGCTGGAAACGGCGTCTCATCTGACCCAAATCCTAGGTAGGACTGGAAAAATCTGCATTATGGACAGACTGAATCGGTTACTCAGTCTGCTGCCCAAAATCCTCCCAGCTCCAAAGGGTATGAACAATGTTCAGTGGACAGCAAAACAGCCATTCCGTACGGCAACCTGACGGCTTCCATCAACAGGATGAGCAGAATAAAGGGAGTCAATTCAGTGCCCCCCAGCAGAGAATTTTGTACCATTTCTTTGCTTAAATAACCTCCTGTTTATTGATCACGTAGAAAAAATCCTCCAGGAATTACTGCAGGCAGGTAAGGGAATGTCTGTGCTAACACTTCAACAAACTGAGCATGTTCAAGGGGACGGTTCGCACACCACAGCATGCTTTTTCCTCCAAAGATGTAAACAAAACCCAGGAATAACTTCTTCAGCAGGTCCAGAACTCAAACCAGTACTTTTTAAAGAAACCACACGCACATCAGAAATAATTTTGTCAGTCCATTGCTTCGGCGGCCAACCCTTGCCCCGCTGCCCCCCCCCCCCCCCCCCAAGCTGCCCCCTTTCCTCCGCCGTGAAACAAGCAGCACATCCCACGCGTGGCCGTGTCCTGCTCCCTGCCTGTCCCTGTCCTGCTCCCTGCCTGTCCCCGCAGGCGTGCGGCCCTTCAGCCCACCTGCTCCCCTGTGCAAGTCACTGAACTTGGCCCGACGCAAAATTTAGCAGCATCGCCGACGTCGAGCGTGCAAGCGTCCTGCCCCCCTGAGAAGTCAGGGTGAGTACCCACCAAAAAGCCCTTCCGAGGACTAACCTGAAAGCGATGAGCAGGGAGAAAACCGCAGCTAAGTTAGAGTGTTAAAAAGTTTGCTAAAGGAGGTGGCTCGGTGTGCTGGGGAGCCCCCTGCGCCCCCCTGCCGGGGGGAGGAAGGCTGGGGGGACTTTGGAGAGCCACCAAGCAGGACCACATAGATGCACTGGGCCAGGGCTCAGCTTCACAGCCACCACCTCCCTCCAACCCGCTCGGCTCTGAGGAACTTGGAAGACTGTGTCCGCATGATGTCATTACTGGGCTGGTGTCTAAATAAAGGAAGCTTTTTATAGAATTTCCCACTGACAAACTTAATCCGGTAAACCCCGATAGCCAAGATGTCAAGCAGGAGGGAAGGGAAAGGGAAGACAATAACCGTCCCACTGCCGGGGCAGGGCAGGTGGGTGGTGACTCAGGAAAGAAACCAAAACAAACCCAGTTTTCTCCCTAATACCTGCATAGGTCGGATAAAAAGCATGGGGGGAGAGCGGCATGTGACGTAAGGGAGATGTGTTTATAAACCACCTGTCACAAGGAAGCGCAGCCTCTTGCTGCTCCGGGGTAGGGGACAGGAGGATGAAGACAAGGAGGGAGGATAGGGAGAGAAACGTTTTTCTTAAAGAGAGTAAATAAAACATACTTCCAGATCAGAGGGGTTTCCCAGCTTCATGTTGTTCATGTGGCAATTACTGTGCCTCCTAAAAGCAAACTGGGGGGGTTCTGCATGTTCAGAAGACTCTTGGCTGCAACCCCCTGAAGCTCAAATCGTCAGCAAGCAGCATTTGCTGGAAGTTCTCAAAAAACAAACAAAAAAACCCACGAATGAAAGCAAAACCATCTGGCAGTTCAGTTGAGTTCATGTTTGCCTGCGTGTCATCCTCTTCTTTGTAACTCTTCATCACTTCCACAGCGCTACGGAGCGGTTCCTCTTCCTCCCTCTGCTCCTCACCACATCTTCAGCCGGGCATCCACAGGGAGAGCAGTTGGATCGCCCAGTGACTCACGCTGCAGCAATGTGGGTGGGAGCTGCTCCCATGCCCAGCTCCGAAGGACGCAGCCTTTTATGGTATTTTTAGAGTGGAAGCTGTTGTGGTTTGTATCACTTTGCCTTTTGTCTTACAGGAACCTCAGGGAAAAGAGTTCGTCCTCCCCCGGGGGGCTTCAGGACAAAGCAGCCAGGAGCCCAGCAAGCCAGCCAGGCTGTGGGCTTCCTCGCCTCCCCCCCAACGCCAGGGATGCTCAAGGATGTCAGGCCCCCCCCCCAACACCGGGGATGCTCAAGGATGTCAGCCCCCCCCCAACGCCAGGGATGCTCAAGGATGTCAGCCCCCCCCCAACGCCGGGGATGCTCAAGGATGTCAGCCCCCCCCCCAACGCCGGGGATGCTCAAGGATGTCAGGGCCCACCCCCCAACGCCAGAGATGCTCAAGGATGTCAGGGCCCACCCCCCAACGCCAGGGATGCTCAAGGATGTCAGGGCCCCCCCCCCCCAACGCCGGGGATGCTCAAGGATGTCAGGGCCCCCCCCCCCCCAACGCCGGGGATGCTCAAGGATGTCAGCCCCCCCCCCAACGCCGGGGATGCTCAAGGATGTCAGCCCCCCCCCCAACGCCAGGGATGCTCAAGGATGTCAGGGCCCACCCCCCAACGCCGGGGATGCTCAAGGATGTCAGCCCCCCCCCAACGCCGGGGATGCTCAAGGATGTCAGCCCCCCCCCAACGCCAGGGATGCTCAAGGATGTCAGGGCCCACCCCCCAACGCCGGGGATGCTCAAGGATGTCAGCCCCCCCCCAACGCCAGGGATGCTCAAGGATGTCAGGGCCCACCCCCCAACGCCGGGGATGCTCAAGGATGTCAGCCCCCGCCCCCCAACGCCGGGGATGCTCAAGGATGTCACCCCCACCGGCGCTGTGGGTCCTTGCGTGGCTCTACCACCCAGCAACCTCCTCCCAGACATAAGAGCAGGTGGGAGCTCTTCTGTGGACACCTGAGCTGCCGCAGCTCAACTTTCTAAGGAGTCATTCCCTGTGTCCACTGAGTCTTGCCACCTTGGGGCAACACACTACCCACCTCTCCATCATCTCCAGTGACAGGCCACCAGATACCCGGGCCACCAGATACCCACCAGATACCTGTCTGATGCTGCCAGAGTCCCACCTGCCTTCCCTCAGGGTGAGCCCTTAGAGCTGCACCTCTACAGCAAGTAGAAAATTATTTCTGTAGAGTTTCTACCCTGTAAAAATGTAGCTGAAATAGGGCAAAGAGGTTATTAGGGGAAAGCAGGCAGGGGTGTCACACCGAACCCAGGGTAAAAGTACGAGGGAGAAGTGCAGCAGCAGAAAAGCCGCTCTCCAGGCTTGTGCACCAGAGCATGCGACTCGGGACTTGGCAAGGTAATAAAGCAGACTCAGCTGTGCTCTTTTAAAAGCTGAAGGTCACACATGAGATTTAGAAGAGCATCCCAAAACATTCCCCCTGCAGGGCTTGAAACGGGACTCCGGCTGCAACCGTGCAGCGGGCTGCTTCGCAGGACAGCTCTCCGCTCCCCAGCGCTCCGCTCTCTGCCGCGCCTGAAGCATTGTCTGCTCTAGAGGAGAAGGGCAGGAAAGTTTCTGCATCCCCAGTCACAACTCCAACCAACCACTGATTTTAGTCCTTTTAAAGCTGTTCAGTTCAAGAGGAAATTAAATTATAATCCGCCCACGCCTAAAAAAAGAATCTAGGAGAAAAGCTATAAGGATGAAGGAAAAAGTAGTAATCGATCCTGCTGATGCACATCACTGACATTAAAGATATTTATTTTTTTTTAATTCCTTCTGAAACCTCAATGAGCTCTGGAAGGAGTCAGCTTACCAGTGAGGACAGATGAATGACAGACTGCCCCCAGAGACAGAAACCACCCAGGGGGATGACAAAAGTGGAAAGCTGCTCTGGAGCAACTCCTCGGATCCAAGAGGGCAGTCTGGGGCAGGCAGGTGTCAGCCAGCACTACCCAGCCCGCAGCACAGCCAACAGCAGCCACAAAAACCCCTCCAGCCCGAATGCAAGTGAAAAGGGGATTCCATGCATTGCATGTGGCACTGCAACCCCCAGCACCTGCTGCTGCACAGCATGCCCCACGCTCGGGGACAGCTTGGGGACAGCCCCAGCTCCCCAGGCAGACCAAGGAGGAGTCTTTTACTCCCCAAGCAGATGAAATACATTTCCCAGTTTAGGGAGTCTTCCTGCTATTAGATACCGGATCAAGATTACAGAATTAAAGTTAAAAAAAAAAAATAATAATCACGTGAGAGGCTCCATCCTGTTTAATGGAATACAATGAATTTCCTGTAGTCTTGCCCTGAGGACCACGATATCGCACCCGATTACCATCCCACCTCACTCCTAAGGGCTGCAGAGTTCAGTCGCAGGAAAGCAAAACGAGCTCTGCCTTGCCTCATTTCTCATTAAACTACTAACTACGCGCAGCAATGGCTGTGTAAGAGGTAGGGCAAGTTACTTAATTTTCATTATCCTTCACTTGAACCAGCATTATCAAATTTGATTTAAAAAAAAAATAAAAATAATAAAAAAAAACGTAGGAAGAAAAATGAACCGAACACAATTACCAGCCTAAAGCTCCTACAGACAGAAAAGGGACACGTCCAAGCGTGAACGCGGGCTCACATCTCCCACGCCAGAGATACCTCTCTGCACGAAGCCTTTAGTTACAAAAACCTGCGATTTGTACCCTGGGGAACCTTGGTGTGCTGGCAGACCCAGGGACCTGCCCCATGAGACCACCCACCCACCGCCCTTGCCCCGGCTGTCCAGCACACCTGCACTCAACATCATTCTGATACTCTCGCCCGCAAACAAGCAAGCTTTCCCAGCCAGCAGGTTCTCGGCAAAACTAAAAGCATCGCCCGCCGATTCCTACAGAGCAACAACCTCCTCTAACGCAGAAGTCGGCTGGCACCAGCTGCATCCCTGCTCGGAGCATCCCGGCTTTGCGGATGATGCTGTCTCCCCAAAAGAGCAAATCCAGCTGGTCCCTCCAAGCACTTGCAGCCGTCCCATCCTTCGGCAACCACCCTGCGGTACCCCACCGGAGCTGGGGTGCAGCTCCCCTGGAGCAGAGCATCCCGGGGCTTGCTGGGAGAGCTGCGGGAAGGGGTAGATGCCATCCTCCCCCTCTTCACAGGGAAAGGGCTGCCTTTAACAACAGGCTGCGGAAGATGCGAGGCAGACGTGCCTCTCCAGAGGAACCACGCTGGCTCTGCTGAAATGAATGGGAATGCTGCTAATGACTTTACAATGAAACTCAGATTTCCACCAGTCTCCACCACACAAGGCCCATCTGAACTAGGAAGGACTGTTTGCTGGAAAGGCTGAGCTTCTCTGAGCTCTGGTTCCTCATGAGTCTTCCCTGCTTATCTTCTTCCTTCCCCCTGCCAAATTTGCTGATTGCTTTAAGCTCACAGCAGCTTCTGCTCTGAACATTTCTCAAAGCAGTTTGCATCATCAGGGTCAAGCTTGATGTAGTGACTACAAGAACTCTTGCAAGGAAGCAGGGGTGGGGGAGAGAAAAAAGGAAAAAAAGAAGAAAAAAAACAAAAAAGGAGAAAAGTAAGAAGAAAAAAGAAGAAAGAAAAAGAAGAAAGAAAAAAGAACAAAAAAAAAAGATAATTCAGCAATTACATCATTCACAGGATCTGCACCTGGTGTATTTATCCCAGCAGGACCAAAACTGTTCACAAGACAGGTATGAGCCTTCCAGAAGGAGATGCAAGCAGCAGCAGCAAACTCAACACCCAACTTGCAAAGCCCTTCAGATGAAAGGGGAGTTCTCCATCACCATCGCAGCCAGGAGAAAAGACGGGGGCAGCGGACACTGACACAGGTGGGGCTTAAAACAGATCACCCGTCATTTTACAAGAAGGGGAGGGGGGGGAAGCAGAAAGAAGCATCCCACAGTGTGCAGACTTCAGGACCCACTACCAGCCCTGCAGGGTCACAGCCCTTGGCTAAGCATCTGCTTGGCTGGAACTGGTCTGCAAATTATAGAGTAACTGGAGGCTTTAAAAGCCTTGCAAGAAAATGCAATAAAACAAATCAAAATTAACTGGGCAGGTTCTGTGGGACAACTCATTTTTTCCCCATCCACAACAACGCCACGCGGAGAGACGTGGCGTGATCCCACCCACTCTGGCAGCACGTCTGGCCGGGAAGGGCAGGACACGTCACTGCGCCAGGACACGGGGAACACCCTCCGAAGGGCTCTGCTCACCCCGCGGCAGCCAATGCCATCCCTACACAAAGCCTGCAAATACATTTAAGGCTCAAAAGTCATCTGAAACAGGTCCATTCTCCCCTCCCACTCCGTAAAGACAATCCAAATTGGGTCATGTCCTGACAAGAAATGAATGACACTCATTTAAGCCCCCGCTGCAGCGCTGACATAATCTAGGTCCTTTCATTCTCCTTGTACTGCAAGTGCTAAAGATGCTTTTGTATATCCTCTGAAGTACTCCATTTAAAAAACCATGGTAACTAGGGCATTGCATTCAGCTGCTCTTGAAAAAAAAAAAAAAAAAAAAAAAGCCATTCCCCTTCCCTCTCAATAGGCTCTTAGGAAAAACATTGCCTAATTCAAACCCGGCTCCACCAGGACGCCTGGAGCTGGGCACTAGGGATGGGGCCGAGCACAAATACCGGGTACCACTTGGCTCTGCGGGGGACGGACGGACCACCAGCAGTATGATGGAGAAAGATTGCCCTTACCTGTGCCCTGCGGCTAAGCAGCACCCAAAAGTGCCATCTGAAGTCACCAAGCGTGACAGCACAACTGCGGCATTCAATAGCTAAAACGTCGTATTTTCTTTAGAAACTACTAAACGCCCCTAAACCTCTCCAATTCTTTTTACGGGATGACAGGATTATTCCGTTCCAGTATTTTAGCGTGACACGGGCCAGAGGAACCAAGAAGCAAGTTTTTCTGTTCTCTCTGCATGGCACTAAAAGTTTAAGAGGTCTTGGTGTTGGGTTTGGGTTTTTTTTTCCTTGCTTGTTCCTAACGCCTCAGAACTGTGACACTTTCCTGCATGGCAGCTTCTGAAGTTCGTCTGCTGGCACCAGCGTCCTCCTCCTGTCTGAAATGGAAACATTCAGAGGTGTGGGCACAGAGATCAGATGGAAAGAACAGGGCAGCCCCCACTAAAAAAGCCATTAACTGGGGGAAAAAATACCATCGTAAAAAAAGGGCATTTGTCTAAGATCGAAGGCCCGTTAGTTGGGTGTTTTGTTTTGTTTTTTTAAAAAAAGAAAAACATTCATAGGTCTACATTCATTAAATAAAATAAAAATCACATGCACCAGCAGCAGAAAGTCTAACAACTTTAACACGACCCAACTGTTCCACCATTCCTCACAGACAATTTTAGCAGACATTTTCCAAATCCCACTACATAGTGTTGTGGAGCCACATTTCAAGATTTAAGGTTTTAAAAACAGAAGCCTTTAAGCTCAACATCTGCAAAAATATCCCCCACCAAAAAAAAAAAAAATTTGGAAAAGTTCAAGCCCTATCCTGTTAGGGAGGCTATTCCCCCCCAGTGATGCACAGAAAGACACTTTGTGCCTGGTTGTTAGGAAGCGGCACTGGACTCATGGCAGCGCTGCACGGGACTTCGTAACAAAATTCCTGCCCCTTGGAAAGAGATGCCAGCTTGGGAGAAGACAGGCAGTTTCAAAGACTTCAAGAACACATTCTTCGAGGGGGGAAACTGAGACACGTAATGGTTAGCCAATTCCTCACGGAGCAGAAAATTTGTTTCTTCTGACTAATCCAACACCATCTTTGCTAAGGCAGGCTGCCGCAGCGAGAGATGTGCGAGGGGTGAACTGAGGACAAGCTCAGCAGTTCACTTTTAATTCCCTGACTCCTCCAGCCACCATCCACTGTGTTGGTTTTCAGGAGGAAAGCAGGAGAAAGCTCATAAAGGAAAAGAGGACGACAACACCAATTCGGGGAAATGCTCGCAGCGAGAAGGGTCAGCCCCGCTCGTGCTGGACGCGGGGCTGTCAACCCGGTCCCAGCAGACCTTGGTCATCTTGTGAGATGCACAAAGACTGAAGGCGTTCCAAACTGTTGTGCCCTTATTTCTAAATAGAGGGGAATATATTAAAAGAAGTCTTAAACTTATGTAAGCAGCAAAGAAAAAAGCTCAAAATAACGAGGGGCTTGCGTGAGACGCCCCCGTTGCCACTGCAACAGGCGCACAGCAAATGAGCAGGGTTTTTATAGCCGGTATTTGGCATCGTTTTGTTGCTATTTTTCTCGAGACTGTAAAAGCACACTCCCTCACATGAACCTCACAGGAGGGGGGGGGAAATAGAAAAAGCTCTTACTCCTGGCATCGCTCTGGCAGACCTCTGCTCAGTTGGGCTTTTGAAGGCAGAACTTTTGTTATGGGAATTAAGGAAGAGAATTAACACTGAGGAGGGTGCCGAGGAGGAGCAGCAGGGGATGAGCACGGCAGCTCTTGGCTGCGCTCCCCCATCCCGCACGAGGCAACTGGGAAGAGCCCGAAGAGTCACACTCCAGTTTATGAACGTTTCAGCACCCACCACCTCCTCCAAGCAGCTGCCCAAAAGCTGACCCAAACCCGGGCCCCCTGCCACAGCTAACGAGCTCCTCTAACACCAAGGCTTGGTGGACACCCTCCGGCACGTGGGCACGGCACGCGCCGCACAAGCACAGATGCTCCCTGCTCCTCCATCCCCTGCGCCACTCATGCCGAGGGACACCAGCCCCTCGACTTTTCATCAGCAAAGGCCGGCACTGCGCAGGCTTGGCTCCAGCAGGAAGGCAGAAGGTCAGGAGAAAGCTCTCCAACAGCATCTGACTCTGCTTTGCCAAGCCAGACTGTGCCGACATCCATCTCACAGCAAAAAGGACACACCAAGCCCAGGGAAGTTTAGCTCCCAGGACTGCTAATGCCAGCTACATTAATTATATAATTCATATATATATATAATTTATACAATAATAATAAAAAAAAGGCCAGTTACTTCGTTTAATGCATAACATCTCCTCCTTGCTTCCGGGGAAGGGCATGGCACACCTCAACCCGACAGCAGAATGTTGGTGGTATGTTGTCACAAGGTTCTTCAGAAACACGAAAGAGCAAAGCAAGTGACTTTCATTTGGAGTAAGAGCTGGAGAAGGTGGCACAGGGGAAAACCGCCAGCCAAGCGCTTTTCAGAGAGCAGACGACAGCAGCCTGGTTTTGCTGCTGCTGCTCCCCACCTAACATCAGCCACGTTCTGGTCCCAGGTGAAGCACAAATCCCACACGCACAGCAAATACAAGCCCCACGGGAAACAGTGACAGGTACCGTGAAGCATCCCCAAAAGCGAAAGAAGTCCCAGCAAGCCACCGGCACTCAGCCAGGCAGGCAACTATTCCTTCTGCTCACATCCAGCATCAGTGAAACTAGTCCTCTTAGTGTTTGGGAGCCCTTGCCATGGACAAACGCCCTTCTCCATCTGATCTAGCACCAGCCACCAGAAGATGGGAAGGGGAGTTTTAAGGAAATCCCACTGGAAAGAAAAACCAAGACACACAGGAAAAGTTTCACCAAAACCAGTCAGCACCCAGTTTCTACTCTATTGCAGTTGACGGATCACCAATCCTCTCCACACGGAGCAGCACAGAGAAAACACAAGGCTTGGCACACAAGTAGAGATTTGCAGGCTTAATTTCTAGCCTGCTCCCTTCATCAGTCACCTCGGGCCACCTCAAGCAGCAGTGCTCTTGCACAGGACCCTGGGCTTTGGATGTGCTGGAGTTTTAGCTGTATGGACACCAGCTCAGGCAATTTTGGGGAAACAGGGCTGGCTATTTTCTTATCCCTGCATTTAGAAAACTGAAACGAGTTCGTTTGTAGCTTTCAGTACTTTTAACCAAGTGATTAAACGGAGAGAGCAGCCAACTTCTGTCTTCCTCTAGATGAACCGCTGAGATCACGCTGTTAAGCAAGCAGCGCTCTCACTTTGTTTTTAGCTGGAAAGACTGAGAGCGCAAAGGGGTGCCCAGCCACGGAATGGAAAGACTGATAAATTGCCTAATGTTTCAGAAAGAAAATAAATGCAAGATGTGCAACAGAAATGCCTGCTGCGTAATAGATGTGGGGTCATGTGGGCATGTTTCCAAATTCCTTCTCTTTAGTATGCTCAACAACTCCTCCAGCAAGAAAGTCAATGCAATGAAGCGCAGCACGCTTTTTCAACTAAGCCTGCAATTACCCCATCTTCTTGCCAATTAGATGGTTGCTTCTAATTCTCTTCAAAGCGTCCACAAAGTGTTTGCCTGGACGCAGACTCCAGAGCAGCACGGCCAAGGCAGACAGTGTATCATCATGAAATATTAAGCCATGGGCATCACAAAAAAAAAGGCATCTATGTACCGAGACCAGAAACAAAACAACCTGCAGGAGGCCACTGGTGTCATGCAAACCATGTCAGTAACAAAGAACGACTGTTCACAGTGAAAGACCATGAGACAGCAGATTAAAAAAGTCAAACAGAAGGAGGAAACACTTTTTCCAAGTGACCCACAAATGGGCTGCGGCATGTTCTGTTACTCAGAGCAAGTTACAGAAACTGTCTGCAAAGCAAGAAGCAAACTGCCGAACAAGACCGCCTGCAGCTGTCAAACCCAGTGACTCATTCTGCTTCCCTGAGGATCCTCTCTGGTGGTCACTAGTGGGGGGATACTGGCCAGGCTGGAGCCGTGGTCACTAGTGGGGGGACACTGGCCAGGCTGGACCTTGGCTGGAGCCAGCGTGGCAGGTCTGCCCCTCTCGAGCTACCGTACCCCGGCGTTAATGACAGCAAAGCTGAGAGAAGGCTGGGCAGCAGCATTTCAGCCCCCTCCCCCCGCATTTGAAGAGACCATCTCTGCCAGGGCTCTGCAATATGAGCAGACCACGGAGATCCTTGTAACCGTCCTTGCACCACCACCACCACCTGCGCTTCCTTGGGCAGAGGGTTCGGAGGGGAAACGCTGTTCTCTCTGGTGCAGAGCCCCAGGCAGGGAGACACAGCGTGTCCCACCTTCTCTGCAGCGTGTCGCTCTGAACCAGAGGCTGCAAGAGTTCAAATGGGACAAGAACAAGTGCAGCAATCCTTCATCAACCCAAAGTCAGCACAGACTCCAGAACTGAGACCCCCAATGAGTTGCACAAAATTTATCCAGCATCCACAACCAGCAGCCCTTTATAAAAGGCATCTGCTCTCACGATGAATTGCCCACGAGCTTTACAGAGGAAGCCTGAGGGCAAGAGGCACCTCCATCTGCCTGGCCATCCCTGCCACATCGACCACTGCAATCTTAGATGCTTCAACAAGCAGATCGTGCTTGCAAAAGTCTTGCACCACCAGATCGGACGAGCTTCCAGGAAAATGCAGCAGGATCGCCTCCCTACACCATGGCTTTTCCACAGCAAACACTTACCAAAACCATTAACTTGTGGATGACGCCAGAAGGCTGTAAAAACCAGTATACACACAAGGAATAGGAAGATGGTGCTGTGCCACGGTGCTGAGCAGCGAGGGTTTCAAGCCGCTTTATTCCTGCGCTTGCCCTCTGGCAGCTGAAGGACCAGGGCACTGCTTGGGAGCTGCTCCTCTGCTTCACCAAGTGTCCAAGGTGAAGCCTGGCACAAGCAAACCTGCCAGGGCAGCTTCGCGTGCGATCTTCCTCCAAAACGAAACCCCCTCTCGTTAAGGGCGGAAACGGCTGGGGCAGGGAGGAAGCCGCTCAGCTCACTTTAGGGTTGCTCTCTCAGAAGACGCGTGAACGCAGCAAAGTCCGGGAAACAGGTTAATGGCTCACGCAGAGGGCATCTCCATCTCGCCCGAACCAGAAGCAGATGCAACACCAGCAATACGGGGCAGGGAGATGGCCCATCCTTCTCCCCGTGGAAGCAACCATCCAGAACAAATTACCAGCAATGATAATCAGGCGGAGGTCTCTTCTGAAGGTTTTCAGCCACTTCTGCCTCAAGAGGGGAAATCATAAGGACTTTATGCAGATCATTCAGCTTGTCCTCCAAGCCAAGGCACCTTGTCAGCTTCCTGCCTTGCTGTCACAAGTCATGCTTGCACCTAAGAGGAAGCATTTGCTCGCTGCTGCAGCTACTTTCCAACCAAGCTGACCAAATCTTCCTGTTTCTCTGTGCTCCTCCTGTGCTTCCCGCTCCTGGCAGCTGCTCCAGGCATCCGTGCAACACCAGGTTACTCACTCCTGAATACAAGGAGCCAAGGTATTATTAAAATGATAGGTTACTACAATTTTACGAGGATGTTCTCACCAAGCTGCTGGTTTAAATAACAGACTGAGCTCTACGGACATTACGGACAGTAATAATGAGAGTGATGATCACAATTAAAAGCCCTAGGCCAGCATCTCTCACTCCACAGCGAGGTGAAGATGAGTGACGTGGCACCAGCCGCCTCCAGGGACCGTTCAGCACAGGGGTGTGAAACCCTTTGCTACTGGAGAGGTGCACGCAGAAATGTGTTGTGCTTCAGGGCAGACAAATCCCTTCCCTGAGAAGGTTAAAACCAGGACATCCTCTCCATGGGGTCTGCGCAATTCATGGTCCCCCAGCTGTGAGAAAAGGAGAGCTGACAGCAGTGCCGACACAAGCACCTGTTCGCTAGATTTACGTGCAGCCCACGGGCATATCATACCTGCTCTTTATGTTAGGCATCCAGCAAAAACATCCCTTCCTCTCGCTGCTTCTCCCACCTCGTACCAGCCAGGCTTCTGGCAACCAGGAGAGTAACCAAACAGCCCTCCTGCTCCCACGTTGGCAGGGACGGATCCTTAACCCAGCGTGACAAATGCTACCCTCATAAAAACACTAACCTAAGCATCTCTGCCTGGTGTCAGGCTTTCAAATAAAGCAACCCACCTCAGCACGAAGCTAAGTGCCCTTCCTGCCGACCAGGGCTCCTACCATACCTCCACGAGAAGATGCTCGTGCAGAGCAGCCAAGCCAGTCCCTCGGTGCCGCCGCACACCGGCACTGCACCCTGCTCTACCACACGAGCCGAAAAAGAAGGCGGCTGCTGCAGCGCCGTACCTTCTCACCGCATCAAAACCACGCTGCAGAACAGAACTGGAGCTGCCTGCAGAAGTGCATTTCAACTCATCTCAACAGAGCATGACCCGAGACGTGGCTTTCCCGCATCTTAGCTCAGCGCCTTCCGCCACTCTTTGTCACCCAGCCTGCTTTTGCCCAGGACTGCACCCCAGGAACACCAGCATCACCATCACCAGTCTACAGAATGCCTGCCAGCTCCAAACGGCAGGTTTCTGGCCAAAGCAGCGAGCCTTTGGAGGTCTCTGATGGTTTGTTTTTTTCCCCTCCCTCACCTATATCGGTTCATCTGAAGAGCAGATGTTTCCTTTGTTAGTTTTGGATTCTGTTTTGTCGGGAGGTTTGCTTGCTTTTGTTACTTGAGTCCTCTTCACAAAAAGCCCAGCTCCGGGCTGTGGCATAACCCTTGCATTAAGCAGGCTGGCGGCTGCTCTTTTCGACCCACTAATAATGGCTCGGGTTTTTTTTCCCTCTTCAATTCCAGGCTAGGCAAATAGCTCAGCCTCCGGGGAAAAAGATATGACGATTTCATATCTCTCAAACCAAGCAGAGCATTTCAATGCAGAGCCTGCAAAACGTGCACTGAGCCGGTGCCCTCCGGCATCTGCTCCGCCGAGGGAGCACGCCGGGGCCAAGGCTATCAAACGGAGCGGACCCACAGCTCCCGGCCTCTTCACTGCCCTGGGTGTACCAAAAACCCATCAAGCATCCCTCTCCCTGCCGCTTTCAGAAATGGCTATTCTAGATTTGAAAGGAAAATAACGTGCAACTGAACTGAAGCCAAAGACTCGTCTTCGGTCAGGTCATGCGTCCCACCAAAAAGGAGGTGGCTGCCCAATCTGCAGGTTAATCCAGTTTATAAAGTACAGTAAGTAGGACTGCTGTGACTTTTCAAGTCCAGTCCGTTATCCAGGGCAATCCTTCACTAAATATATTAATAGTTAAGTACAATATGAATAGTTATGTCTGCAAGTACAGTTTCACGCAGGTAAAAATCCCCACCGTCTGCATTTGGCACGGTGCTCCTATCATACCAACACCTAAATCATATTTTCATCTTTGCAGCTGCAACTGTTAAAGCATCGGGCATCTCGCTCCTCAATTATTAACACCAAGTCTGTTTTCTCATGCCTCACCCTTGCAGCTTTTGCAATCTTTTAAGGGACAGCAGGGGGTCTTGGAAGGACAGAGCCAAGCGATCCGTGCTAGTACAGCTCTCGGAGCCATTTTAGCTACACCAGCACACTACTATCATTACCTCATCAGCGT
The DNA here is from genome assembly GCF_017639655.2 of Falco naumanni. Classification (NCBI taxonomy): domain Eukaryota; kingdom Metazoa; phylum Chordata; class Aves; order Falconiformes; family Falconidae; genus Falco; species Falco naumanni. Next base: position 4,104,781 of record NC_054063.1, read on the forward strand.
AACGAACACTTTATGGCAAGGTTATAATACTAGGCTGTTTGAAAGGTGTGCCAGCTGCAAGCCCTAACCGTGCTATTTTGTGTGACAAAGCGTGCCAAGCCTGATACCGTGCCCCAGCAATGGAAAAACCAGACTTTCGGGCAGATCCCCAGGATCGAGCAGACGCAGCAACTGGTTTTTCCACAGACGCTGGGAGCTGGGTACGCTTGCAGGCTTTTCCATACCAGACGCACAAAGTCCCTCGACTCAAAGGAAGTTTAATCCAAAGGGTTTCCATCAGGAAAGCAGGAGTCTCTTTCACAGCACGCCTGCCAAACCGCTACGGCTAGAAAGCTCAAGCAAGCTGTACAGTCCAGGGATATTTTATTTCTTCCCCCCCAATTAACATACCAATAAACTTGGCATCAGGCTACTTACAGAAACGTTCTCTCTCAACGTGAACGCTAAACATTTATCCAAGAGAGCTTCTTAAGTGAGGTAGAGGACCGGCTAATTTAAACGCAAGCCAGCCTACCTGGAGGGTTGTTAACACACCAGGCAAAACGAGCCGGAGGAAGAAACCGCTGCAGCACGGAGGGGACTGCTGCCCACCTTCTCCTGGAGACCTGAAGGGCATCCCCAGTGCTGGTGGCAGAAAGAAAAGGCAGGTTTTTTTGCCTCGGAAATAATACTCAGCAACTGTGTGAATTCAGGATTCAGGCAATCGTCAAGTACAAGCCCTTCTGAAAATTACATTTTTTTTCATTGACCTCTAACCAGGTTTTTCGAAGAGGAGTATAATCAACTTCTTACCTTATGCTTTGGCACTTGTAGGTAAACATGGCTTATCTAAGGGATGCTGCAGTGACGTGCTTAGGTCCCTCATTATGCTATTCCTTCATTTAACCCACACATAAAGCCTCTGAAGGCTGAACGTCAGTATTTTCGGCTGGTATCTGAAAGCAGCCAAAGAAACAGCTGCTTAGAGCAACCTTAAGAGAGACGAGGTTAAAGGAGGAAAGAAAGTGCATCTTTTCCTATGGAAATAGAAGTCAGGACCATGCTTGGACCATCATTCCAGGACAATATAAACACCACATGATTTCAAAGAAAAATAATGAATATCCCTCCACACCTATCAGCAAGCTTCTCAGAGGGGCTGACGCAGTGAGATGACTTGAAAAGAGGTCAAGGGCTGAGAGAGAAGGACACAACCTCCTCTGCTCAGAGGCCAACCCATCACTAGCAGCAAGCATGCACACTACAGCTGCCCTGCCAGAAAACCTAACCAAGGAAAAGCACCTCCCCCCAAAACCCAGAAAGGTTTTAACTGCAATTAAAAATACTCCAGTTTGCAGTTTTAAACACATGAACTCAAAAGAGATGCTCTGAGAAATGTTCCTCTCATGTGGTTTCTCTAACGGCATCGTCATTGCAGTATAAAGGGGAGAAACTAATTCATTCAACATGCCCTCGCCCTCCGGTTCCTCAATCCAAACATCTCTCTGTGGCCATTTAAGGAGGCGGATGACATGGAAGCTGTTTGGACTAAAAGACGTGCCACTGGTTCCTCACATGTGGATTTTATTGCAAAATTTTGGTGTTGCACTGGGAAAAAAGCGAATTCAAAAGATAAATGAGAACGGCAACTTGAGAAAAAATTATTGATCTCTACATGTGTCCATCCCATTCTCCCCCTCCACCCTTTTTTTAATTTTTTTTTTTTTTTCCTGTCTTAAGGGGCACAATAGCTGAGGAGCACGTTGTTTGTTAGAGTCCATCCAACCCAGCTGGTCAGCTGCAGCAGGATTGCACCGTTCAAACAGTTAACACTCAGGAAACTTTATCTCCTGAGCATCAGACCACAAGCTGCAGCCACTGCAAGGTCACGGTACTTAGCTGGCAGCTGTGGGTGTCTTGCATCCTGTCCCCGAGCAGCTTGCTCATCGTGGTCCTCCCACTGCCACAGCAGCAGGGTCCCAGTACCCAACGGACAAGGAGCTCTTGTCCCTCTCGACAAGATCTACGTTGATTAGCAGAGAGGGGAAGAAGTCAGACACATCCTAGGAGACACCACTGCTATGCCTCGAACACCATCTACCCGGGTTGATACAACCCAAAGCCTTTCACCAGTATTCGCTGCTCAAAGGGGAGGGGAAAACCCAAAAATGCAAATAAAACCCACTTCGCACTTACAAGATATTCGGTTCCAAAAAAATCTGAGTGCCGAAATTCGTTACGGCAGCTCATTTTAAACCGGGGAAACAAACCTAAGTCCTTGCACAGGCAGAAGTTCACGCTCTGAGCAAACCACGGGAGGTCTGCAGATGCACACCATGCTGGCCGCAGGGTCCAGCCTTGGAGTCCAATGGAGGTAAAGAGATAAACGTCCTTGGGGCAGAGCTATGTCAAGTCTGATAATCACATCTGCATACAGATCCCAATAACGACAACCTGTTATTCGTGGAGGGAATTGGGGAGTGGGAAATGGGCACTGGGCTGGAAGAGTAGAGCATATTTAACGTGTGGGATGCTCTGTAGAAACCAGAAGTAGCAGGGTTTGTTATGTTGTTAGAAATATTTTGACAAAAGTCAACTCCACCAAGCTTAGGAAGTCCTGCTTCAAGCTGAACTTAGCGCGATCTTAACTGAAACCTGGCCAAAAACCAAGCAAAAGGCCGGCAAGAATCATGCTTTCAGAAACTCAAATGCTAGTGCTACAAAAGTGGTTTTCCTGCCTGGAGCTTTGAATACACCACCTCCTCTAACAGGAAAAAAATATTTTCTGCAAAGTGACCCAAAGGACTCCAGAAGCATTCAGGAGACTGCTTTAGTTGAAGTCAAAAGGGGGGGGACGGACAAAAAAGCCCATAAAATTGGAAGACAATGTGAACAATGCTGAGCTATTCATTCAAAAATGAAAGCTGCTGCTGGGAGAGAAGGGGAAATGCACACCACAATAGCTTTGGAAAACACTGCCCAAAACCCTCAGGAAAGAAAGAAAAAGAAAAACATACTTTCAGAAATCAAGGACGGTACCAGTAACACAGAAGAATTCCAGCAGTTGCACGCTAGGAAATAACGACCAAAAAGAAAATTGCTGTGGTCGAGCTGTTTATCCCAGCTCCCATGAACCTGGCTTTTACCAGGAGCGCCTTTAGCAGAAACCCAGCACAGGGGTTTCGGTGGCTCCCAGCACTCGCACCGAGCAGGGATGCGGCCCCCGGTGCCCCCCAGCCCCGCGTGTGGGACCAGCTCTGCCCCCACTCTGCACTGCCACGAAGGACTGACTGTGGAGGGAAGGAGGCACCTCGGTGGCCGTGTCAACCCCTCTCCATCCCCTCACGTCTCAAAAGACAAGCTACACCCCCCCCCCCCAACATCTACATCCCAAGATGGGACGATGCACACGGGGAATAAATATGGGGCTGTGGGCAGGTACAGCAGCACACATCTCACCCTCCCATCTGTCTGCTGCTTCGTCTTCTTCCACAGATGCCTCCTTTAAAAAATCCTCGTTGCAGGAGGGACACAGCAGGGGCATCTTTCAAGCCACCACCGATCTCACAGCGATGAATCTCAGCATATTTAAACGCAACCTGCTGAATCCCTGGGAGGCTGCGCTTCTCCTCCGCATGGTCCTCAATGCACAGCACGGGGCTACGGAAACCCACGGGGGCTGATGGCAGCACTGGCAGCATCACTGCATGCCACGCAGGTATCTGTCCCTGTCCTCCTAAAGCAGCCTTCGACAGTCCTGTTTCCACTCAAAGGACGCCCAGTGAGGCCCCAAAAGCAGCTATCCTATAAAAAACTGGGTTTAGAACAACGGGTATTTCAGGAATGAGTTAATACACCTGGAATTACCACCAGCTCCTTGCACCGGCGTATTTCCAGCTTACCAAAGCCTGCCACAGCAGTTTTGCAGGGTCAGAGAACATAAACAAGGGGACAGCAAGCTGTAATTCTAGTAACAAACCAGAAACCTTTGCCTTGAGGTTGCCATTTCCACCTTCTTCCTCAGCCTCATCCTCCAGCACCCTGGCAGCCCAGTGTGGGACCCTCTGGCATCCCCTCAAGGGCACTGGGAGGGTGAAGTCCAACCAGAGCTGCACACCAGCCAGCCGTGACCCAGCTCTGCTTCTCCTCTACTGGCTAAAAAGCAATGCCAGACCAAAGATCCTGTACGGCCAGAAAACTGGAGTTCACGTGGACTGCGCCACCCACAGCATCCTGGATCCCAACACGGGATCCAAGCAAGAGGCTGCGACTTTGGTTTCATAAATCACCAGCACACTGAGCCCGTCTTCCAGCAATGCTATCGCTCTCCTTCCCTGGCCTTCAGTTACAGTGTCTCCAAGAGCTAAAAATACTTCTTGTTATTTAACAATCCAGAAATTCTTCTGGGAGCTAGGTAGGATTAAAAAAAAAAAAAAAAAACAAACCACAACAAAACCAAACTCTATCAGATGAGAGCAGCAGGACTCCAAGGCAAAGCATTTGTCTCAAGAAGTGGCACCGTTCAGACAGCCTCAATCAAGGAGCAAAACACAGCTAAAACAACTCTTAATAAAAGCTGTATCTTTTACGTGAGGAAAACAAACAAGTGAACCACACAGAAACTCAGCCAAAAAGAAAAAGCAACGCAATCCCTTGTGAGCCGACAAAATATTAGATAGCCCATTGCACTTCTAGCTTAGAGCGGAAAAAAACAGAATAACCTTAGTGTTTAGATCCCTTCTAATTCTGGGATATGTTTTTTGGCAGCAAGCCTGGGTTTCACCTGAGGGTAATGCAAAAAGGAACATAAAAATCCCCAACGTGAACGACAACTGAAGAGCGGCCATCTGTGTGGGCGTTTCTCTTTCCAAACCAAACGCCGAGTGAAAAGGGTTTTCCAACGAGTCAGCCAAGGAAAGGGAAACTTCATCGAGAACCGCAGCGGGATCTGCCTGGAGAGCATGCTTCCCTCCCCCTGCCCACCAGCAGCCGCCCTCCAGGTTCCTCCTGCCCCTCGTCCTCCCTTTGCAAACCGCGGCAAAAGCTGCTGGGAAGCACGCAACGCGCGGCAGGGCATTACGGAGCCAAGCAGGGCACGACAGCCCCCAGGGATAAGCAGCAATTGAGGCACCAAGCGCTGACCCTCTGTGAAAGCAAACTGAAAGACGCTTCAACCGGCGCTGTCGGCTTCGCAGGCTGCTGAGCACCAACCCTGCGATGCCCCAGGAACAGAGCCGCGTGCCACGGCCGCCCCGCTGCGCCAAATGACGATTTCCAACATGGTGATTTGACCCTTGCAAACGTTGGCCTCCCTGCAGGTAGCCCCCCCTCCCCAAGAGCCACACGCGCAGCCCTGGGGCTCAGCACCAGCCAGGCACAGCGCTCAGCCTGCTCAGAACCCAGTCGGGTGAGAGCAGATGGGGACCTGTACGGGGCTGCTCAGCTTCCACCCAGGAAAGTTCCTTCCAGGGCAGCCACGCTACAGCCGCCGGAGACAGGGCATCGCTCCGGGCAAAAGCACTTCAGATGCACCCCCCGGCCAGCCCAGGACGGCTATTTTCACTGTGTCTTCACCAGGAGACTGCAATATCTGCCCACGTATCTTAAGCGTGCTTCAACAGTATTGGCAAAAATCCACGGATAGCAAAAATATTTTCCTACCAGAGTACTCGAAGCTCGAGGTGGACACCTCCTCCTCCAAGCACTCACCCGCTGGAGCAAAACCCTCCTTGCCTGCACCCCAAGGTCAGAAGGAAAGGCGACCCAGGGATGCCCTGAGATTCCTGCTCATTTCGTAACAAGCCACTGGAAAAGGAAATTGAGCTGAATATTCACATGCTTAAGGCCATTTAAAGCAGAGACCGGCTCTCCTAACATACCAGGGTTCCTCCAGCCTCTGGGGGCAAGAGGCAGAGAGGAAGAGAAATACCTTTTGGGCAGAAAGCACTACTAAGACAGGAGTTCCCCTGAAATAACTAGCAACAGAAGGGGGGAGGGAAGGAAAAAACCCAAAGCAAAAAACAACCACCCACAAACTTTCCCTGAGGAAAAGCTTCAAACTGATGAAACCTCTATATTCAGAGGTCAGCAGATGCGTGGCGAGCGCGGGGCTGACCACGGCAGCAACACTGGGACACGTGCAGAACCCATGTTCTGCATCCCACGTGGAGAGGGGATTTGCAATTAGGATCACAACGAGAGAGTCCCCAGGGAACCAAGGAAAACTGAGTAGCTAAAACACTCCCAGTTTGCCAGCTGATACAGATGTTTTTTTTCAATAGGAAGATAATAACAGGTCTTAGGAAAACATAAGCCCCTCCCTGGAGATAAGAGTGTTGTTTCAGCACTTAATTTTTCCCAGTCTTCCCAGGAAACCCAGCAGAGACTCCCCCAGTGCACGCATTCTTTACTCAAGTTAAATTAGATTGATGCCCCCTGGGAAGATTACTGCTCTAGACAGCTGATGGGTGCTTTTACCTTGATCCTCATGGTGCTCCTACCCCTGTGATTGAAACAGCACTTAGAAGTTTCATTCCCAGTTCTTTTACAAAGAGAAACCTGCAGGCAACGTACACCCACTCGGATCAAATGCAGGAATACACCTAAAATCCTAGTGCCACCTTCTTTCTTCTGGTTTCCAAGTATTAAGAAGAAAATTGAAGCTTGAACCATTTCTTCTTGCTTTCTTAATGGAACCATGACAAAGCTGCTGTGCAATTCTCTGTTACGGGCTGGGGGCAGCAGAGCAGGATAAAGCCAACTGCAGGAGTTAACCTGGAGCAGCAAACAAATTATTTACGTGCCCACACGCAGAGCCAAGCCCTGTTTGTCAGAGGAGTAAGTATCAAAGGCTTTGAACACAGCCCTCCGCTCCCCGCTGTCATCCTCTGGTGCTCACAGCATTAACAGCTAGCAGTGACAGAGATGCCTCTGTGAAAGGGGTGGTAGAAATGTCAAGGGGGATGCAAGATGCAAGAGCAAGACGAAAAGATCTCTGTGCCTCTGAAGGGTAGCTGTCTGTGAGAAGCCAGTTCATGATGCGGAATGGTTGGGAGCAGTTGGTGAAAGCAATGAGGCATATGAAGATCGTTTGTCCCCGGAGCAGCAGCCGTGGAGGAGACAGCAGCACTGCCCCAGGACATCCCACACGCCACCCTGCTCTGGTGGGGTATCTGACCAGGGGACGCACACACGGGGATGGCAGTGCCTGTATCACCAGCGAGTCTCCAGCGGCCCCAAGCACGGGCACAACAGGAGAGCGCAAGGTGCTGCGTAGCCATGCTCTGCCCGGGGATGCTGCCCTTGAGGTGAGGGTCCTAACCTGCTACTCAGCACTCCAACTCACCCGCTGCTCAGCATCACTGCTCAGCGCCCCAACTCACTGCTCAGGGTCAGGCCACATCACCCACCAGCCCGCCAGCAGCAGCTCCCACCCACCCAGTGCTGCTCAGCCTCCGGGGCAGCCGTCACAAGGGAAAACAAGAGCAACCCAGATTGACTTACCCACTGCAGCAAATGCAACGCTGCTCTCCACTTGCATTACCCATCCTTATGCTCTCACAACTGCCTCTCAAGCTATTTTTTTCAAGTCAGCATCTAGGCTTTTTCCTAGCTAATATGACATTTCCTCTCCCTTCCCCCAGCCGGAGTATTTGGTGAAATCGCTCCTTCTGCAAATTGTGCTGCAAATGCTGAACTTTTGCCAGTTAGACAGGGAAAGCCTTGACTAAAAATAAACGTTTCAGAAAATAGATCCCTTCCCAGTATGATGAAGTAGTGTATAATGCATGCAAGCAGACCTGCCAGAACACAACCTCCAGATCTGCATGAGAATCTCATCAAGCTCAGTGACAGACAGCTGCAACCACTGTGGCTTGTCCCGTCTTACAAAAAAATGAATAACAAGGAAAAAAAAAAAAAAAGTGGGGAGTTTGGGGAATGAGAGAGGTAGGGTTGAGGGTGCTGGGGTAAATCAAGTTTCTCCGCTTTGCCAGCGGGAGAACGCGCCACCGCCGCGTGCCTGCATCCCCTGCGAACCGAGCCACTCATAACCCGTGCGGCAGGAAGAGGATGACACGCGTTCCCCGCACGGCCGCTGCAGGAGGCAAAACCAAAGCGCAGGAATCCTGCTGCAGCTGAGGCACGTAAAATAATGACTTGGGCTTTTGCCACCTGAGTCACCGGGAGTCTGGGGCACTGACGCAGTGCTGGCTCCCTCCGACTCAGACGCACCTGCCACAGCTTGCCAGCAAACAGAGGCACTCCTACCTTTGCTGTTCCCCTTCTCAGTGCGGTTCTCCCTTTGAAAAGATGCCTTTGACGCCAGAAAAATAACTTAAGGAAAGGAAAGTATGACGAGAAGGCTAGCAGGGGAAGCACAGGCAGCGCTCTACCAACCAGCTCTGCTTTAAGCTCTGGAATGGAGAGCATGTCTGCTTGCCCGGTGCGATAAATCCCAGGAAATAACAGGGGAATGAGGTGGAAACGGCTCCGCCCCAACTCCTACTCCTCCAGCGCGTCTGCCACGCCACCCAGACAGTCCCGGTGAACCAGGTTTTCAAGAAAGATCACTTTCCATAATGAATCCATTTCACTTTTTGAAGGATCAAGGAATCGTTGTGCGGCGAGTTACAGTTACGTCCTCCAAATGGGCCATCCAGCATGCAGGCAGGCCAAACGCAAGGCAACGCCAGTTTGGGATGAGATCCATCAGGGATGGACATTTTCAGGAAGAGCTTCTTCTGCTCTGTAAGCTCTCAGGACAAGCCGATGGCTCGAGCTCGGGTGCCAGGCCAATCCCTCCTTACCCATCAATGCTCCTGCCACAGCAGCCACTCATCCGCCTCTCGGACCCCCCTGAGTGACCACAACTAGCCAAATATCACACTCCAATCCTGGTGTGTGGTTGCACACACACCTCTGGACAGCTGGGAACATAATTCCAGCTCTTCAAAAAGTAGCCTGCAACCCAGGCCTACATTTTCTTCTCAAAGCACCACAGGAATTGCAGTCAAGGTGCACGAGGACCCACTGGCAGCAGAGCGAAGGGCACCACTGAAAGCACGCTTGGCACCTGGGTGACAACCAACTCAAGTAATCCACTTACAGCGCCAAACAGCTGCGGACAGCACAGATGAGACCTTTTCTGTTGAGCACTGATGCCTTAAAGCAATAACAAAGCAAGTAACTTGTGCAAAAGGATGCCCCGGGCAGCGCAGCGGAGGCATACCCCTCTGCTGCTGACAGCAATCAGCGGCACAGCACAGCAGGAACGATCCTGGGAGGAATAAGCTGCTACAGGCTGTTCTTGCCACACACTGAGAAAACAACAGCAGATTTGTTCATGGTTGGATACCAACATGAAAACAGCTTCCCCCCACCCCCGCTCGGGATGGGGAGCGATGGAAGGCCAGCGAAGCAGGGGAGGGCGCAGCCCCCAGCTCGACTGGCATCCCCCAGCTGGTGCCACAGGAAGGAAAAGGTTGTGCTGACGTTAGCAAGGAGCGTGGCCCCCCAGGAGCCGCCCTGCAGCAACACTGTGTTCTCCAGTGCTTTCCTCAGAGGGCTGGCAGAGAGGCTCCATGCACACCTTACCTTCTGCCTGGGTGTTTTCACATCTGGATAGAAAAAACCTACTCACTGCAGAGCAGCCTCTCCCACAGTATCTGCCAGTCCACACTGGTAAGGCAAGCGGTGCGCACATTCTGCTCTTGGACACGCACAGACCCTCTCCCGCTCGCCAGGAGCACAGCCAACGTACCTGCTCAGAGCGTCGGCTTCTCCAGAGGCACCGACAAGGAGCCAGAACACCATCCCCATCAGCGTACGGGAACTGGCAAATCCTGTGAGCGGTAAGAGAGAAAAGCAATTAGGGACATTAATAAGAACCGGCTGGGGAAAGGTAAGGATGCCACAGCAAGCTCGTGAGAGACGGGCGGCTGTTAGATCCCTGGCACGGCAGCGGGGTCACCCAGCACCGGGCTGTCGGGGTGCTCCTGCGAAACCACAGAGGGAAGCCAAGGTAAAAAGCAAGATGATGAGTCCAGGACCAAGGTTGTTCATCCGACAAAGACTCCTCAACCACCAGTGCAGCGAGGTTAACGCCTAGGCAGAGGAGATGCCGCTGAAGATCTCCTGGTGCACAGCACCTGAGTGATTCCTTATGGTCTGCAGAGCAGGTGAATCCCATCTGGCCTCAGAGCCAGGCCGCTTCCACTTTTTCATGATTACCATTGATTCTTCATTATGGTTTCATAACATAAATGGTTTTACATTTCCCACTGATCCCTTTATCAAGCTTTTTGTACATTAGTTACACAAAAGCTATCTGAGCAAAAGCTGTGACAGCAGCCGCCTCCGTGGGCTGCAGAAACACCTCACTGCAGGCATGCAAGGCGCCTGCTGCCTGCAGAAGAAGCAGTATCGGGGAGGCGGGGGGGGGGGGGGGGGAAGATGTTTTACTGCAAACAATTCTAAGGAGCTGTAAGGAATGTTTTTTCTGATGATACAACCGAAGCAACGGTCACTGCATCCCAGCCGGTTTTACTCTCAGGTTTTACTTTTTCCCATTCTGTTCACACAGCGGTTCAGGGGCAGCCACGAACACGGCGGATGAACAACCATCCTCAAGCATGTTGCAACGGGCAGAGGATTGGGAAGCAGAGGGAGGTACGGGAACAGGGTGGGACAGCTGCTCCAGCCAAAGCACCGAACCAGCAAGGGGAAGGTACGGCATCAGCCCCACAACATCTCACATATTTCCTGCCTGCTGGACCTTGTCAGGAACGGCAAGAAAACTTACTCATGCAGCGCGCTGGTTTACCTTGGACTGAGAAAAAAAGATTTGTTTTCCCTAGTCTCTGTGGGTGACTCACAGACATCAGCCGTTGCCAGCTGGTATTTAAAGAACCGAGAAAAAAAAACCATAATCCATTGGACCCCCACTTCCCCCTTTCTCCCTTCCCGTTATGGAAGGGCTGAAGGCATTTCTAAGGATGAAGACAATGCTGAAGACCACAGCACAGACCTCGGACTCCAGCCTCAAGCTGATTTTTCCATCAACATTTGTAATTGCTCTCCCTGTTGCTTTACATTATCGCACTAGCCAACACACAAGAGTTATTTACTTGCATTGTGTACCTCCAGGAGGGTCTTCTGTTTTTCTTTTGAAGTCAGTAACCAAACCCTGTTCTGCAGTGGAACATAAAGTCTCTACAAAGACCAAAATAACATGACAAATCCAACCTGGCCAATAATCTTCAGTGGCAGCTTATTTATGGAAGTATGGAAAGACAGATTTCCTCCCCCAGCAAGGAAATTTATACTTCAGTTTCACGTGGCTTAAATCTAAAGGGGCGGCATTAGCTTTGTAGGACTCCATCTGCACTGGCACCGACCCGCGCCAGGGCTTTGCACGTGGGGGAGAGCAGCACGGCTGCCGTGCAAACAACCTTTTGTCCCTCCCTCCTCCAGCTCCTTCTTCCTCCAACAACTTTCTCAACGCGACTGCTACTATTAGACAACACTGCAGAAACATCACTGGCAAAGTTCAAGCTCCTCGCCTGCCGGTACTGCTGAGCAAGGCAGAGATGCTTGCAGCTTCTCCTAAGTGCTGCTGGATTTAATCAAACCCATATGAAGGTGGCCTCGCCTGCCTTCCCCAAGCAACCACAGCTCTCAAACAAAGCATTTTGTCCCGCAGCAGCCAGACATACTGGGGACACAGCTGAGAGCCAGGGAACCAGCCCCTCCACCCCCTTCCCAAACTCCCTTCTCACAGCACCCAGCCCAGCGGCATCGCTCGCCCCAGGGCTGCTCCCCCCTGGAGACACAGCCACGCTCCAGGCACTGCAGGGCATGGATGACACACTCATGCCAGCAAAGCTCCTCTGCTGCCCTCCCGCAGCTTCAATGTGTCCACCAAAACATGTATTTCTCAGTGTCACCACCTCAACAACCTCCTTCTGGCCCTGACCTCGATGTCACAACACGTTGCTCGTTGGCAGACTGAACCAGCACGGTAACATTTTGTTTTATTTCATCTAATGCAGCAAATAAAGATTCACCAGACTTTTTAAAAAAGTTTTGAAGCATAGGGGCAGACGACTGAGCGATACCTGCAGAGGGAGGAGGAAGCATCCCCAGATCAGGAGTGAAGGGTGCGAGGAAGGCAGTGGGGCAGAGAAACAGGAGGGCTCCGCGTGGCAGGAGCCAGCAGCCAAGTCCCCCCAGCATAAGCAGTAAGAGAGAAGGGTGGCACTGGCCAAAGGGAAGGCACACGACCTTGGGGGACCTGCCAGACCCCAAGACTGACCATGCGACTTTGCATGGTCACAAGCAGATACACCCACCATAAGAGAATCCCTACTCTGAAGCTTAAATAGAGGGAAGGGGTGTTTCCTGCCATCTTTGAGAAATAATAAAGTTTTCTTTAAGAGGCTTACGCTAATTTTCTCCTCCCCTTCCGTGATGATCTTGCAACACCAGCAATTTCAAGCTCAAGCAAACAGCTCGGGGGGGCCCCCAGCCAACAGCAAGGCTGAGCATCTGCGCTGCTTCTCACAGCAAGGCGCACCACCCGCTGTGACCAGCGCGTACGATGGGCTCCTCCGATACAGGATCCGGCTGGTACGATGGGCTCCTCTGATACGGGGTCCAGCTAGCACCGGGAGAGCCCGCCGGCTCCTCACTCAACAGACCTTGACACGTCATCATCAAGGCAACAGAGTATTTGCAACAAGCACCTAAGACAAGGGCTTTTCAGCTCAAGATGAGTCGGATGAATGTTTATAAGAAGTCAAGCAGGAAGATAAACCTACCCCCAGCCTTAGGGCAAGAGAACAGGACAGCGGGACTGGTCCTGCTCCCTCCCACAGAGGCACTAACACATCAGGCCCTGGTCTGCAGCGTATTTAAGCAGAGAAACCATCGAATCACAGAGTAGTTTGGGTTGGAAGGGACCTTTCCAAGGTCATCTAGTCCAACCCCCTACCCTGGGCAGGGACATCTTGCACTAGACTATCCAACCTGGCCTTGAACGCTCCCAGCCATGGAGCTTCTCTGGGCAATCTGTGCCAGACAACTACACCCTTATATTCAATCTAATATTCTCTTTGATACGTTCAGCAGAATGTTTTATTTAAAAGCTGCAGTCAAAGTCCACCGTTTCATTTAAAACCTGTGCTCAAAGTCCTCCCAGAGGGACACCCCCCTGGGTTAACGGGGAAGCTGAACGTTTTCAACACGTACATGAAGCCGTCAGTCAGCAATGCACCTCGTAGGACTCCACTGACATTGATTGCAGCCTCCCAGAAACATTAACACACTTTGCAATCCTTATTCCCTCCTTCACAGGGAGGCACGCTGGGGTAGAAGCTGGACATGCTTGGCTGGGGGCTACACAGCTGCCCTCCAGCAAGCCGTGCCCACTCCCACACGCTCATCAGCTTAACTGATCCAAAACCATCCTTTGCTGCCAAGACAGCCCTGCCTCCTCCCTCCTCCCCCTTCGACACAACCCAATTATCTCTACGCTTGTGGTAGCAACCATCGTTTGCTTGATCCAACTGGAAGCCATTCCAGAAAGAAGAAAATAAAGGGGAAGGAATTCTGGCAGGAGAACAGCCTGAGATCAGCTAAAGCTGATGGGAAGCACGACCTCAGAAAGATGGCACAGCGGTACATCTGGAAACCTAGATGAGGCTTTCAAGGAACCATGCTTCAACACATCATAGCTTTGTCTTTGCACAGGGGTAAGTCACTTAAAAAACACTTGAACAGCTGCATTCACTGCTGGATGTGCTCATTCTAAAGACCCATCTAAAACAGCCTGGTGAAGTGCTACGTGAGGTCTCCAAACTAGGCTGATGCACCCAGACGGCAACACACCACAGCTATGCAAACCTCGCAGCTTATACCAAGGAACAGCAGTTAAAAACAATTTTTCCAAGAGGTTTGGGGATTATTTTTTTTTTGGTGTGTTTTGCCCCAGCTGAAGGGTGTTCTCAAATATTTTTTTTCAGGAGAAGAGCAGCAAGGACAAGCATATGTGAAGGATCTAGCAAAAACTCTTAAGCAAAGCAGACAGCAAGATGCTGAGAATAAATAGACAAAGCCCTTTCCAGCACCAGTGTTCAAATCCATCTGGACATATCTCAGGCTGTCACAGCAGCCCATAGAAGGGGTTTTCCAATTCCATGCAGAGAAACTCTGGAAAATAAAGACAGAAAACCAGAAGCACTAACTCAAACTCTAAGCCAGCCCTTCACTCTGAGACGTGACCTCCTTGACCACCCCCAGGAACACAGAGGGAGAGCACAGCACAGCCCTGCCTGGTCCCCACAGGGTGGCCCCAGTCGTGTCCCCCCCCCACCTCCATCCCGCTTCTCCTCTGGCACAGGGGTGGATGGAGGGGTCCCAAGAGAGCCGAGAGTCCCGGATGGGCTGCTGGCACAAGCCTTCGCAGCCCAGCCAGCCACCTCACCTCCAAACCCAGCCAGAGCACCATCCCCACCTAAAAAAAGTACGTGCCACGACGCTGCGCTGAGTGGAGGGAGCTGATGCACCAGCATCCCCAGAGGTACCATCCAAACATCCCGGCAGCAGTCCACCAGAGCTGGCCCCAGCTCCTTACAGAGGTGAAGGAGGGAGAGCTCATCCTCTCTTGGTTTTGTAAGTCTGTGCAGCATTAGTCACCAGGCTCCTGACGAAGCTGCCCTGGGCCCCCAGGCGAGCCTTGCCTACCAGCTCTGCCGCGCTCGCACCGAAACCACCGCCTCCGCCAGCTCTCAACACTCAACAACTCAAAACCCTCACGTTCAAGCCTCCTTTAAACACCCTTCACAGAAATACCCAGAGTTGCTCCTTCACTTAATGCGCCCTTTTTTTCTTCCCTGCCCCCCCCCCCCAGAAAAAACACAAAGCTACTCAAATTGAGTTTCCACGGCATTAAAATCAATTAACCAGCTGTGCATCTCCAGCTGTTCTCAGGTAACTGTTACCATGCAGAGCACATGCACACCCCAGAAATATCCCAAAGCATCCTGAAGAATATCACGGACTTTATTACAAAGCTGCAGCTTTCCCCTCTGCAGAAATTCATCCTTATCTTTAGCTTTAAAGCAAAAAAAAAAAAAAAAAAAAAAAACACCAAAAAAACCCACCAAACTAAACAAGCCACTACAGATTGTTTCAAGCCAATTTTTACAGAGCAGAGTCTTTGAAGTCAGCTGCAACTAGCTGTAACCACAGAGCTGATGCTAGGCAGGACACAAGAGCCATCACACAGGCGACATTTACAGCGGGGACCTTTCAATTAAGCTGCGTGCCACCTCCTGGCAGCAGGGACTTGGGGCAGAGCAAGGCCCCTCGGCTTGCAGGAACAAGCAGCCCACTGCACCCACCAAGACACAAGCAACCCCTGCTAACAGACGGAAGCAATGCCCATGCCTGGCTCAAAGACGGGCTGCCAAAGCAATCAAGCCAGGCGTTCGGCTGCACCTCCCCAAAGGTCTCCTGGCCCGTGCTGTGGCTCTGCTTTCCCCGCCGGCATTGCAGCGCCGGGAAGAATCACTCTGCAACGCGGCTTTGCAAGCAGACGTCTGCAGCGGGAGCAGCCTCTGGTGCGCAGCTTCATTCACTCGTTTCTTAATGCAGTTTCTTGAAATAAAACAAGAAGATCTAAATTCCCACTCCGTCGGCTCAGGCAGGACACCGGCTAACCCAACATACTCATCTCCAAGCCTGCCACTTCCCGTAGCCGGAGAATATGGACTAGCAGCACTGTTTGAGCCACAAACTGAAGACTGAGGATGCGTCTCCCAGCCAAGGGCTGGAGGGGCATTCACGCCTCCTGCCCAGCCTCCCTGGGATGGGACCTCCCTGTCCATCCAGCTGCCCCCGTGCTGGATCCAGCACCCTGCAGGAGATAACTGCTTGGGCAAGGACGCTAGCTGGGTCTCCACTGACCTCATCCAGTGGCATGGCAAAGCAGTCCAGTCCTTGGGGGATTACAGCATCCCACTGCAAGAGGCAGCTAATCACGCTTTAAAACACGTCAGCTAGAAACAAGTCCAGCCCCTTCAATGGTTAAGGTCTTCTGAAGCTTATTGGTTTTCTCAGCTGTATGTTATATACTCCCCTTTCCCACCCCCAATTCAACTTCAAATTCCACCCTCTGTAGCTCACAGCATCATTCTCTCGCAGCGTGGGAGACCCTGAGCAGCCTCCAGCCAGCCCTCTTCACCACAGAGGTACCAAAGCACAGCCATCAGGTCACCCCCAAACATCCCAAAGCTGAGCAGACAGAGTGCCACAAGGCCTCCAGCCACAAAAACTCAGAGAGGACCCGGACAAGCTGACTCCCTCATACCACAACACGGATCAGTGCCAAATCCAGTTCCTTGTGGCTTTTCCAGGGGCATTGTTAGGGCCCAGCGCTGAGGCAACATCGCTCACCAAACGTCGTGCTGTTCAAGGTGTCTCAGCACTGCTCAGCATCCTCAGTTCATGACCTGCAGAGCCTGCCATGGGATTTACACTATAAGCGCAAGACAGTCAGAAGGACAATGTTACCAGCCTCTACTTACTCAGCCTCTAGACATCTAGAGCAAACAGGCTTGGCATCTCCAGGAGGTCCAAGAGATGGTCCTACCAGCCCTGTCTCTAGGGAACAGAGTGATGGGCATCAGCCCGCAGCAGCTGAGGCCGTTCCTCCACAGCTGAGCTGGTACAGCTGCCTGCAAACTAGATGAGGATGCAGTTGTGGCTCAAAGATACTTCTGTAAAGAAGAAATTTAATGCCAGGCCCCCAAACTGTTGCACCAAGGTGGCAAGAAGGTGACTCAGCCCTGCACCTAGGCCAGAAGAGCCATAAAGCAATAAATGCTTTGCAGAGCAGGTACAGGTTTCCCTGTGAAATCCATGCAGCAAGTCAGGAAGCAGAGAAAATAGTGATGCTTTGAAACAACTTCAGGAACTTGATCTGGTTAACACTGTAATCAGCAGCCAAAACACACACAACGCTTCTGACCCACTTTATTACCACCCAAAGGAAACAAACATATTACATCCTCCCTGATAAGTCCCCCACATTCAAGCAAGGATGCTCTCACGACCAGTTTTGACTCACGGAACCGGGGAGGGGAGGGAAGAGAGAAACCATAAGAATAAGACACCAAAGGCACAACACTTCTCAAGAAACTGAATTTTTAAACATGCAGGTCGTTTTCTTACCAGCTCCCTCCTCGTCTGCTCTGTATTGAAATGTTTGACAACATACACAGTTCGCTATGGGTGCAACTTTGCACTGCCCAAGCCCAAACCAGATGTCAGAGCTATGAAAGCAGGAAAGGAGATGCTCAAAAAGTTCATCTTGGGAAGAGAAAGCCATGCTATTAAACTAAAACTTGAGTAGGCAGCTATGATGCAAATGGATAAAGCTTAAAATAAAAAAAAAAGGAAAAAAAGGGAAAAAAGCAAAAAGAAAGGCAAAAAAAAGGCCAAAAAAAATTGAAAACAAAAAGGCAATTGCACCAGCTCAAGACCGATAGCTGCATCCCCCCAGCATCCTGCCACCGTGGTGGCGAGCAGCAGCCGTGGCTCTCACACACCTGGTCAAGGCACCTGCCGGAGGTGTTTCCCCAGCAAACCCTGCAGCAGCCGGGGCAAGGCACGCGAAGCACGGCCCTCACTGGGCAGGGAACAGAACCGAAAGGAACGGGAGGCAGGAGATTTAAAAACTCCAGCCAGGAGGTGAGCCTCTGTGAGATTCTGCTGGTTTCTGGCAAGCGAGCTGCCCCAAAGCATGCGTGTAAAGCAGCCACACGTGGCCGCGCAGCTACTGCAGAGAGAAGAGATGCATGAGCGGGTTGCAGAGCGTGGACGGCTGCCCCAGCTGCTGCTCGGGCACCGGCAGAGCGTGCACCCCGCTTTGCTGAACAAGCAAACCTCCACCACACCTCTTGCAGGAGAGGGGCATCCACAAGCTGCTGAATACCTCAAGCATTTCTGAGCAAGGTGGGTGTAATTCTGCTGTCAGGATGCCGGCAGCACCCTAAGTCCTAAGGAGATCAATATTTGTACCGATGGACAGTTGGGCAAAGCTAGCATGATGGGGGCACGTGGGGGGCTGAGACCCCCCAGCACCTGCTTCCTCTTCATGGACCTTTCTCCCCCCCAGCCTTGGCCTGATGACAAGTTGTTTCCCCACAAGGAAAACCCTGCACTGAGCTCCAGAAGGTGGGAAAGCACCATGTTTGCTTCATTTTGGGGGCACCACAGCACCAGGGCTCGTCGGTGCTGTGAGCTCCCACCCTGCTGGATGCAAGTGCTCAGAAGCCCCTCTGCATAAAGCTGAACGGCGCCGGCTCCTGTGTTTAATTTCCAGGATCCCAGCCACAAGGAGAGCTAAAAATATCCCAATTAACCATTCCTTTTCAATGCAAGACTCACTGATGGTGCCACGGCTGTATTATACAACTGCAAACAGGAAGATGTGGTCTACAGAAAAAAAAAAAAAGAAAAAAAAAGAAAAAAAAAAGAAAAAAAAAAAGAAAAAAAAGAAATTGCACTGGGAAAACAGCTAACCAGGACAGCAATCTGGGACCTCACTGCTCAAAAATATGGAGGAGCTTGTGCTACTGGCAATTGTGGTGGCTAGCTCTGATGTCCTTGCAAGCCTGCTGGTGTAATATACATAGGGTATCATTTTTGCTTTGCGTTGATTACACAGGGTGAGCTCGCTCTGGCTAGATCCCATGCAAGCTGTCTCCTGAATCGGCTGGCTGCTCGGCTCGGCCATCCCCACATGTCAGAAGTTAAACAGGAAACTTATTCCTGGTAAAACCCGCTGCAAAGAGGCAGCTAGGCTCTGAAGCTAAGGATTTCTTCACATGCAGATTTAGCAGCAATTTTTTTTTTTTATCTCTGCCCCATCTCTATGCTGACACCTAGACTTTAAACATCGTCTGTGGGTTAATACAGGAGCACATTACTCACAGCGGCGCACCCAGGAGAACCAGCAAATCCTCTCCATTTGAGCCCCGGCATCAGCTTTACCCTGGAATTACATTTATCTCTCCGGCACTAGGCTCCCATTAATGGAATTACCAGGCAGGCTGCTTCAGACTTAACACTTGAGAGCGGCAGCCTGCAATGGCACCGCTCCAGCCTCAACCCGCAAAGCCGACACGCTTTCTCCATCCTCCAACGAGCTGCTGCCCTAATGAGCCTGACCCTGTGACGAGAGCCAGGGAAACAAAAGGAACAAACCCGAATTGTCCAGGGCAATCAATATCTTTCCAGGAACACGCAGGCCTCTTGCCAGCTCTCTCCCAACCCCAATTTAGCTCTCCCGCAGCACAGAGGGGGACGGCACGCGCAGGAGCAGCGCAGCAGGATGCTGAGCCGGGAAGCACAGCGGGATGCTCAAGCAGACACTCAGGGAGGGTGAATCTGCATCAGCCTCTCTGCAAATACCTGATGCTGAGGGTGTCAAAGCAAACCCACAGCTAAGGAGAGCACCCATCCACCTCGAAAATCAGAGAACAAGCACTCGAGCCTGAACAGTTGTTTCAGAAATGCCCACCGCTGTGTAAAATGGGGAGGCGTACCGTAGCAAACCAGCCAAGATCGCTAACCTCAGCATGGAAGATTATCTTGCACGTGCTAGAAAACTGCCTTCCATCATCACACAGCAGCTATTGCAGGGCCACGCCGAGCGGTTTGCAGCACGACGTGAACCAGTTCCTTAAACCACCCCTGAGCTACGCAATAAAATGGACAACTGGGAGTGCCACCGGCTGCCGAAAGCTAAAGGGGATGCAGCCAGCAACCTACTGCAAAGCTCCACCGACAGCACCGCAACTCAGCATCTCTGGGGGCTGTTCTTTGCACAGAGCAGCTGTAGGTTTGTTGAGATGGGTTGGTGGGGTTTTTTGCCAGTCACCTGCAGAGGGATTTCTCTGTCCTTGGCAGGGCAGGAGCGCAAGGAGAAAACAGATTCACCAGCACTCGAACGATGCTCACCCCAGGTATGGAGAGCCAGGTGCACAGCGCTGCCAAAGCAAGGAAAAGGCAGCAAGGGGAAAGCTGGTCTGCAGAGTATAGACGTGCCCTTACAACAGCTTGAGCTGCGGGAGCTGAACTCCTCTCTCCTGTGATTAACATGCCGGAGAGGAAAGCACAGGAATTACTCCAGCATGACTGCGAAGGACTAACAGGCTTTCAGCTCCAGAGTCTATCTTAACACGCACACTTTGGTGTGATTTTAATGCTAAAAAAAAAATAAATAAAAGGAAAAGAAAGTGGTTTTGCAGTGAGAAAAGATCCTGTACAAGCCCGTCATTGAAACCACCCAGGGAGCAGAGGAGGGAGGCTGTGGCTGATGAAGCCAGGCTGAAGGCAGTCCTCTCTTCCCCCTGCCCCTGCATTTGCTCTGCCAGTTGCTCGCAGCAACATAACGATTCAGGGAGGCAGACTGCCCCGTGACAGGAAAAACACATGTAACACCCAGGCGGTGAAACCTCACTCGCATCTGAGAGCATCTATGCAAAACCCAGCCTGAAACATTTTTTCCAGCTCCACAGCGTCGAGCTGATGTTTTGCAAAAGTGAGCTGGGGAAAGGCTACTGCTTGCATCTCAGGCGAGATTCACCAGCAGGAGATACTCTCAAGCATTTCCCTATTTTCTGGATATCAGAAGAAAAAAAAAAAAGAAGCCTATGGGCAAGATGATGGGGTCCTGCAGCTCAGGGCAATGTAAAAGAGACAGGAGGGCATCAGGAAAAGAAATGACACACGTGCAAGGCTCTTCAGCCTGGCACCCAGGGGTACAGCTTTGCTAAGAAAACGACTTTCTTTTTAAAAGAACGATAAAGGTAAGGAGGTGTCAGAATTATGAGTCAAGCTCTGAGATAAGAAATCATACTGCTGGCTGGGCGCGGCTGTTTGGACACTGTTGGGTTTTTTTTAAAAGATAACTGTGTCTTCCAGGACATGTTTGTTGGCCAATCTTCCCTCTGCTGACAAAAAAAAACAAGAAGGGAGCTCACAACCGTGAAAACAGTAGATGAAAGGTAGGACGGTTTCCGAAGAGCTGAGCTCATGCTTCACCAGCCCTTTAAAGTAAGGTGCAACGTATTAGTATGCCGAAAAGGACAAGAGAGGAGTAAATTTGAAAGCCCAAGCAGTTTGATAAATTATCATTCAGAGAAGCTATTAAGCAAACTCTGCAAGAGGCAGAGCCCATTCACAGACCAGAAGCTGTCAAGGAAAAGAAAGAAATAATTTTTAAAAATCTATTTCTCAGTTGTGAAACTGTTGATAGACAGGAGTATTTCATCACGAATTCAGGCTGGAGGAGGCTAGCTCAGCAAATGCATCCAGGAAAAGAAGTAACTTGTACATCAGAGGACAAACTAAGGCGAATCCCTCAGGAAGGGTGTAAAATTGAGCAGAGTGGGTTTGAATCCAACAGAACCCTGCCTTGAACACAGCCGAGGCAGAAGTACAAATGCAAGGCAGGAAAGCAAACCGTGTAAGGCACCCAGGAGCCCGACGGTGCGAGCGCCACAGCAGGTCCCATCGCTCTCTCCCAACTTCCCCGCTGCTCAGGGAATTGCTGTAACCTGGGGACAGGCATCCCTGGGGACAGGCATCCCTGGGGACAGGCATCCCTGCCTGCTCAGCCCAGGACTTTGCAAGGTGTTAAGCAACCACCACCGAGGTTATACAACAGAAGGGATTTTGTAATCCCTTTGGTTTAGAAAGCATTTTGCACAGGCCTTCACTGCCGTTCGGGTTTGCCTTCTCTTATTCAAGAACATCAGAGGGCGAGAAAAGTGACCGAGCACGAGGTAAGGCATTTACCAGGACAGGTTTCTAACTAAACCCTGGACACGCCGCTGAACACAGCTCCACATTGGTGCGTCAAGCCCATTAGCAGCCTCCTCTTCCTCACACTGTGCTGGCAGAGAAAGGTCCTGACATTCCCCCCGGCTTTGCCAGGCAGGCTCTGACGGAGCGCATCCCGCTTTCCCACCAAAGGCAGGGTACTGGCTCCCGGCCAGCCGGCGCAGCCCCCCCAAAGCTCCAGCACATCCCCAGCCACCACTTCAACCGCTGCCCAAAGCCCCCCGCTCCAGACCCCGCGCCTCCTCCTTCCTCATCCAGCTGGGAGACGCTGCGCTGAACTCCCGCTGGAGCGCAAAATAAAGGGAAACATTTCTTGAGGGAAAAGCCCCCCCCCCCCCCCCGTTCACCACGGTGCCACATGTCACTTGTGGGGGTGCTGTCATTACAGGAGGCAGCACAAGGCAAGCGGGGGGCAACTGCAAGCAGCAGGTTCCCTAACCCCCTCCAGCCGCCCCCGCCACCCGCAGGGACCAAACCGGGGCGTCCCACTGGTGCTGCCAGCTGCGTCCCAGGCTGTGGGGGCTGGGGGAGCTGGGGGTCCCCGCTGACCCTGCGTACCCAGGCTGCAGCCGTGCCAGCCGGTGTGTCCCCGGGAGCGGTGGCGCCGGGGACCCCCGGGAGCACGCCTGGCTGCTGGCAAGGCCAGGCCGCCCCGAAGAACAGCCAGGGCCATCAAGGGCAGCTCCTGTGCTGCTTCGGGGCGGGGGGAACACACGACGCACAGGGTAGCACCTGGTTTTGTTGTTGTTTCGCTCTGCTTTGACCTCAGTGCAGCCCCCCCACGGCTCAAAGGGCTGCCCCAGCCGCTGCCGGGTGCGCAGCCCCATACCCTGCGCCCCCCCATCCCTTTGCAGCCCTTCGCCCCACAAAATGCCCCCCGCAGCCCCCCCTGGGCCCCCACCCCTGCAGCCCCGCACCCCCCCATGCCTTCCCACCACAGAGCGCCGGCAAACGCCCAGCTGCCCCTTGCAGCCCCCCCATGAGCACACAGCCTTTTTCACCCACACCCCCCGCGGTGCCCCCGGGTACGCAGCTCTCTGCACACAGCCCCGCGACGCCCACAGCCCTCCGCACCCCCCATGCCCCCAGGCACATGCCCTTTGCGACCCCCCGCCCCGCCCGCCGCTTCCCCACGCACGCTCCCCTCAGCGCCGCGCACGCCCGTGCCCCTCACCCCCCCCGTGCCCCTCACCCCTTCCCTGCCCCCTCCCGGCCCCCGCCGCCACGCACCGGCCGCTCCGCGCCCCTCCGCTCCTCACCGCGGGCGGGCGCATCTCCCGCCCCGCCGCGCGTCCCCCCGCGCGCCGCCGCCGAGCCCCGGCCGGCGCGCTCCCGCGCAGGCGCACTGCCACCCCGCGCGGGACGGGGGGCGGCCGGCGCCGCCCAGCTTCTCGCGAGAAGAGAATAGAGCAGAGCCGGCAGAGAGTGACTGGAAGGAGGGGAATTAGCTCAAATGGTAGAGCGCTCGCTTAGCATGCGAGAGGTAGCGGGATCGATGCCCGCATTCTCCACATGCTTTTGTGCCTCAGGCCGCAGCTCTCTATCCTTTGGCGATTCAGCAATGCGTTTTCCTTTTTTCTTAAAAATTCCTTACGTTCTTATTTACTTCCTTAAAACTCCTAAAGACACATTTTACCAATTCACCAATGTATTTTCCTTTTTTTAAAAAAAATCCTTAATTTCTTATTTACTTCCTTAAAACTCCTAAAAATACATTTACCAATTCACCAATATGTCTTCCTTTTTTAAAAAATTTCCTTACATTCTTATTTACTTCCTTAAAACTCCTAAAGATACATTTTACCGACTCACCAATGTATTTTCCTTTTTAAAAAAAAATTCCTTACATTCTTAATTACTTCCTTAAAACTCCTAAAGATACATTTTACCGATTCACCAATGTATTTTCCTTTTTTAAAAAATTTCCTTATATTCTTATTTACTTCCTTAAAACTCCTAAAGATACATTCACCTAACCTGTGCTTAGGGCAAGCTGAGTGCTGACTGTAGCCTCCACAGCACGGCCCAATGCGTTTTCCTTTTTTTTAAAAAATTCCTTAAGTTCTTATTTACTTCCTTAAAACTCCTAAAGATACATTCATTCACCTAACCCGTGCTCAAGGCGAGCGGCGCGCTGACTGCAGCCTGCACAGCATGGCGATCAGTTATTTTGCTTTTTCATTTAATATTGGACAAGGCAGCAGACCCGCCGCCTCCGGTGCTTCCCACGGCCGCAGCCCTCACCTCCTCATCCCACCCAGGAGCATCCTCCCTCTCCCAGGCGCCTCCAACAGACCCCAAGCACCCGTTTGCCTTGAGTAATTTTGAGAAGGAAGCAAAACACCTCAAGGAGCCATCGAGGCATGCGCTGTCAACTCAACAAACTGACAAGATTTTGCCCAGCAAATTTATCCAGGTGCAAAGTTCAGGCAAACGTTCAAATTCTTCATGTTCTGCTATTATTTTACTGCAACACGCCAGAAGGAACAATCAAAAGCTTCAAAGAGAGGAAGTTTTAAAAACAGAAGGTGTGTCATGAAGAGAACCCAATCCCATAGGAATACACTCGGTTGGCGTTTCCATCCCTGTCACACACTTAACTGGCACCCAAAGGTGGAAAGCAATTCTGCGCGCTTTTTCCCGTTACGTGCATGAGGAAACGATCGTCCTGACAAATCCAGATGGTGAGGAGTGGAATTCAGCTTTCCAGCTGCTCGCAGCCCCCAGCCTACACCGCAGCAAGCTGCAGCCCCCCTGCCCCACGCGCTGGCAGCCGGCCTGGGCCAGGGTCCCCCCCTGCGGGGCACGTGCCGAAGCCCTGGCTTGGCTGCGGGGGGCAGAGACCTGGCCCCCAGCCCACGCTCTGACATCCCAGAGGGCTTCCCAGCGTGTTCCTCGCATGCCCAAGCAAGGACCTGGGGCATGGTGGAAAACATCGGCGGGTGCCTTCCAGACCGACCAAGCCCTTCTGCAGCATCCTTCCCTTCAACCGCATCTTCAGAAAGAGTAAGAAGCCTTAATATTACTGCACCTCCTTTAAAAGAGAATAATTTTTTTGGTCTGAATAAATCTCAGGTGCGGAGATTTTTGCAGAGCAGCTCTACTTAGCTATGGTCTTTCTGTGCATCCATAGCCGTGCCGTGGTCCTGGCTATCTTACTTTTTAACTCTTGCAGGTCTCTGAAAGTCCTTCTAACCCCACTGCCCTTCCTCATAGGCAGCATGGGTGTTTAAATTAGACAATTCCCAATTAATTCCCAACAGCCCAAGGAAGAAACAGATTGAAGTGAGGATGCAGTGGTTTTTCAAAGTAATTATTTGGCACAAATGCCCATGAATTCTCATCGGTAGTCTCATGGATGCTAGAGGGAGATGTCTCCATTGGCAGCAGACATCTACCAGTCCCTCCTGGAAAACGGCGATGGTAACATGCAAACTGAAGTCTGAAAAACAGATGAGCGTTTGGTTACTGGGGTTGAAGATTCCGTTCTTGCCTTTTCAAGCTGATTTACACTCAGGCTCCTGAGTCCCAGACAAACTCATGAAATGACCAGCTGTCGCTACAATGGCCTTCAAAGCTCCAGCAGACGGATCAAGCCTTCCCATGCAGCAGGATGGAACGGGAAAGCGAAATCCGTCGCGGTCTCCCATTTCATCAGCTGCCACGCAGCTGGCGTGGAGAGACCATGCAGTGAAGTACAGCTGTGCCCGCGGCCCTGTCCTCTCATTTTCCCCTCTACCTTCAGCCTCTTCTCAGCCCTCAGCCCCTGCGATTCCTTGGTGACCATGGGCAACCTGGGGAGGATGGAAAACATGAGGGCGAGCCGTAAACTGGTCAGACTGGTGCTGCATCGCCCTCTGCAGACTGGCAGGCAGCAGCTGCCACGGGTTGAGGCAGAAGATGCCGAAGAAAAGCAGGTTTGGGTGAAAAATTGCCCTGAAGTTCCTTTTTTCTGCAGGTCAGTGCAGTGCAGTCGTTGGCGAACACGTCTGGAAAATCCCATTTTCTTGGGGCCCCATTTTCACTGGACCCACGGTGAAAGACTGTACACACAGGGATAAAATATCATGCGTATGCTTACAGCACTATTTCATTATAATGATTCCCACCCCCTGAAAAAATAAAACCAGCGTGAAATGAAGAGACCAGCTTTTCTTTTACAAGAACAAGATGACCACATCAGAACAGCTAAAAATTCCTCCCTTAAGGCTTTCTTGTGGGAATCTGTAACGAGCTACCACAGTATGGAGCATCCATATGTGTGCGTGCACACATGCAAGTCAGGGTGAGCATTTGCCTGTATTTGCCGAGGAGCCCAAAGCTTGCTTGGCCACCCTGCAGCTCCCAACTGCAGGCTACCACCATCTGTTTATTGATCTCCCTTTTTTTGTTTTTGTCCTCCCAAGGCATCAGCCAGGCCACAGTGTTGGGTTCTCTGCTCCGGCTCCAAAGATGCTTTCACTCCCCAGTGCTTTATCAGCCCTCTGGCTCTTCAGGAATGACCCAAATTTTGCATTTCCTCCCCCTTTACAAAGCCTTACTCAAGTCGCACACAAGCCCAAGGAGCAAATGGCTTCCAGCAATGGATCAAGCAGGAATTAAAACAAGGCTCTCAGCGCAACAAATGGAGCTGAGCACATGCTTGCCACTGGCTGTTCCAATTGCCACAGCTGAATTTATGTAACAAATTCCCTGGTAGGCATTGCATGGTCAAGTTAGCAAAAGAGCTGTCTGTCACTACCCTGAAAATTTTATTGCTTTTAATTGCAGTTAAGAATATGCACAGAGGCATCATGAGAGCAGAGAAGACAGAACGGGAAACTGCTAGAGAGGGAAAAAGGAATGCTTTCAGCTTATGCTAAATGAGCTTAATCTAAGTATCCTTTTGTAAGTTTGTTCTGGGGTTATGTGGGTAAATATAGTTTTAAAATGAAGTCACCTTAAATGCAGAGACACATCTTAACTTCCCCAGCCCCCAGGACACAAGACCTGGGGTGGTGTGTCGGTGGCAGCCGTGCCACAAGCGCAGGGTGAGGCGGGTGGCACCGAGCTCTCCCTCCCCGGTACAAAGGCCAGAGGAGAGGGAAGCCCTCAGAAAAAAGGGAGATGAATTTGATTGACCTCAGAAAGGAGATGAGGAAATGCTGATAAAGAAGAAGGGAACACAGGGCGCGTGTCACCGTCAGGCTCCTCAGGAAGCCCAAGCTGAGTCAGTGTGGACGCCCAAATGGACGCGCCTTCCGCGCCAAGAGCCTGCCACGGCTGCCGTGGAAAGACACACGCCTGCGTTTCTCACCACTGTTTGCTGGTGGCTTCCCCAGCCCATTTGGCACAGTTTCTTCTGGACCTGTGTGTACCTTGGTGAGTGGGACAGCCTGGTCCTACTTGCTGGGGAAAGGGCGATAGCTTTTCCACAAGATGCCTTTTGCTGTCCCCCACAGCGAGGGCAGCCAAAGGGACAACAGGGAGAAGCTGGTAACATCTTGGCGTGGCTACCGGCTTGTAAATCTGGCTTTTCACCAGCACAGCCCAGCCTGCAGCGGGTGCTTTGCCCCGGGCAGGAGCTCTAGAGAAGATCTGTGTGACGTAAACCGCTCTGCAACCTCTAACAAACACTGCTAGACTTTGTCCTTTGGAGACTCCTGACGCCGGGAGGGGAGCAGCCAGGTGCTGGCAGGGGCTGGGTAGGGAATGACGCTTTGCCCGTGGGGCTGAATGACGGGCACCCGATTCCAAATTGCCTGGCAGACCAGGGATGGTGCAACCACCTGCCCCCGTCCACTTACTTCCTAACACTAGTGGTCTTCCCGAGAGCATCAGGCTAAGCAAGAAGGGCCGAGACCCCCTTCCCTGGCTGCAGCACCCTTGCCCACCCCCCTGGCAAGCCCTGAAGCCAGAAGCTCGTGCCACCCGAAGCTCGGACTGGGGCTCAGCAGGTTTCAGATCAGAGCCAGGGGCACAAGGACTGTCCCGGCAACCCCTTTAAGTGGACGATCCTGCCTTTCCTTGGGAGGGAATGGGGAAGAGGTGTGCCCCTGGCACTTGGCTCTCTTCTGGGCAGTAGGAAAGGTGGGGGTTAGCTCTCTGAGCTCTTCTGGTGGTCGGTTCCCATCTCCTCCAGAAGAAGCATAATAAAAGGCAACTGGAGTGGGGGGTGGGGGAGAACCTCTCGTGTTCCCCTGGGGGTGCAACATGGGCTGTGCTTCCCTGCTTGCTCCTCTGCCGGCATCCACAGCCACAGGAGGGAAAACCCAAGCTGACCTTCTGCCTCCGGTTCATTTGCAGTTTATTGAAATATTAATTAACCTTCATGCTGTTGAGGATGAGGGGGAGAAAAGGGGTTACTTCAGCCCACGATTAGCGTGTGGTGGCAGGGTAATCCTCGGGGAGGGGAAGAGCCAGCAGGAGTTTGGGAGGAGGGGGTGTAGGTCTGGGGTCCTGCTTGCTGCCGAGAGGCAGTTTTGGGGAGGCACGACCAGGGTTGCCCCTGGAGGACCCTTGCAGGCTGCACGTGCCCTGGCCCCTGCTGGGGGGGTTAACCCCCAGGGGAGGTGACAGGGAGGCAATAATGTGCTCAGCATCCCACCCAGTCCAGGCGGGACAGGGCTTGCCCGAGGAACGGAGAAACTATGCAAACTCCAGCATCTCTATCTACGCTTTAATAGTGGGTTGGCCTCATTTTTGGATGGATCCTTCAATGGCAACTACTCCCTTGCTCTGGGCTAAACCCCGGCGAGTGGCTACACGATTGGGGTAAGACGTTAAAGCCGTCTCTATCATCATCAGGGTTTGTGGGACTTTTGCATCATCGCCATCGTGTATGGAGTGAGGCTCCACAAGCCCCTGAAGAGCTGAGCTGGGAGGAAAAAAGGCATCACCACCCGAAACGGCTTTCCTCCCTCTAGCAGGCACCAGCTTTCCTCCCTCTAGCAGGCACCGTGCGTACAACAGCAGAAGTTGCGTAGTAACAGCAGCAGGAAGGCGTCAGCTCTGCCCTCCTCGCTCCTGCAGAGCGCCCAGAAGAGCGAGGTACGTATCAGCAGGAAAATCGGGCTCTTAAACTCCCTAAACTTTCCCTTCTGCGTACCGGGGAGGAGCATGGAGTGATTTTAAAGCCATGAATTGCAGAGGCTGCTTTGTAGGGAACAGCTGGTTGTGCTTAATCAAACTGTTGTGCGAGCCAGTGGGACGGGGTGTTTGTAGGAAGAAGAAACTGGGATTTTGGAGGGGAGGAAGGGAGGCAGCTCAGTACATTGCCTAGGAAGCGCTTGGCACTACAAAACCTTCCTTTGCTCTGTCTTGTGAAAGTCTGAAAGAGCTTTTACCGGGGCTAAAAGTACCGGCAAACAATAGAGAGACGGGGAGTAGCTGGCAGCTGGAGGAGGAAGGGACCGAGCGATGACGAACGCCTTTGGCATTGGCACCCTGGCTCGGGCGGGGGTGGGTGTGTGGGGATGCTGCTGGGCGCTGGGCTGGTGGGTCCCGCGGCGCTGGGAGAGCCCGGGGAGGGTGATGGGCACCACGGCAGCCAAACTCCAGCGTGCCCATCCTCCATTGCTCGCGTGGCTTCGTCTCAAACAGCTCAGAGGAGAGGCCTTTGTGCAGGCGAGGTGCAGCTCGGCTGCTCGTCAACGTGTTGCGCTAATGAGGGAGACGGAATGGAAGAGATGTGTCACGGATGGGACTGGTGAAAGGGGCGGGGAGGGGGGGCATCCCAGGCCCTCCCAGCCGGCCCCTGTACGCAGGCACGCTGGAAGTCAGGGAGAGCGCTGAGGAATGGATATTTTTGTTGTTTCCAGTTCCAGCCTCCCTGGGGAAGTGCAACAGGGGGTCCTGTCTGCCCGGGCCAAGCCCCCCCCGCGGTGCCTCTCCCCTGGGTGACCTGCATGCATCCCCATCGCACCCCGGGTCCCCGCCAGCCCCGGGACACCGTCCCGTTACGGGCTGATCCTCCCACCCCCTGCGCATCCCTGGCTGCAGGGGGTTCCCCATTCCCCTCTTCATCCCCGTGTATCCCCCTGCTCCTGGTCTGGGGGAGATGGGGGGGAAGGGGAAAACAGAGGAGGGGGGGGGACGGGAAAGGGAGGAAAAGAAGGGGAGAGGATGAAAAAGAGGGAAGAAATAGGGAAAGAGGAAGGAAAGGGGGGAAAGGCAAGCAAAAGAGTGGAAAAGCAACAAAAGAGGGGTTAAAGGGGGAAAGAAAGGAGAAGGGGAGAGAAAAGGGAGGTGGAGAGAGCACATGAAAACTAGGGAAGGAAGGGAGAAAGGGGGACGGAAGAGAAGACAAGAAAGAGGGAAGGGGAGGAGGGAGAAAACGGAGAGGGGGAAAAGAAGAGAGGAAAAAGAGAAGTGGGGAAGCACAGAAAAAAGAAAAGGGGAAGGGGAGAAGGGGGAAAGAGAGGAAAAAGAAGTGAGGGAAACACAGGGGAAAAGAGGGAAGAAAGAGGATATGAAGGAAACAGATGAAGAAGAGGGGAAGGGGAAAGAAGGGAAGAAAGAAGGAAAAGCAGGGAAAAGGGGGAAAGAAGGCTGGAAAGGGGAGGGAAGAGCGAAGCAGGGAGAAGTCACGGAAAGGGAAGGGTGAGGTAAGGAGGAAAGAGGGGAAGGGGCGGGCAGAGTGGCTGAGAGGGCAGGGAAAGGGGAGAGAAAGGGGGAAAGAGGGAAGAAAGGGAAAAAAGGAGGAGGAAGAGGGGACAGATGGGCTCCGCGGGGCCGGGGCGGAGCGGGGCCGGGGAAGGGCCAGGGCCGGGGCCGGGGCGGAGCGAGGCCAGGGCCGGGAGCCAGGGCAGGCCGGGGCGGAGCGGAGCGGGGCCGGGGCGGAGCGGGGCCGGGGCCGGGAGCCGGGATCCGGGGGTGGGCCGGGGCGGAGCGAGGCCGGGAGCCGGGAGCCGGGATCCGGGGGCGGGCCGGGGCCGGGGCGGAGCGGGGCCGGGAGCCGGGGCCGGGCCGGGGCGGGCCGGGGCGGAGCGGGGCCGGGGCCGGGGCCGGGGCGGGCCGGGGCCGGGGCGGGGGCGGGTCCCGGCGGCGATCCGGAAATGGCGGCCGAGCGGCAGCCGGGTGAGTGGTGCGGGCAGCGGCGGCGGGTGCGCTGGGAGGCGGCGTGGGCTCGGCTCCCCTCGGTGACGCCGGGGACCCCCGGGGCGGCGGGCGGTGGGGCCGGGCCGGGCTCAGCCCAGCGGGGCTCCGCATGGCTGCTGGGGGGGGGGGCCGAGCGCGTACGGGAGCGCCCGGTGCCCGGCTGCCCGCCCTGCCCCCTGGCTCTGTGTGTGTATTTATATATTTAAACATACGTGTGTACCGGGCACCCCTCTCCGCCTGCGGCGCTTCTGTGCCCTGCGTGGGCCCGTTGGCTGTGGCTGGGGGTCTGGTTGTCTGTGGGGCTTAGGAGGGGGTCGCATTAGCCGGGGGGTCCTGTCGGCCATGGGTGAGGGGCCGACTGTGGGGGCCCGGTTGTCTGTGGGGGGCCCGTTGGCCGTGGCTGGCGGCCCCGTTGTCTGTGGGGCTGTGGGGGGTCCCGTCGGCTGTGGGGCTGTGGGGGTCCCATTGGCCGTGGTGGGGGGCCTGGTTGGCCGTGGGGGTCCCGTTGGCCATGGGTGAGGGGCCGTGCGTGCTGTGACGCCCACTCGCCTCCCTGCAAAGCCCGGGCTGGGGTAGCTTGTGCGTTGTGGGGAAGGCAGAGATGAGCTGCAGTCCCTAACGCCTGGTGCTTTGGGTTTTTTTACTGTTCACATTCCTATGTGATGGCTCAGGAGATTTTTATTATTTTTTGTACAAACATTCTGCAGTCTGAGTTATGTTAGCAAAGCCGAGACACCGAGACCGCGCTTTGTCACCTTCTGGAGCGCTGCCTTTGCCACCATCCCCTCCGAGCCCAGAGCTCAGCCCTGGCATATTCTTGTGCGTGTTTGCCTGGAGTGGCTCTGCCAGGTGCTGTGTTTATATTGGTTCAGAAGTGCAGCTGGGCTGCAGAGCAAAAAACCTAAATTCCTGCTTACCAGCTTCTCTGTACTTGGACTTGCCTGACCTTGGAAGCTTGGACATCAAATCGTGGAGGAATGCTTCTGCCATCCACCTAGGTTCCACCTCTCACGTACAGATACGTGGCCAGGAGGAACTTTAATCTGAGCTCTCATTTGCCTCATTCTCTCAAAAATACCCTGATGTTAAATGTAGCTCGAGGTCTCACAACCAGTGTCACAGCCTTAGTGGTGTGGCGCACCCGTGTGACTCAGTAGTGCAGCAGTGAGACAGTGGCACCTGTGCCTCTGAAAAGCTCGTTCTGCTTAAGGTCCCTTGGAGAGGGAAGGGGAGCATCTTACTCTTGTACAAGCTGCCTTCAGATAAGAAAATGTCGCCATACCTCTCCAGGATCCGTGTGCTTTTTGCCTGTCGGATGAGGGCTTTGTGGGGTCTCAGACAAAACCACTCTGATGCTGCTGGCTCATACTGGTGCTGGAAAATCTGTCCTCTGCATGGTGTAGCTCACAACTGAGAGCTTGGGGTGGGGGGCGATTGTTGCTTCTCAGTCCATGAAAGTGTGTTTTATTTTTTTAAATTTTATTTTCAGACCTTGTCTCGACTGTCAAAATGGAGCTTGACATGCAGTGTGAGGAGATAAGCCCATCTAGATGGGCTGAACTTCTGTCCACAATGAAGTCCTGCAAAAGCATCAGGTAGTAACTAGTTGCGTATCATCTCTTCTAAGTAAGAACTGTTGCGCTTCTCTCCTGTGTTTTTCAGCTGCAGAGCTGTTAACCTGTGACTTAAAATTGCACAGTAGCAGGAATGATTCTACATATTTTTATCCAGAAAGTTAATGTAAAGGGGGGGGGGGGGGTAGTGTTAAAAAAAGAAAAACCCACCCTAAGCTTTTTCAGCTACAGATATGCACCCTTTGGTATGAGGTAATGTACTTCTTCTATGGCATGCCGTAGAGCTCAGCTAGGTAATGTGGTTGTCTAAGCATCTGACCACTGTTTTGGTAACTCCTGTCTTTCTCCCTTGAGAGGGAAGACATCTCACCGTGCTCATTAGGTTGTGCACTCTCTGGGCAGCGGGTCAGATGCTGTCAAGTAACTGTTACTTAATAGTCATGCACAAGCCACATGCCATCAGCTTTTATTGTTCATTTGGCCTTCACCTGCCTTGTGTGTTAAGCAAACCAGTGTGAAGGAACCATCTCCTGGAGTGTAAGCTGTAGGGCAGGGTTCAGAAGAGTTGCCCCCGCGCTCTTCCTGCTCTCCTGATTGACTGGGAATTCATACCCCACGGGCTGGCATCGTTGTGCTTTAGCTGGAGGGGATGGGCCGCACCAAGCCGGCAATGACTTGGAGGACATCAGGCAGGTTGAAGATGACTTGCTTTTCTTTTGCAGAGGAGCTATGTGCAGGCAAGCTTCATGGGCTTGACCTTGACTTCCCAAGGTTTGCCTTGGGTGCCAGAAGGCAGTGGGATGGTTGCCTCCTGGGCAGAGGCTGGGCTGCTTAACTCACAGTGGATGAGAGCAGCTGCAGCAGGGATTGTTGAACGTGATCCCATGGGGAGCCAAGTCTCCTTGCCAGAGGCAGGGAATGAGAAGCCTACTAGAGCCTCAGTTCTCACAGTTGTCTAAGGACAAGTGACCAGGCAACTACTTTTGGCAGTCCTGGCTGTGCCTTTGGCTGTAGGGTTTTTCCGTGACACCTTCCTTTTGTCCCATGTCGTTTCTGCTTCCCTTAACGCCTCCCTGCCTGTCTTGGGCTCCTAATCTTTTCCTTGGTTCTCCTTCCAGTTCAGCTCACACGCACAGCAGCCCCCCCCCCCCCCCCCCCCCCCATCAATTTAGCAGTAACTAGAAAAGTGCTGATGTCCAGTGGGAGAAGCCCCTGCCACGCTGCAAACTTGCAGTTTGTGTGCTGAGGGTTACGCTGGAGAGAGACGGTGCAGACCAGTGTGACTCACCTACGTGAGACCAAATACTGATGGGTGTCGCTGGGGCTGGTCTCAGGGCAGAACCAGTCTGGCAGCCTGTAAGCTGGCCTCGGGTTAGACGTGGCTTCACACACCAGGTGGTTTGTTGCTATCCGTGTTTAAATGAAGGTGCGTAATCCAGCTGAAGCCTTGCCAAGGGAGGATGACTCGAGTCGTGTGCCGTCTTCTAGCACAGCACAGAGGAGATCTGTGGCTTGGGGAGCTGCCACCCAGCCCCCCCTGTACTGCAGCCCTGCAGAGGGGACGTGTCTTTGTTGGGCCATGCATCATCCAACAGGCCCCGCACGTACTTAACAGAGGTGTCCCAGGGACTGCAGCAGAGT
Organism: Falco naumanni; assembly: GCF_017639655.2. Classification (NCBI taxonomy): domain Eukaryota; kingdom Metazoa; phylum Chordata; class Aves; order Falconiformes; family Falconidae; genus Falco; species Falco naumanni. The sequence goes on from NC_054063.1 coordinate 4,138,965, forward strand.
GAATTGCCTGCTTTGCTTTCACAGGCAATTCTCCAGCCAGGGAGAACGGAGCAACCCTGAGAACTAAAGTGCTGCTTCTCTTCTTTTTCAGGCTGGATGACTGCAATCTCTCCAGCAGTCACTGTGAGGATCTCTCCTCCATCATTAGTATGAATCCAGTCCTCGCGGAGCTGAAGCTGAGCAACAATGAGATGGGAGATGCAGGCATCGAGTACCTGTGTAAAGGGTTGCTGACGCCAAGCTGTAGCCTACAGAACTTATGGTAAAGCCCCGTTGATTGTCTCGCTCTAACACGCCTGCAGTTTGCTGCAGGTGAAGGCATGAGGCAAACCAGTATGTAATGGCAGTTAAGAGCCATGCTGAGGCATCTCAGTGCTTACCTAGGTCAGGTGGTTGGAAAAACCCAGAAGTTTTTATCGAAGCAGTATATTTATTGGAAGATTCCAGATCGTCAATCTGTCTTCCTTTGTCTTTCAGCACTGAGGGAATGACAGGTAGAGGGGTTTTCCAGCCAAGTGAAGGCTTTCTGGAGACTTTCTTTAGAAGAGGTAGCAGATCTTCCCCTGGTCTAGGCTGCTGGATTATCTGTTTAGGCTGGTTTAAACAAAAGGATGTCCACAGAGGGCCCCACTTTGCCATTAGCACAATACCCGACGTTTTCACAAATGCATTTTTCAGAGGGCTTTTCTGCCAGTTGTACGAACAGTGTTTAGCATTTGGTCCGGTTTGCTTGCTCCTTTCTCTAGGAGCCAAGCAAAATGCTGTTCTCACGAGCCGTCGCATTTCAAGAGCTGGCAGTCTTCTGTGCTTTACCAGCCTGGCTCTGCCTCAAGCCTTGTCTTCTCAATAGGTCAGGGCCAGCTTGGTTCAAGGGAGCATGTTCCGCGGAGGTGCCAGCAGCATGCTATAGCCTTAGTGGGCTTCCCTCAGCAATCATGGTGCAGGAGCTTTAGTGAAAGCCAGTGGCTGCTGCCCCTGCTCCTCAGTGACCCTCAAAGAGATGCTACCTTCTCTCTCCAGCATCTCTTCCGCAGGGTACTGGAGTTCTCCAGCTCCTGAGGTGGGTCTAGGGTCTTCATGACACTACCTTATAAAATCATTTGCCTTTTAGATTAGATATGCTTGCTTCAAAGTCCCTTGTAGATTAGATATGCTTGCTTCAAAAGTCCCTGTGTCCTCTGCAATGAGGACTCGCTGACAGAGGGGAAGTTGACTGTGAAGCTAATCGAACTGCACCTCTCTGGTGGGCTGTACTGGAAGCCTAACACAAGTGATTTTTCAGAGAGTTTGTCCTAACCTTCAGACTTCTCCAGATGCTCAAGTCACAGCCTGGATTAGGCTGTTTCAGTTCTTTAGAAACATAATTGTCCATTTTGGGGGTTCTGGTAAGGCACGCTAGGGAATAAAAGAGCAACCAAACCCAAATCAATCTTAGTACCACTATGCACAACACCTCTACGTTGCCAGAAAGTCTTGACGGAGAACTCTAAACACCCCATAGCAATACCACCTGGTTCCTACACTACTTCTCCCAGCCTGAGTTCTGAAGGAGCAGCTTCATAGATCCTTCTTGCAGTATACTGTTAAACTTCGAAGTGATATTCAGAGATTTAAGCCAAGTTGGATGAGATTTTTAGTTTCAGCTACTCTGGATCACATTTCCAGAACAGGCAAGAAATCATAAGGTGCCATTAATTTATCTCTGGGATAAGACTCATGATGATTAAAACATTAAACAGTGGTGGTGCTGCTTAATGTAGGCTGGATCCTTCTGCTAGAGGTGCTATATGTGTGATTATACTGAAGGAAGCATGGGAGTATTATTCATGCTGCAGGTATAGTACTAGCTGATAAAATATTTGGGCACACCTGTGAAACAGCAGTAGTAACTCAGACATACCGCTTTCTAGAGGGTTACACACCGTCGGTGCCCACGGTGTCCTTTCCAAGCTCCATCCTCAGCAGATGCACCCCTCTGAGAAGAGCTTCCCTGCGTTTCCCTCACACCGGTTGCCTCTCTCCTTCAGGCTGCAAAACTGCAATCTGACGGGTGCCAGCTGTGAGACCCTCCGCGCTGTCCTCAGCACACAGCCTTCCCTGACGGAGCTGCGCATTGGTGACAACAGACTGGGAACCGCTGGAGTCAAGGTGCTTTGTCAAGGGATGATGAGCCCCAGCTGTAAGCTGCAGAAGCTGCAGTAAGTAGTCACTGAGCTTTCTTGGTCATCAGGCAGGTCATGCTTGTCCTTCCCTTGAGACAAGCTGGAGTTTTGTTGCCAGATGGGGATTTCTTCCTGTTCTGTGTGGAATCGCGTCATGCTTATTTGTGCTGGTAGATCTCATGGGTTTGGAAGAGCTGGGTGTCTATTCCCATAGGTTTTATTTGGCCCTCCTGGCAGTGGTGGCTGTTCATGCAGGACCTCTCAGACACCCAGGGGAAGTCTGATTCTGCTGCACTTGGTTCTTTCTTTATGGCTGAGCAGGACCCAGGTCTGTTCACAGCCCCAGCTCCCCTTGGGAGGGCTTGGTGGTGAGCCTGCCTGACGTGTTGCAATGCAAAACTCAAGTCGCGTGTTCCAAGGCAGCCTGTGCATTGGTTTAACAGAGGACTGGTGTAAAACTGGTTTGCTAGGGTCCCCTGGAGTCTAGTTTAAGAATTAACGCTTCCTGAAACGAACCGGGAGATGCCGGTAAAAACTCTTACGGTTATCTCTGGTTTCATGTGTTGCCTGCCCTCAGCTCATGTCGCCACGTTTTCTGCCCTGGCTAGCGCATGCTTTGCCCGGCTGACATCTCGCGGGTAGCAGGATGTGACGAGGACGGTTGTTTTTCCCCTGGATTTCTTTTCTTCTTGCAGGTTGGACTATTGCGAACTCACAGCTGATGTTGTGGAAGCTCTCAATGCTGCTCTGCAAAGCAAGCCCACCCTGAAGGAGCTCAGCCTGAGTAACAACACGCTGGGAGATACAGCTACAAAGCAGCTGTGCCGGGGGCTGGTGGAGTCAAGCTGCAACCTAGAGTTATTACAGTAAGAAGGAGCTGGTCACCTCTAACTGCAACTAGTCCTGCCGCTAGTCATGCCATCTATAAGATAAGAAAAAACTATTGTCAGGGAAACTTAACATTTGGCCAGAATTCTTGCTGGTTCAGATTTCTGTAACTGGAAATGGCAAGCAAACGCCTGGGAGCTTTCAGTTTTTGAGGTTTTTTGAATATTTTTATTTTTTCTTTTAGCATGTGATTCTGAGCTCATTCTTACGCCTGTTGGTACAGTGTGAGCATGACGCACCCCAGGTTAAACCTGCAATTACAAGGGGTGACTGCTCACCAGCATCTCAGAGGAGAGCAGCAGTCTCCCTCAGTGGCTCCAGTTCTTACCCCTGGATTACCAACCAGCTGACTGTTTTTATTCAGGTCCCTTTTTTGCTTCACAACAGAGATGCTGGATTTGGCCTTGTGTCTGGGGTAAAGCCTCCGAAGGGATTTAGGGGAGAAGCATGATTCATTTTATCGTGCCTCTGTGCTTCAGCAGGGGTTGGCTGCCAGGGAGTCGCTGTGTGGTACAGCTAGAAGTTCCTTTTACAAAGGACAGTCGCTATAAAGGGGGAGTTTGGCAAAAATGATCCTTACATTAACGGATGTGAATGGGTGCGTCAGAGGGAACCAGCTGTTAGACCCTTCTCGGTTTGAACTGGGGGCGTTGGGGGGTATCTAACACAGTGGGTCTGGAGCAGCAACTCCAGCGGTTCTTTTTTCTGCAGCCTGGAGAACTGCGGCATCACCAGTGATAGCTGTCAGGAGATTAGCGCTGTTCTCAGCAGCATGTCATCACTGAGAGAGATCTCTGTGGGGGATAACAAGATTGGGGACTCTGGTCTGGCTCTCCTCTGCCAAGGACTGATGCATCCGAACTGCAAAATCGAGAAGCTATGGTAAGGGTAGGCAGAGATTACTTAAATCCCTCTTGCAGCCTCTCAACTATCTACAGTGCGCCGCTGGTTTGCTCCTAAGCGGAAACTTTCTCAGTTACACCCCCTAGTGAAACGAGAATAATCTACTGCAAATTAGTTAGTTCTCAAAACCGGGTGGAGGATGCCGTGGAGAAGCAGGACCGCACTGAAATCACTTGGATAAAATTCTGGGGAGGTGGTGAATGGAAATTTGTGATGGCGTTGTCTTGGCTTCCTGTTGAGTTATCTGTCTACTAGCATTGCATGTTCCTATTTCTTTTTTGTGTTACAAACAGAGGTTTTGGTGCAACGGGTGGAAAGTAAGGTGAAAGCTGTGTGGTATGGTGCATGAATGGGTTTTGTAAAAGATAGAAGAAAATGAGGTGATGTAATCAGAAATACAGAATACTAAAATAACACTGTATTCTAATCTAAGTCATTCTTGGGGGGAAAATAATATTTTGTTCTTCCCTGCAGGTTATGGGACTGTGATCTCACAAGTGTTGGATGTAAATATCTCTCCAAACTCATTAGTACAAAAGAGACCCTCGCAGAGTTGAGTCTGATAGACAATAACCTGAGAGACTCAGGCATGGAAATGCTGTGTCAGGCGCTGAAGGATCCCGAGTGTAAACTCCAGGAGCTATGGTGAGCTGCTGTCAAGTTTCACATCCCCACTGCCGCCTTTGGAGACCTCACTGAAGGAAAGATGTAGGGGAAGTAATGCCCACCAGATAGATCCTCAGTTGCAATGGTTCTGTGAACAACTCATGTCAGTTGTCACCTAAAGGATTTAGACTTGCAGAGCTAAAGGGATTTGTATTTCTAAGCTCATAGAGGCTTTGAAGGTCTGCCCTGTCGTCATCCTGTTATAAGCAATAGGATGCTTGCAGAGCTTCTGTGTAATATATTTTATTGTGCAACAAATGGCAGCTAAGAGACTTTTGAAGTTTGAAAGGCCTCGTGTAATAGCAAAATGAGTGCTGTGATCAGTTGTCTCGGGTTCTCTGCTGGATCCAAGTGCCCTCACTAATGAGCCCAAAGAAGGCTCTAATGACATAAACCATTCTCAGCATCCTCTCTGCTGACAGCGTTACCATTTAGGCTGGGCTGGTCTGGTACCAGCTGTGGCCGGGAAAGGAGAATTGTTCTTCCACACAGAACCTGAACAAGCATAACCTGAACCTTACTACATGGCAAGTTCAGCTCCTGCCCTTAGCTGGGTTCATCCCCTGCCCTGGTGGCCTGGGAGTTGGTAATGTGCCTCAGGAGCGCACAGCGGAGCTCAGAGGGACTGTGAAAGCAGCACGCTTCATCTCTGATCATTCCTGTGCTTTGTGAGCATGTGCCTTTCCTAGGTGCACGCTCCGAGTAGAGGCATCCCAAACGTGAGGAGTGGGAGATGTGCTGCTTAGAAGGATCGAGCAGACAGGGAGCATTGAGAGGAGTACGGTGATTGTGGGAAGGCTTTGGTTCCTCTGTTCCCACTGTCCGGGCTCCTGTGAAGCAAATGTGAAGAAGTGAATGGTGCCTGATACTCTAGATCCCTCAACTAGATCTCATGTCACTTTTGCTTTGCAGGCTTAGGGAGTGCGGGCTCACGACTGCTTGCTGCAAGGCCGTCAGCTCTGCTCTCAGCACGAACAAGCACCTGAAAGTACTGCACATGAGCGAGAACAAGTTGGGAGATGCAGGCGTTGAACTCTTGTGTCAGGGGCTGCTGCACCCCAACTGCAGCATCCATACCCTATGGTAAGGTGCACCCTCAGAAGTTGATTTCTGTCTTGCTGTGTTACCCTTCGAGAGAGGAAGATAGCAATAGATGGTAGCACAGTATTTTTTTGCTCATGTGAAGCAATTCACACCACAAACTGATGTTTAACTAGTCCACTAGCAAGTAAACGAAAGCCAAAAGTGCTTCCATGTATCTTGTCACTCATGGTCTCTTGCAAGTACAGGCCGTCACCCATGTGACGGTGCATTCGTAGCCATCCTCAGGTGCTCTCCCAGGTGCAGAACTGAGAGTTCACTGTGCAGCGTACCTGCAGGATCTAAAGCCAAGGTACAGGGAGACTGGAGAGATCTTGCTTTGTTCTGCAAGCCACGCACTGTAGAGCTTCCTCTGCCCTTCTCTGAACTCACCCGTATGGCCTCTCCTGGGTGGGACACCGAGGTGGAGGAACTCCTGGTCCAGGCTTGGCATGTTAATCCTCGTGCCTGCCAGTCGCAGTGCAAAGCCTGCCTGAATTCGCCAGTTGCCTCCTGTATAGTCTCTGGTGTCGTGGTTTAACCCCAGCTGGCCACTCATGTGGGCTGGTCTGGCCTCACCAGCAGGAGCAGGAGGCCAGCTGAAGCATCATCTCCAGCTCTGTGGTAGGACTCTCCTTCCCCATCTGCCTCTTCCCTTCCCCAGTGGGCACTGAGCTCTGGACTGGTGTGGCTGTGGCCTGCGTGGTGCTCAGGGCACCATGCTTGTCCCCTCCGTGCCACTTGACAGAAGCCAGAGCTGTGCTCCGGTGGCGGAGACTCACAGTGAGTGAGTTAGGCAGACGAGTCATGGAAGACACCAGCAAGACTTGAAGTCTCTGCCCAGAAAGATATGTTTGCTGACCAGTTAAAGCTGCTTGGCTCTCAGCTGAGAGGCCTCAGTTTGCCCTTTTTTAGAGAGATGGTTGCAAATCTCAAGTAGTAGACTTTAGTGGTGATTTATGATCAGTTTAAACCCAAGAGAAGATTGTGTGATGTTGAAGTTGGGGATATCTTCTTAGGGTTCCTTTTCCTGCTGTAGCTACACACCATTAAGCTTTAGGGAGGACTTTTAGGTGTTCAGCAGTCGCCACGAGGACGGCTGTCTCCGTGGGAAGACCACAGCCCAGCCCCTGCTGATGTCTTGGAGACGCCAGCCTAACAGGGGTCTCTGGGCTGTGCTAGGGATGTCAGCGCCCGCTGCCCGAGGGTGGGCTGGTCTCTGGAGCCATCACTCACTGCACTGGCCTCTCCCTCCTCTCCCTGCAGGCTGGGCAACTGTGATATCACGTCAGCCTGCTGTGAAACCCTGACCACCATCATGACTAGCAAGCCGTGCCTTACTGAGCTGGAGCTGAGCCAAAACCCTCTGGGCGACGAAGGCGTCAGGAAGCTCAGCAAAGCCTTGCTGAATCCCAGCTGCAATCTGCAGCACTTAGTGTGAGAGAAGTTTTTGGTCCTGCTTGCATTCCACCTGGCGGGTGGTGAGCTCCAGCGAGCTGGGGGGCTGCGGGGTGGGGGGCTGTGAGCACCAGCTCTCTGGGAATTGCATCTGAAGGCAACGGGTGACCCAGGGTGGGCCAAATGCCATCTGCATATTGCAAAACACTCCTTGTCCCTTCCAAGTGATGTGACCACAGTGCCTTGATCTGCTTTGGTCCATAAGGCCCAAGATAAGGAGGAGGTGGTGCTGGGCGGGGGGGTAGTAATGGGTCCTGTGTCATGAGGCATGTTTCTGGCTGCCTGGCCAGACTCTTGAACCTAGACGGGGTCCTTCCTGTTAGACCACCTTCCCATACCGGCCGTTTGTGCATCTTTCTCTTTCCTGAACGGGCGGATGCTCACTAAACCAGCTTGCCTTTTTGTTTGGGTGTAGTTTGTATGACATTTACTGGAGTTCTGAAGTGGATGATGAACTCAGAGCCGTGGAGGAGTCCAAGCCTGAAGTGAAGATCATTTCATGAGTGGTGACTGCCTGCGGAGCAACATCAAAGCAACGTCCTCTTCTTAATCTGAACTTTTTCGTATATAAAGCTGATTAACTTAATAGATAATTCGCTTGTACCAAAAATGTCTGTGGAATCCCTGAGTGGGTGTCTGGGGAGCTGATCGACCTCCTGTGCATCTCTCGATGTATTGATTCCGAGGCTGGTGAAAGCACTGTACGCTCTCACAGCAGCTTTTCTATCCTTGAAATAAAGTTACTGGGCAGCTTCTAGAAGTGGGTCTCTACCCTTTAGGAGCTCTGGAATCCCGCAACCCTTTCTGACGGCCTTGGCTCGCTGAGCCCCACAGCAGCCCTCGCAGCACTGTGCTTTGCATCGGTACCTGGAGGGGTGTTGATAAGACACCAGTGTTCTGGCTGCGGCCGAGCAGTGCCCGCGCGGCGTCGGGGCTGTCTCTCCAGCACTCCCCAGCCTACCGGTGGGGCGGGGGTGAGGGGGTGGGCAAGATCTTGGCAGGGGATGCAGCCAGGACAGCTGACCCAAAGTGACCGAAGGGATATTCTGTACCGTATGATGTCTGCTCAGCAAGAAAAGCTAAGAGAGAAAGGAGGAGGAAAGGGCGGGCGTTTGTCCTTTAACAATATTTTGTCTTCCGGAGCGACTGCTACATGCGCTGAAGCCCTGCTTCCTGGGAAGTGGCCGGACATCGCCTGCTGATGGGAAGTAGAGAATAACATCTTTTTTTTCTTTTTTTTTTTTTTTTTCCCTTTGCTTCCACGCACACAACCTTTGCTATTGTTTCATTAAACTGCCCTTATCTTCACCCATATTTTTTTTTTTCCATCTTACTTTCTTTCCCCCCTGTTCTGCTGAGGAGGGGAGTGATAATGCAGTTTGGAGGGCACCTGGTGTCCCACCAAGGTCGACCCACCACACTAATGCAATAGGCTTTAAAGAGAGCCCGTGGGGAACTACCTACTGTCTTATTATTGGGTGGTGCTTTTGCTGGGTCTCTGGGGAAGGCTCTCCAAAAAAACAAATGTATTTTAATCTGAAATGGAGCTCTCCCCTGCCTTTCCCTAGAAGACTTCTTGGAAAAGCAGTGGTGGCCAATGCACTATAGAGGAAAGAAATGAGCAGCTGTTCAGCTGCATAACATCAAAATTGCTGTCCCTTGAAAAGTGATTTTCCTACAAACGAAAGATGCTGTGTGCGTTTCTGCTAATATGGGAAAGGATTAAATGGTTGGATATGTTTGCTCTGGCAAGAGTGGTTCTACAGGAACTTTAATAAAGTCTGTTTGCAAATCATTAAATGCTTTGGTTTTCTACTTACAGAAAGAAAAATGGGATATGTCTGTATATTTCTCCTTTAAGGCCAACGCTTCTGAACTACAATACTACTAATACCTTGGTTTAGGCGTCTGCTTTTGCTTGAGGCTGTAGCTGGCTTTCCTTTGACTTAAAGAAAGATTGGACCTGAGCGTGGGTTCTACAGTAGCCTTTGCAAATCTCAAACGGTCCCTGAGAAGTAGCTTACTTGTGCCTTCGGGTAGGCGTGAAGGATGGGATTTGTTTTTTCCTCGAGGCGTGTCTCTCTTGAGGCTGCCCAAAATGCTAAAACCCCTGCTCCCTTCTGCTCCAAGAGCTACTTGGTTTTCTCCAGCAAGGGCAGAAGCGATCTGTGTGTTTGGGAAGCTGCCCGTCCCGAGGGGCTCTGGCACAGGCTTTCTGCGTTCACGGTGTCTCCTGGGCTGGACATGCACGGGCTCCCGGCAGCCGGGGGAGAAGGTGGGGCTGAAGAGGGGCGAGAGGACGCGTAGGGGGACCCACAAAACCAGGCACCTGCCTGGGTGCGAAGGCAGCACTCCCAAAAAAATAAGGGACTATTGGAAGTGGATTTCTGAGCGTGCCGGGTGTGGTGGAGAGGAGAGGAGAGGACGCCTGGGAGGGAAGCGGGGGTCTCCAGCCAGGCGGGTGGGCGGTGAGCTCCGGCAGGGAGCTCGCTGGCAGGGTGGGCTATGGGCTGCGTCAGCCAAAGGCGAACCCGGGCCGAGCCAGCCGGCAGCCAGCACCCGTGCCTCGGCAGGATGCGTCCCCGCAGCATCCCCGTGCTGGCTCCCAGGCGGTGGCACTGTCCCCACGCAGGCCACCGCTGCCGCTGGCCTCCAGCGCTGGACGCCTGGAAAATGCCTCTTCTTCCTCTGCCGCAGGCCGAGGAGCCCCGAGACGGGGCTGCCACCACGGCCCCACAGGTGTCCGGCCCCCCGCGGCACCCTCCTGCTGGGGGCAACCCCCACGCCCGCCGGCTCCCAGAGCGGTTCTGCATTCCCTGCAAAAACAGGGTCGGGCACGGTCCCTGCAGCGCCTGCTGCTTATCCGCGTACCGGCTCCAGCAGGAAAAACCGCTGCAGCCCCATTTTGCCATCTCAATGAGCTTGGAGCATCCCAGGGCAGGCCAGCCCAGCAGAGCTCTACGGATCCACCGGGATGGGGGGGAGCCTGGGCACACAGACTGCGTGCCATGCGTTAGGGCAGGGGTCCTCAAACTTTTTAACCGGGGGGCCGGCGCGCGGATGAAGTGGCAGGCAGTCATCTGCGGCTGCTTGGTTTCCCCCCCGCAACCCCCGGCAGGGGGGTTCTGTAAATACGGGGGGGCAGGTTGAGGACCCTGGGGGGCCGTATCTAGCCCGCAGGCCGTAGTTTGAGGACCCCTGCGTTAGGACAACGTGAGGTCTTGTGCTCGACTATAAAAACCTGGGATAAATCCGAGGATCTGGGAGCGAGCCACTGGAGCAAGAGACACTTGTGCTCATAAACAAGACTTAAGTGAGGATTTGTATCCCTAAAACTCACCTGGTTTTATTCATTTATTAGGTGGTCCCGCTCACTTCCCCAACAAACCATGAACCTGGGATTGCTGAAAGACAGAGACATTTGCTCCTGCATTTTTGGATGGATGGATCTTCACCATTTTAAGCTAAAAGGAGTAGGCAGGAATTGAGTCACAAAACCCTCATGTGGACCAGATATTGGGCTGGCGGTCAAAGACTTGCTCATCCCAGGTCACGGCCAGAGCACTCAGCAGCTCCCAGGACGTCGCAGTCACAGGCTGGTCCTCAGATGGTTGGACTCACCATACCAGTGCTTTGCAAATACTGGCTTTCTGCTAGCAAGGGTTGAGTCCCACCTAGCATAAGGAAGCTTAAAGATAAAATTATGCAGCCAAATTAGAAGGTTAAGAAATCCAGGTGTGACTTTCAGTTTAAAGCAAATACTAGAAGCTTAAAAAACACACCCCTTGAGATCAAGCAGCAGAGAACTTAAATCCAAAGGGAGCAGGTTTGTCCCTCAGATCTCAGGAACAGTGGTCCAGAGTGTGTGAAAACTTCAGGTTTCTGCTAATCGTTTAGGATTCTGCAATAAACTTGATTTTTCACTCATCACAGCATACGAATTCCAGCAGGAGGTCACCGTGTCCCAGTTAACGCTGGCAGAAGCAGTTAAGCAAACATCACTGGCCTCGCAAAGAGGTCGCTCCCCACTAAACCCGGTGCTTGCTTTGGAAGGGTGTCATGCCACGGTTGCCCTGGCATCCCTGACTGCTGCCTTGCTGCCTGGGCTTTTCGGGAAGGAGCTCCAGCACAGCAAGGCCCCAGGCACCAGCTCCAAATAACACAAATGCTAGCAACAATTTCAGTTGAATCTGAAAGGGGAAATTGAGCCAAGGGTATTTATTTGAAGAGTTAACCACAGCTCCCCTGTTCTTTGCAAACATCTTTGCTTGCCATCTGAGTCAGTCCCAGCCCTCTACTGAAACAGTCGTAGAGGGAGTTACTTCTTGCCTGAATTCCCCTTTTGCACAGAAAATTATGGTTGTTCATTATCATTTCCAGCTTATCTCTTCCTCTCCGTGTGCTCCATTCCTCAGCCACCCCTTCCTCCCCAGCACATCCTTCGTTTCCTCTCTTTTACCAGTGAGGAAAACATACACCGACAAAACCAAAACCCACCCAACACTAAGACCTAAGGGAGAAAGTCCTTCTCCCTGTAAGGCAAGAAGAGTTTTGACCTACTTGGCCCATTCACCTGCTGCAGCTGCAAATAGGCCGTGGACACCTTGCATTCCTCCTCCCAGGGCACAGCATCCCAACCCCTCCCAGGGCACAGCATCCTGGCCCGTCCTTCCCTGCTTCTCCCACCCTGGCACCCACACCGTGACTGCTGCCAGCCACACACATTCCCAGGCTGGCAAGGGCTGGCAAACTGGCAGCTTTATGAATACGTGAGGTTAGGCTTGCCTCCCTCAGCCGCAGCCCTCTGTGCCCCCCAGGGGAGGACAGGCAGCCCCTGGCGGGGGGAAGGGGTGTGCTGGGTCAGATGCCCGCACAGGCGATAAGCCTTTCCAAGCTAGAGGGCAAATCGGTGGCACATGGGATTCGGGATGATGTAGCTGGGGGGATGGAAACTTCAGCTTGCCAATATTGTGTCATGGCCTCTCTTGTTTGCAATAAAAGGCAGGTATGCAGTGGGGGAGGTGAACCGTTGGCAATGCCTCAAGCCCTTGATGATGTTCCAGAGCAGACGCCCCAAAATAATTCCTAAGGCAAGCTGCCCCGCCGTCGGGCGGGCACACAGCAGCCGCAGTATCCGCAGAGGGACGTAAAGCACCAGCACAGCTGCTCTTTGCACATGCACCCTGCAAGCAACTCATGCAAATCCTGCGGTGCTGCTCCCTGTTTCCTACCTCACCGGTGACTGTCGCATCCCAAGATCCAGGACGTGCCAGCAGGACAGTGCACGGACCAAAGCCCCCGGCAAAGCCAGCACTGCCCACCCCAGCTCGCTCTTTCACACCGTGTGATTCTTTCCCTTGTTGCACACTTTGCTTAGATGCTTAGTTCAGACCCTAATTATGCTTCACAGATGATTAAAGCACCTCTGCTTCTGGGTATAGAAATACTCCCCAGGCCATATTGTAATTGTCTAGGAAACATTGCCTACCTGCCACGACTTCTAGGTGTAGCTCAGCTAATTGAGCTCCTTGCAGCTGGGTCAGATGCATCGGCTCATCTCTAACGTGCAGTAAAAGCAAATCAAGTAATGAGGCTGCACTTGGAGATAATTACAATATAAAGCACCAAAGAGTTTTCTCTGTGACACCTGCCCACAAAAGGGGAGTTGGGGTGGGGAAGGACTGTTTTGTTCATCCCTGACTGCAGCGGGGAGCTGCTGCTTTCTGCACAGCAGGATCCCAGGGGATCTGTTTCCCCTTCTGTGCTGCAGCATGCAAAGCAAATCTCAATTAGACATGCTACATGGCATGCAGCCACGTCTCCTGACTACAGCAGGATCAAAGATGGCTATAATCCCAACGAGGTGGGTTAGCGTCGGCTAACGAAGGCTCTGGGGAAGAAATCCACCCGGATTTGCATGGCTTCATCAAGAGCAAGGAGAGCTCCCAAGGCTGGAGAGGCAGAATGGGACTGATCCAAGACGTCTCAGGGAAAACCATCGAAGCCCAGGGTGGGTAAGGAGGGAAAACCAGATGAGGGAGGAAGGAAAGCACTGGAGGGTGGTGTTCACCTTCTTTCTCACCTCCCTCCACAGTTCTTGGCCCTGTCATCTCCATGTAACTTAGCACTCCTGCTTTTCAGATGGCTCATTGCCTCTGAGTGTTTAAAGCATCTTTAGGCTCCTGGATTTTACGCCTGGCCACCCTGGAAGGGTATGAGATGGCATTGGCACAGCTAAGGCTGTGGGTCAAGCTCCACCGGTGTGTGCAAAGACTTCTCATTCACTGCTGGCACCCAGTCCAACAGCCCGAGCTCCAACACCCACAGGACATACTTGTAAAAAAAAAAAAAAAAAACCAAAACCAAAAGAAAAGAGATCCTACTGCTTTGGGTAGAGAAAGAAGAGTTAAAACAACTGCATAGCACAAGCAGCTGAAGAGCACGTACTCAGCCCACTCATTTCTCCTTTTTATGGGCTTGCAGAGCAGGGAGGACTTCACATATTGACATGGATTGGCTTCACCAAGAGCACCAAGGGGTTATAAATGCTCTGCTATGAGCATCTAGAAGCTCAGCCTTCCTCCATGTCCTGCTGGGCCCCTCCTGGGAGCGGCAGGGGAGCTCAGGATGGAGCAGTTTTCCCTGTGACCCTGATGGCCGGATTTTCCAAATGAGCATCCAGGACACCAGCCATCCGCAGCTGTGCTGAGTTCAGCAGCAGCCTCCGCGCCGCGTGGCTCCCCACGCACGCCCTGTGCTGAGCCAGCTTTGCCGGTGTCGGCCCCTCTCTTGCCTGGCAGGGTGGCAACTTGTTCTTCTAGTCCAGCAAACCAAGCTGTTACCACGTTGGCGGTGGCGTGGCACATCTGTGCTCTCAGGGGGCTCCCAGGATGTGCTTGTGTACCATTTCTGAAGGTAGGATTTTTTGTCATTGTTGCCCAGTGTGGAGTTAGGCACCTGGGATGGGCTGGGAAGGGGACCCTCTGGGATTTACAGGGAAATACAGTGATGTCCCCAGCCTGAGGGACCCTGGCAGGGCTGTTGGTGCTGTAGCAGGGCAGCTGAGCTCCTCCTGGGGCTGCATCTCAGGGGGCTGCAGTGCTTTTGGAGGGGGCTCAGGCCAAGAGGGGAAGGGTGAGGTGTTTGCTGGTAGTGGCAGAGTCACAAATGTGCGGGAGCACCTGGCCTGCTGCAGGCTGTCAGCACAGGATGGGGAAGGAGTGACAGTCCGGTTCAGGCGGCAGGGCCACGGGGAGGACACGGAGATGCACATGTCGTGTCAAGCCTGTCCTGCCTTGGTAGAAAAGAAGACCCAAAAACCTTTGGCAAGAAAATGTATAAAAAGACTCTCTGGCTGAAAGGAATGGAGGGAGGAGCAAAGCAAAGCAGAGAAAAATGGAAGAGAAGAGGAGAAGAGAAGAGAGAAGAGAAGGAGAGGAGAAGAGAGTAGAATAGAATAGGGTATAATTGAATTGGGTAGAATAGGAGTAGAATTGAGTAGAATAAAATAGAGTGGAATAGAGTAGGGTAGAATAGAATAGAACAGAGTAGAATAAGTAGAGTAGAATACAACAGAACAGAACACAATCTATATAAAATAAAATATTGCTCTTCCAGTTCTATCTATGTAATATAAAATATTGTTCTCCCACTTAAACAGAAACCCTTCGTGGGTGGTAACAGGGCCACGTGCGCACCAGGGCCACACGTCCAGCCGTCCCCACCGCCCGAGCAGGACCAGACAGTCACAGCCACACAACAGGGAAGGGGGGAGCGAAGCACCGATGCCTCGGGTGGGCAGCCAGCCCCACTGCTGTGGCTCCGCAGGTATTGCAGCCCACCCACAGCACCTGTGCGCTCAGTTCCCATCCTCCGCTGCCCCTCAGCAGCCTCCCAGAGGGAACTAGAGGTAGCCTGGGTGAGTTCTGCATGGCAAATGCAGATTTTGACCTCTTTTAAGTAGAGCTGCTGGGATGCCTCGGCTTGTCAGGCTGCAAGCCAAACACGGTGGGTCGGTGGGTGTCCCGGCGTGCGCAGGGACCTTTGCTCCTGTTTCCAGGTGCAAGGAGAGCTGCAGAGCTTATGAAGTCTGTTGCTGAGGGAGGCGAAAACACCGGCAGAGCAATGCCTGGGGAAAGTGTTGCAAAAAGTCTCCTCTCACTTGATGAAAAGTTTAGCTTCTACTTGTTTCTTTTTGATCCATCTCTTCAATTTGTCCTGACAAAGAAGCAATTGCAAACCTTTCCCATCCTCCGTCCCTCCCCCTTGACTGAAGAGACCCAGTTTCTTCTCTGTCTCCAGCCTGTCTCTCCCTTACTGGATGCGGTTTCCAGCAAAACGCATTCCTGGGGTTCCGGGCGGCCTCCCCGCAGCTGGCCGGGCAGCAGCCCAGGCACGCAGCAGGCACAGCACCGCGGCAGGGCAGGCTCAGCAGCACCAGAGAGGAGCCAGCGCCCAAATACCACCGGCAGCTGCCAAGTACAGAACCGTTATTAGAGGGTCGCAGCTGCTCCTCTCTACTTAAGAGAAGAGCCAACGGCAGAAAGAAAAGCATGGCAAGAGGCGGGGGAAGGCCGGGAGAGGGCCCGTCCTGCCCGAGCCGGGGCAGAAGCAGCTGCTCCCTGGGATTGCTCTCCCTGCCGCCCCGCAGCTGCTGGGCTCTGCTGAGCGCTGCCCTCGCTGCCCAGCCCCAGCTTACGCGGCTCCCCGGCCAGGCCGGGCTCTTTCCAGCTTTTTCTTGCCCATGGTCTGAAGCAGGACGAGCTGCCTGCACGACGCCAGAGAGCTGACCGGCCGGGAGAGGGGACGTGGGGCGCTGGGGGCACCCCACGAGCCCCCGTGGTCCCCTGGCTTACTGCAAAGGCACCAGGTCCAAACACACCTCCTCCTCTTCCTGCCATCGCACGAACAGGGGGGAAGTTCACCAC
This sequence comes from Falco naumanni, assembly GCF_017639655.2. Lineage (NCBI taxonomy): Eukaryota > Metazoa > Chordata > Aves > Falconiformes > Falconidae > Falco > Falco naumanni. Next base: position 4,155,049 of record NC_054063.1, read on the forward strand.
CGCCAGACTATAAAAGACCCATATTTCTCTCCTGCTCTTGAAGAAACTTGCTTTAGGTGGAGGTGCTACAAAGTGAGCTGGACAAACTGTGCGTCTGCATCATCTCCATCTCCAGCAGGACCAAGGACCTCAGAAACATCAGCAGTGATGCTCCTGCCCCACTCCGGGCGCACACTGGATTTCTCCCTCCATCCCTGGGGCCACCAGCAATTGCTATTTCAAAAGACGTCAGTGGACTGGATGGCTTGATGGTCTGAACCTGAATGGTGGTTCCCACGCGTTGCTGCAGCTCTTACGTTCCTCGACAGGCACCCAGTTGCACGTTACTTCAAAACCCCTTTGATCTGGCCGGGAAGTTTTCCTGTGGGAGCAATCAGCAGAGCCAGGGTGGGGAATGGCCACACGCCAGGACCACAGGCTGGAGACACAGCTTGGGGGGGACACAAAGCGGGGGCTGAAGCCACGTGCGAGCACGCACGGTGGGCTGCCATGAAGCTGGCAGGGGACGTGCCCTCGAGCGAGGGGATCCCAGTGGCCACCCCCTCCCCCGGCTGGCCCTGGCAGGGGCAAAGCTCGTCCCGAGGAAGGGCAGGACTCAGCAGGATCAGAGGGGCCATGGCCTTCACACAGATGGTCTGAGAAAGGGGACAGGGCGAGGCAATGTCACCTGCTGTGCCAGCAGGCGGATGTCCAAGAGCAGCGGGGCGTCAGCAGAGGTGGAGGCACAGCAGGAGCCATTTTTCAGGTGGTGCCACGGAAAGCAAGCGTCTGAATTGTACTCCTTGGCGTGGGCTGCCTTCGCTGTCATGACAGCCCAATCCTGATGCCCCTGACAGCCCAGAGGGAAGATGGAAACACAGGGAAACCAGCCCTAAAGGCAGGTAGCCCCCCCTGTGTGAGGTGCGGGTGTGGTCCATGCGGATGCACTTGTGGCACAGCTTCATCTGGCACCTCACCCTCACGGACACACTTTTTCCCTCTCTCCCACAGGTCTGATGGTTCAACAAACGCTCCAGAAATGCTGCGCTGGGGGAAGTCAGGGTCACCCTGAGCGAGCTAATGCCTCCCAAAGTGTGAAGGCTGCAAAGGCGATGGCTCCATCACACAGCCTTGCCTGCGTGCCCGTAGGGTGGCCAGGGAGCTGTGTGTCGGTACGGCCAGCCCTTCGTTTGACTAACGAGAAATCCCCACCCTGCCTCCTCGGGGAGCAGCTGTGGGGTGTTTGCCATAGCAGACCCCTTCTGTTCCCAGCAGACTCCTCAGGAAGGCAGGGTGTTGCAGGGATGGAATTTGAAAATGCATCTCCCAGGTGAAGTCTCCAGGGAAGGATGGAGGTGTATTGGTGACCAAGCTTGTGCTGCAGCACCTTCCCCACCCATGGAGACAAGAGCTCACTGCACATTACGCCGATGCCCGTCTGGTTTGCTTAAAGAGACTGGCAGCCCAAAATGGAGACAGGTGATTGTGTGCCAATATGGAATGAATAGCGATTTAAAAACATGTTGGAGGTGTATTTTAAGCGGCTGCTAACGATAGTAGCGTATTTTAGAACGAGAACAAGTGGCGTCTCGAGTCCAGCAGCCTGGACAATAAACTGCTGCAAACAGGACAGTGGCTCCTGAGTGCTGGAAGCTCTCCAGGTAAACAGCATCGCGGGGCTGCAAGGAGGTAGCAGAAAGGAGTCACTGGTTTTGCCATCCTCTGTCCTGCCCTCCCTGCAGAGGCCAAGCGTGGTTTGGTTGGCTTTGGCGTCTCCTGCCTGTCACCCATGACCGTGTTTACAGGCTTTGACCTCCAGAGCTGTCCAGGCACGCAGCAGCAGCCACCCTTTCCAGGCACGGGATGCCCGTCGCCCTGCCTGCTGCCACACCTGGGGCAGATGCTTTCCCTGGCCTCTTTGGGAACGTGCTGCCCGCTCCTGTCTGCTACGGCAGATGAGTTTCCTCTCCCAAACACTGTGTATTGACTTGTTTGCAGCCACTCGGGCCCGTCACTGCGCTGCCTTTGCAGGGGAGCGCACGGGCAGCAAACAGGTCTGACTGCGGGTGGAGCGAGGCAAAGCTCAGCCGAGGAAGAAAAAGGTGGCTTACAAATAAAGATACGGTGCTTTTGTGGGATTATATATATTTTATATAGAGAAAAATATATCGTAAATACTTATTATTTATATATATATATTAAAAAAATATATAAATAAGTTCCAACTCTTTGTGCAGACAGATGGGCAAGTAGCCCTGCAAATCCTAGCAGAAACATATCACTAAGGCAAAGCCCTATCAGCCCGCAGAGCCACAACCTTCACTCCCTTCCCCCCTATCTCAAGGCCAACGTGCGGAGCAGAAGCCAGCCGCCGGCTGGCAGGTGAACACGCTGCTCAGGAGCCCGTTATTCCACCCTCAACATAACGAGTCAGCGAGTTTATGCAGTAAAACTATGAAGATAATTTTACTTCTCAAAGTCTCAAAGCTTCTCTAATTAGCCTCTGGCCACTTTAGGTCTGGAGCTATTAACATGAACTGGAGATGCATTTCCCTGCAATTGCTCGTGCCAGTGGCTGGCCGTGTTCGGCTGGTTTGGGTGCGCCTGGGGTAGCTCTGAAAGGCAACTAGCTGTGGCCTCAAGCCCTCACACAGCTTCTCCTGCCCACCTGTAGTAACCACAGGCAACGGTGTTCTCAGGGTCGTAAAGCAGAATGCCCTACTGAGGCAGCAGCAGAAGTTTGGGGGACCCACCGGATTGCCCCAGGGAACACGCAGCGCCCGGGGACAGCCTGAAGGCAGCACGCACGCAGAGCAGAGGCAACACAGCTCTGGCGTGGGGTCTGGGTGGCTTCAGCTGGAGGTCTTAATGACCTGGGATTATTTTGGGGGTTTTTCAGGTTTTTTGCATCCTCTTCCAAGCTCCTCCCCCAGCTTTGCAGTGCCAGGCTCTCATGCAGGCACCAGCCAATTTGCACCAAGCCAAGGCGCAGGGGTCTGGCCCAGAGCGCCCAGTGCGAGGTCAGCCTGGGACCAGCAGCAGCCCCCAGCACCGCGGGGATTTCTCCCCACGGGCATCACGCGCTGCAGTGAAGATGAGCTCCCCCTGCACACAGCTGGGATGGAGGGGCTGAAGGAGGGGGGGTTCTCTCCTTGCGCCCAGAGGAGTTTGCACGTGAGGCTGCGGGCACAGAGCTGCAGCTCACTGGGGTGGCACGGTGGAGCTGGGGGGGCAGATGGAGAGCCAGGCTGTGGACCTCCCCACCGTGCCTGGGGGACAACACTGTCATACCCTTTGCTTTTCTGTGCGCGGCAAGCCTGGAGGCACCGCCTGTAATTCATGGTCGGGTAGCCCTAGCCAAGCACCATGCAAATGGACTGGAAGCAAGACTCCAAAGTACTCATCCCATTCAGGTCTACACTCGGAGCTGGACATGTTAGACCTCTCCAGACTATGGCAGATCTCAGATTCAGCTCTGGAGACAAATTTTGGGGCCCAACCAGTTCAGCGTTTGGTTTGAAGTCCCCTAAGCCAGTTCCTAGGGCTATGCTCCCCTCAGCTGGTGGGAAGGACCCTGCAGGCAGTCAGGCTGTGCCACTGGACACTTTGGCACCCAAGTCTTGGTCTCAGCCAGGAGAGTCTGCAACCAAGTTTCGGCCGGTGGGAGCAAAAATTCAGATGGTCATGAATTTTCCCCCATTGAACAGCACCTTCCTGCAGCTGCTGGCCAAGCAAAAATCATTGTGGAGGTGCTGGCAGCAGCCCCGGGCGTATGTGCGCAGGGCTGAGCAGCCTTTGATCGGCTCAGCTCGTTAATCTGCCCACACGTGCCACGTGTCTCCTCTCCAGGAGCTCCCAGCTGCTGTGGTGCCTGGCAAACCTCCCGTGTCCACCCTCCCCTCCCCCTCCTCCCTAAGCACCTGCTCTCTACAGCGCGGCGGGGACCTGCCTCTCCCCTTCCCTGCCCCCCATCTTCGTGCAGCGCAAGCCCCGCTCCCCAGGCTCGTCTCCCCAGTTGAAAGCAAGAGACCAAAGGGGGCTGCCCCCGGCGTGCGCCGTGCGTGAAGCTCGGGCATCTCCCCTGCCATTCCCATGCTCCCCATGCTGCTGGAACTTTGCCCACACAGACCCCGAAGTCATCCCCGACTGTGCTCCTCGCACCCCACGTGGGCCCTCTGGGTGAGCCAAAGCCACCCAAAAGCTCACCCAAAGGCGAGCCAGGCTGGCAGCAGCAGGTCCTGCCTGGCCCCCCAGCTGGCCCTCCTGGGGTCCCCTCCTGGGGTCCCCTCCTGGCCTGTGCAGCTGCATCCCTGGGGACAGTGGCAGCTGCTGGGGTGGGCAGTGGGGGCCTTGCAAAGTGCCACTTTGTGACAGGCTGTCAGGGGAAGGAGCTAAAAAGGCTGCAACTCCCCCTGCTTGCCTTCCTGCAGACCCCCAGCCACCCCCCGGCAGGGGTGGGCACCTTCAAACCACACAGGGGCTGAGCCAGAGCTGGATGGTGCCTCCCCCTCGCTGTTGACCAGGAGAAAAAATAATCTAGGATGATGCTAATCCTAATGATTGAGCATCACCATGAAGATGCTCTGGTATAGCCATGTTTGCTAGTGAGGAGAAACAGCCCACCCGCCTGTCCCCCTCCTTCCTCCCCTCCCTGCATGCTGGTAGCTGCTGCTAGTGAAACCAGTAGCCACAGCTTCTCTGGAAAAAAAACAAGCATGTGATTGTTCCTAATCTGGCACGGCCTAAGCAGTCCTGATAAGAACAATCCCTCGTTGGGAGTGTTCATGATGACCTTGCACATAAGCTGCTGCTCCTGCAGCAGCACCAGCGGAGCCCCACTCCTTCAGAAATCTCAAGGATCTTGCCCAAACCTTACCCACCCACACACACATGCAGGACCTGATGCTGGGCAACATTTCCCACCCAAACTGGAGTCCCAGAACAAGATTAAACCATCACATCCATCAGAAGGCCAAAAGCAGGGAGTCAGAAAGCCCCCCTGGCCATGCCTGCCCATGCCCAGCCACCTGCCGCCCTACAGCGCTCCCATGCTCTGCATGGGATATGATCCCTCTGGGAACTCCTCCGTGTATTTTAGGATTTTCCTGTGCTTGCAAGGACAGAAGCAGCGCGCGTGTGGGCCAGCTCCATGACTGCTTCCTCACCTGATGCCCCCCCCCCAGCCATATGGTCCCCATCCAGCTCCACCAGGCAGTGGTGACCCACAGCCCCCACCCAGGCAAGCAAGGCAGAGCATTGCACCAACAGCCAGCAGCGAGCACTTCTGTTTTCTTCCCCTGGTACTTACCCCACGTAAACAAAATGCAAATATGTGTTTAAAAAAAATAAACTGCGGTGTGCCAGCCAGGGATCAGGTGGCATCTCTGTGTCAGCGTGTCAGCTCTCGCAGGGCCCTGGCGGCATCAGCAAGGTGACAATCAGCAAGGTGACAGTTGTCCGAAGGAGGAACAGTCCTGTTCGTCTCCCTCCCTGTCCCTGCCTCCTCAGTGAGGACAGAACAACCCGTGAGCCTCCAATGTCTGCTTGGCTCCAGATAAGCATCCACCTCCCTGCCACCCCTTACCTCCTTTTCCAAAGTTCTCATCACCGAACCCAAGTGGCTTCATGGCTGATTCAACTTTTCCAACAAACTGGCTGGGAGGCAAATGTTATCTCAGGCAAGAGATAAGGGTGCAGACTGCAATCACGCAGAAAGTCTGTTACAAAAGCAGGAGAATTAAAACCTGTGGAGCCCCGGTTTTGTTTGTTAGCTGCAGGCAGAGGCTTTACTCCTGCGGGAGCTCAGCTGCATCCCGTACCGGCCATTTGTCACCTGGGAGCCTGTTGGGGACTGTCTGGTCTGACCATCCCCTGGCCGCGGCAGAAAGATGCAAGTTGCTACCTGGTGCTAGCATAATGGTTGTGATTTGGGTTAAACTGTGGGGTTTTTAAAGAAACAGCAGGTTGGGAGAGTGGAGGGGGGATAAAAGGCAATTGCATCCTTGGAGAAACAGAGGTCTGAGTCTGCTGTGCCTTTGGGATTTGGTGGAGGGCCAAAGGCGATATATTCCAGCCACCTCGCGTTGCCGGTAGCCCCATTCCCATGCCAACACACAGTGAGAAAGCCCCTGAGAGCTGAGGCTCAGCTTTTCCCTGCTGAGCATCCGCTGGCGCCTGAGGAGCATCGCCCTGTGAGCTGAGCCGGGCTGTGGGTCCCAGCCGCCTCCTTCCCGCTGCGCCCCTGCTCGCCGGCACCCCTCCAGCTGCCTCCTGCGGGCACCGCGCCAGCCGAGGGCCGACAACAAATACAACACATCCTCCGATCGGAGGGGAGGAGTTCCTGACCCAAAGGCACGCAGCATCCGACTCCTGGCTCCAGCGATAACTCACCGCGGTTGCGATGGGGATAACGACGTGGCAGGAAAAACTCTGGAAACAAGGTGCGTGCGTGGGGGATGAGGCGGGGAGAGGGAGAAGCGGTGTAAGCAAGCAGAGGAAATGTTACCACGAGCCAAACGACACTCCCGGGAGATGTCTCCCTCAGGTACCGGCCAAGCACAGAGTTCAATTTGTTCTTGGAAGAGAAATAAAGATGCTGGTTTGCTCAGCCGGTGGCCCGAAGAGCCTTGGGAATGAACCCTTCTGCTGCCTGCTCCTGGAGCCAGCCCTGGTCCTGCCAGGACGGGTTTGCCATCCAAACGCAGCTGGGCAAGAGCAAGAGAAAAAAATTAGACCCACTGCGGGGTTTTTGGTGCCCCAGCAGATGGACACCCAACCTGACATCTTAAAGGCACCCAAATTCCCCCAAAGCCTGGCTACAACCTGAAAAACTCAAGCCTCACCGGAGCGGCACATTTGGGCATCTGACCACCACAACTGCCATTTTTAAACATCTGGCGCAGGCGCAAAAGACATCTGTGGTCCAGGCAGCCTGTCCTTGTGTTGTCCTTTTAATTGTATAGAGCTCTGCTGGTCCATAGCGGGATGCCTGGGGAGACATCCCAGGGCTGGCTGGGGCTTTGGCCATGATGCCCTGGGATGATGCCCCAGCTCCGTGTGCTCTCCGGGCAGTTACAGCACCACGAACCAAACACAGCAGCTCTGCCCCTGCCACGGCTGCCACAGCTGGCACAGCTGGCAGGGCAGGTACCGAGGGGAAAAGAGCCAGATTTAGCCCAGGTTATGACCCGAATGCCCGCTGAGTTTCTCACCCACGGGATGGGTTTGGGTTCCACGGGCAGAGCTCCGTGGGGTAGCCAGCACCTTTCCTGCACTGCTGGGCACGGGGCTCCCACTGGATTCACTCTCCCCCACCCCCACCCCAGCAGCCCTAATGCACGTTGAGTTTCTCTTCTTCTCACTCAAAAGAAGCCTGCGAGATAAGGAGCTGCTTGGAGCTTCTCGGCGCTTTATCTCCAAGGGCAGCAATCGAACACTTTTTTTGTTGTTTAGTTAAGCAAGACTGACAGCTGGAAAAATACATTTAAGTGAGCATTAAGAGGCATCGATAAGAGCAGCACTGGAACGAATTCAGCGGGTGCAGACGGCGGCATGCCCGGCATGTGCACAGGGCTGGTGCTATAGGAACAGCTGTGGATGGGAAGCAAACCCCCCCCCAGCCCCGGAGCACAAAACACTCGGAGAGAGCAGCTAGTCCAAAAACCCAGTCCCTGCGCTCAGGGACCAACCAGCCCGTGGGACGTATTCCAGAGCATTTGCTTAACAGTACCATAAGCTTCTTAACTAGATTAATTTTTTGCTTGTCAATTAAAAAAAAACACAACAAAACCCCAAACAACCCGCGCGGTGGCTCTGTGTTCGTACTGCTGTTTAGCGGGGTGGCCACTGCCTGGAGCCTGGGCAGCAGAAAGCCCTCAAGGAGACAGAGCAACATCATTTCTTCTGGATTTCCCCTTCCAACAAACCCTCCCTAGGAAATTCCCCCTGCGAAAGGGAGATCCCGATCTCTAGCTCCATTCTGACCTTCCCGGCATCCATTTGAACGATGTTGCTCCAAGATTAGTCCTAAATTCACCTTCTAATTTCACACGGCTGCCAAGGAGACCCGTAAAGTGATGGCTCTGGCTCTCTCTGGTCAGGGCCAGGCTTCTTTTCAGAAGTGCTGAATCTCTCTGAGATGTAGCTCTCTTCACACTGTTTTATAAAATCAGGTCGTCTTTCCTATCACCACAACACCCAGGTTTTAAAACCAAGGGAAAAGGCTTTACCCGCTCCCCTAACCAGGAACGAAATGGGAAAACACACTCCCCAGAAGACATCATCCAAACAGAGAAAATTGGTTTTACTGAACCACTTGGGTAATGGAGAAATGTTTCAGAAACCCGTCCGTGCTTGAGGAGTTTCTCAAACACAAAACAAAATAAAATCCAGCCGGCCAGATGCCAAATCTAGCCTGCCTGGATCACCACCGACTGCAAAACACCCTTTTGTAGAACACGTGTTGCTCTGTAGGAGCACTGGCTGCTCACCGTTACACAGCTGAAAATCTCTGCTCAAGAACCAAGTGGTTTAGACCGGCTCTGGACCCAGCTCCTGATGTGCCACACACTCCACACACGCACCCCACACCGTATGCTTGGTGAGGGGGCACTGGTTGAACTGGTTTGCAGCGGAAATGCAAGCCCCGTGGCATCCCAGCCAGCCTCACGGTCCCAGCTATATAAAACCCTTTATTAATGTTTTTAGAAATAACTACACTACTGGTGCCCCGGACTGTTGCCCAATTCCGGTAATCGTTTCACTTTGTGTACTTAAGATTCGGCTCTTTCTTCCCAGTCTTCACAGCTGTTTAAAGGGGAAATGGTACCTTTTTCCTTTTTTTTTTTTTTTTTTAAGGCTTTCTGTATGGGAACTCAGGGGTGCTCAGGGCTGATATTTCGGGATGATTCCTCTCCCTATCCCAGCCTCTTCCAGAGCCCTGTGTTGTACCAACCGTCCCCAGCATGGCTGTCTTCCTCAGCGATGCAAAAGGTTGTGGGATTTTGAGAGAACACCCTGGGCAGGCAGTCCACAAACTTGCTATTCACAGTCACGGGAAGTGAAGCAATGCCCTCCCTAAGAGAAAAAGAGACTTCCAGTTTGGGAAGCACACTAATCGGGTGCCTTCCAGGGAACAGGCTTCACATCTGGTTTGAAACGTGTTAATGAACAAGTCAATGCCTCCAAGCAAAGTCGTGGTCCCCAGAACGTCTTAATCATTAGCCATGAGACACATGATTTCCCCGCGGTTCAGAAAGCTGGGGTTTAGATGGAGATGACATTAAAGGCCGTCAGGATACAGGCACGGTACCGGCGTGCCCCGCAGGGATGGTGCACAGCCCACGGCACAGCGGTTTTTTTCCCCCGCCCAGCAAGGACAGGACTGGATCCTGACTGCACCCATGCCGCGAGAACTTTGATGTCTTCACTGCCCAAACAAAGGTTTCGCACCCGGATCCCTCCTGCCATCCCGTTTTCACCAAAAGCCCCCAGAGGTGGCTGAGCGGGTGGCTTTCAGGTCTGCCCTCGCCATACTTTTATGCATAGGAGGGAGGGTTTGGGTCCCCCCCAAAAATGAGCAGCTGGGCTCACAAAAACTCGTGACGTTTTTAATCAAGGCATCCCCAAGGTAATTTGTTTCTGTTTCTTACGTACTCAGACGCTGGGGTGGCCTGGTGCAAGTGCTGGCTAGCTCCGGTTTGTTAAACGCAATGAGGTGTGAGCCGGGAAGGCAGCGCCTGCTTTGGTTTTCTTAAGGCCGAGGATGAAGGAGGCACCGAGAACAGAAGCACAGAAGCACAGTCACAAAAGGACGGTCGTGGTTTAACCCCAGCCAAGTACGTACCAGGCAGCCGCTCGCTCACTCCCTGCTCTGCGCCCCGGTGGGATGGGGAAGAGAAGTGGAAAAAGATAAAGCTTGTGGGTTGAGATGAGAACAAGTTAATAATTGAAATGATGTAAAATATAACAACAATAATAATAATAATAACAAGGTTGAGATGAGAACAAGTTAATAATTTAAATGATGTAAAATGTAACAACAGTAATGATAATAATAACAACGATAACAACAAAACCAACATCGATTAAGAAAAAGGAGAGAGAGGAATAAAGCCCAAGAAAAAAACCCCAAGTGATGCACAACACACTGTCTCACCCATGCCCGGCCAGTCCCCCAGCACAGAAGTCACGTTGGTTTTTTTTCCTGCAAGGACACTGCCCCAGGGGCTGATCGTCCCCCATCGTCAGCCCAGCATCCCTACCAGCTGCCCCACAGCCTGTCACTCTGCACACAGAGTATTTGCCCTCGAATGCCAAAGCCAAGCCCAGTTGCTGAATGGGAACATCCATGACCCCAAAGGCCCGCAAAGAGAGGGGTGGTTTTTTTTTTTAAATGTGTATAGATGTGTGTACGCAAGGCACAAGCCATCTCCGCAACAAACCAGTGCCGTTAACTGGAAGTTCCCAGCAGCAGGAGGGGAAAACTGGCACCAAACAAAAGCCAAGCCTGCGGCCAGGTGCATGGGAGCTGAATGAAGACCAGATTGGGGTGACTGTGCCAAAAACGTTCTCTGTTTTTTCTCATCTGTTTGCAGAGCTTGTGCAGTCCTTTCCCTGCACCTCAGTGCGGAATCCAAATAACTTTCTCCCAGGAACAGGAGGCAGGGCTGAAGAGCAGTAACTAGTCAGCGCCTGCAGCCTTCATAGAAACCCTGACGTAATAAAAATACAGATGCATTAATCAGAAGGGCGGTGATCAGCACACAGTCTTCTGGGTTGGTGGGAGGTAAAGGTTAAGGCAAGACATCTGTCATTCGGCCAGAAGAGCCAGCACTGTAAAAATAACATTTCCCCCTTCTGAGTGACATCCTCGTCCTCTGGGGTTGGGGCTTCGACACGAAGGAGCTGGCCTTTCCGTGAGCTGCCCGCTTCTGTGGCTCAGCCCTTCCTTCTTCAGCCAGGACCCAGGGAAAACCGCTGAACTCACCCCCCGCGACCCAAAAGCAGCTGGGAACTGTAGGCAGAGCTTACGTCCAAAGGCTCCCCTGGGGAAGGAGCAGATTCAGGACAGGCAAAGCTGTGTTGCAATTTCTGGGACAAAAAAGTGTAAATAAGCTGTTGACCCACTGATCTCCAGCTACAACAAGGGGATAAGCCAAGCAGGAACATCGAGCTCCACTAGGTCCCGAGTCCTGCTCCCTCGGGTCAGGTTCTGGTGAGCACCAGTTGCTTTTAAAACAGCTTCTTTAAGCACCACCATCTACTGCTGCTTCACCTGGAAGCCCACTGAGCTCCACAGGATCATCTCCAGGCTCCGTTGACTCACTGGAGCCAGGCTTTTAAAGCCCACACTGCCTACGCGTCCTGCTCAGTGCCTTTGCAACTTTACACAGGTATCTTGAGCCCAACACATCAACACATCGTACTTCTCAGAGGTCAGCCAGCTTGTACTGGCAGAGCATTCAGTTTTGCCGGAGACCACAGGGTGATGCAACACTAGCAGCTCTCCAAAATACAGTGAATTTAATGTGTGCACATTGCCAGGTTCACACTGGTCTACCACTGAAGGAATCCATGATGCACAAGTACGCTGCAGCTAAGGTTGCTCCTACAGCAAAAGGATCAGCAAGAACAGAAAGCAATTACCTTACAGATCTGGTCAAATCTGCACCAAGATTTCGGGCACGTTGCATAGGTCAGAGATGACTTAGACTTGACGTGAGAAGTCTAAGACTTGACATGAGAAGAGCACAAGGACCTCAAGGCAGGGTGAACCCGCTGCTTGGGCTGAGGGCAGGGCACCAAACCGTGTGCTGCCCAGCACAGACCCATACTGGGAGTGGAGACCAGTCCAGCTGAACAAGCTGTATCCAGACTTCAACTCGCAGCTGAACTCTGAGAGCTCAAGCCTCTCCCACACACAAAGACAAAGAGGGAACGCTACCAGGAACCACAAGAGCTGAGATCTGAACTCTTTGTCACTGTTAAACATTTCAGTGGGAGCCTAGATTTCTGTCAGTTCCTCTGGATTCTGCATCGCCACATCCAGCAGCAGGTGAAAGCAAGAAGCCTGGTTTGGGTGTCTGAGGCCAGCGAGGATGCTGCGCCCTCAGGGCACTCCTAAGGGACCCCCTAGAGGGTCTCTGCTCCAAATCCCCCCGCCAGCATCACAGGCTCATTGGGAACCACTCTCTCTCGTTGCCAGCTCTTGCATGGCGGCGAGCAGAAAGGCTGGGAAGTGCAAGCCACGAAGCAGCCAGGCAAAGGCAGGAGCATCGTGAGCTGGAGATGGGGGAGCCCCTTCCCTGCAAGGTCCACGCTGCCGTGTTGCCACCTTGCTCCAGTGCTGAGGTGGCCTGGAGGGGCCATGGCAGAGCACAGCCCTGAGGATGCCCAGGAGAGCCCGTGACTTGCGCAGCAGGGCGCTGGTGCAATGCTGTCTGCAGTGCCTCCGGTTTTGTCTGTCTTTTTCATCCCTTCCTCTTTTTGGGTTTTCTTTACTTGCTTGGGAAGTGAGAACACAGATTGTGACACAAATGGTGGTCTCATACAGAACACAGCTGGAGCGTGCAGCCACAGAAACTGCTGCTTAGGTATGCCTTAATATTTCTGATTTTGTTTCTTTTTTTTTTATTAAATTGAACAGTAGAAAGGATGATAACCAAGAGATCTACCTGCTCCTCCGGAAACTTCATTACCTGTCACTTACTCAGTACTTTTACAGGTGTACAAAGACCTATTTATATAAATGTTGCCTAAAAGCCTGTGTATGTATAAATAAACCTATCAAAAAATACATATACAAAAAATCAAAACTAGTTGGGAGAGGCCAAAGAGAAAAACAAATAAAGACATCATGGAAAACTTTCATTTTCCTTGAGGTTGTTCACACTTCCAAACTGGAATGAAAAGACCTCAAAATGAATTTCAAAATCATGAAATTTGAGTCTTGAGCCTTCAACCAAAACACGATTCAATGTAAATGAATGGTTTGCTTTTTTTATTCATAAAGAGAAACCAGTATTTTTCCAAACAACTTTAGCGAGGGATTAATAAAAAAAAACGTTTTTCTTTGCAGCTCTAGCCTTGCAATTAAGACTTTCATTCTAAGGTGAGTTTTTTAAGCCCTTCATACCTGAGACATTACACACAATCCTCTATAATCTCTTCCTGAGGAAATTATTGTATTATTTAATGGCCTTTGTGTTGTGCAATTGCAGCAGGCTTCCTTCCTCCTTTCCATTCCTTGCTCTCTTTATTTACCTCTGCAACAGGCTTCAACAGGCTCGCGGGGTCACAGTCCCTGCTGCCTTCCAGTGGCTCGTGGTTCAGTCAGAGGCAGCCAGAGAGAAGACGGGCTTGGGGGGACCATTCAGTGTGGGCGATGCAGGGTTTTAAGGCAGAAGCTGCGATGCCCTTTCCCTCAGCGCACACAGCCCAGACAAACGTGGCACGGTTGCTTCCTCGCAGGCTGTGGGGAGGAAGCGCAATGGCAGGGAGAGAAAAAAAACCCACGTGCAGAGGAAATGCTGAGAGTTTCCAGATGGCAAACACCGGAGCAGAGGTCAGCAAATGTTTGAGATGATTGCAGGGGGTGCTTTCTCTCTACCCAGCCGGAGGTTGAGTGTCCTGCTGGGCAGGAAGATCTCTGTTTCCAAGGCAGGACACGGGCAACTGGTAATATTCCGACCCTGTTCAAGGCTGTACCTTTAGATTCGGCTGTTTTCCCGACTTGGTGGGAACTGGGAGTTTCTTGCGGATGCCCTCACGGGGTGCTGGAGCACCTCAACTCTCCCGTGTGCCGTTTAAATTCTGCCTCTGGGCCACTTTAGACAGCAGTTTCCAGCCCTGACTTTACAGCGCCTCGAGAGCTGTGGGCTTCAAGAATTAGGAAGGATGGCCGATTCCTGAGTCTTACTTTTTTTCCCGTAAGAAGGGAACAACGAATAAAAGCAACATTCCTCAGGGCTGGCAGCAGAGGCAGCGTTTGTGAGGCTTTCTGAGAGGATACTTAGCCCAGCACACAGCACGCTGGGCTGGAACGCGACTGCTGCGTGCTGGGCTGGCTTTGCCAGAGACTCTCGAACAAATTCCACCACCTCTGCTTACCCTCCTGCTTCTTCTAGCACCATCCCTCAGACGAGCACTTCAGTGCTACGCCACTCCAAGACCCAAACCACCTCCTGGCTGGGATGCTTTTCTCCTGAGGCAGGGTCCAATGTATTCACCAAGGGCAGACTGGACTGCGTTCAGACTTTACTGGCTGATCCCTGTTTAATGAGACTGGTAAATATAGATCATACACACACGAACGCACAGCGCTTTGTTTGCACATTATAATATAATTGCACTTAATGCTGTGTCACTCGGAGCTCGGCATACTTCGAAAATGAAAACCATAAAAAATGAATTTCGTATGAGGAAAAACAAGTAGCCTGTTTGCTGGTGATCAGCTTTGTTGCCTGGGTACCAAGTACAGTAGCTCCTTTTTGCTCCCTGCCAGGGCCCTGTAAGTGCATGCTGTATTTTATTTCAGTCCAGAACCATTATGGCTATTTATTCATTTCCAGTGAAATGCTCCATTTGCTGCTTCACGTGGACCCAGGCTGGCATCGGGGGCAATCCTGCCTGCGTGTTGAAGCAGCTCGCCCAAGGCTGCCTCAAGGATCTTTCAAGAAAGGATTTGAATTCTTAAAAGCCTTATTGTTTTTGCAAGGCACAGCAACCAGCGCTTCTTCCACCTACCTGCTTTTCTGTAAGCCACGGAACAACACAGGGCTGTGCTGTGCTCCCTGCGCCGGCTCTGGCTCGCTGGGGCAGCTGAGTTGTGGCGCAGCAGCATCTGCATCTGCTGACCTCTGGCTGCTGGGCTTATGATTTTAGGACCATTAAAAAGCTGCGATAGCTTGCCGAGGATGTGGTCTCCAGAGGAGACAAACTGGGATCTCTAGGCAGGAGCAGATTCAGGCACAGTGATTTAATGCCGCATCACTCATCCGCTGAGCCTCATGAACGCAGAGCATTGCGGTTGGAAGGCAGGATACACAAGCTCAGAGATGCTAGCACCTGGGCTAAGGAGTCAGTTTTCTTAATTCTAGGAATTAATTAATTTGCTTTCTCCTTCTCCGTTTGCAAATCAGAGAATGCATCCTTCAGTTTCCAGTTGTACAGACCCTCACAGAATTAAGCTGGGTTCATTCCTTCCCATCATCATGTCTAGTAAGTGAACTGGAGGACAAATTAGGTCCCTGACCAACGTGGCTGCAAGCCCCAGGCCCCTGAGGGGTTTCCACAGCCATAATCAGCTGGGATGAACAATTACACCCACTGGAAGGGCTCAAACCCACCTCATTCCATTTGAGCTGTAGCGCAACCTCAGCCAAGATAATATGGAGGAAAAAGCAGAAATTCTTACAGATATTAACATTATATTGGTATTATTTCTAAATTGGGGAAACAGATTTGATGGATAGACCACTCCATGGATACGGAGTTTCATGGGTGGTCACGCTGCAAGAGTTGTGGTCAACAACTCAAGTGGAGACCAGTGATGAGTGGTGTTCCTCAGGGATCGGTACTGGGGCTGGGGCAAGTTTAACATTTGTCAGCGACACAGCGGGACCGGGTGCACCCCCAGCAGGTTTACCACCACCAAGCTGTGCGGTGCGGTCAGCACGCTGGATGGAAGGGATGCCATCCAGAGGGGCCTCGGGCGTGAGAGGTGGGCTTGTGTGAACAGCATGAGGTTCAGCAAGGCCAAGCGCAAGGTCCTGCACCTGGGATGGGGCAGCCCCCAGTACCGATACAGACTGGGCGGAGAACGGGTTGAGAGCAGCCCTGAGAAGGACTCAGGGGTGCTGGTGGATGAGCTCAGCATGGCCCAGCAATGCACACTCAGCTCAGGAAGCCACCCGTGCCCTGGGCTGCGTCCCCAGCAGCGTGGGCAGCAGGGCGAGGGGGGGGATGCTGCCCCTCCACTCCCATGAGACCCCCCTGCAGCGCTGCGTCCAGCTCTGGGCTCCCCCCAGCACAAGGAGGACATGGACCTGCTGGAGCAAGTCCAGAGGGGCCACAGAGATGGACAGAGGCTGGAGCCCCGCTCTGTGAGGGCAGCTGGGAGAGCTGGGGCTGTTCAGCCTGGAGCAGAGAAGGCTCCGGGGAGACCTGACAGCCGCCTTCCAGCACCTAAAGGGGCCGACAGGAAAGCTGGAGAGGGGCTTTTTACAAGGGCAGGTAGCGACGGGACAAGGGGGGTGGCTTTAAACTGAGAGAGGGCGGATTTACATCAGGTATTAGGAAGAAATTCTTCCCTGAGAGGGTGGTGAGGTGCTGGCCCAGGCTGCCCAGAGCAGCTGTGGGTGCCCCATCCCTGGCAGTGCCCCAGGCCAGGCTGGACGGGGCTGGGGGCAACCTGGGCTGGTGGGAGGGGGCCCTGCCCGTGACGGGGGGGTGGAACTAGATGGTCTTTAAGATCCCTTCCAATCCAAACCATTCTGTGATATCAGCAATTCTGAGACGCACCAAGAGGGAGTTAATCTGCACAGCAACCCTTCCAGGTAATGGCTTTTCAGAACGCTATCACACCTCAAAGGCTCCAAAGAGGAATGCCAAACAGCCGGTGGATTTCTCCTGTTAAGTCTCTTCAGCGCTGGGGAACAGGGATTTTCCAAGGTAGCTTCTGACCCTTAAGTGAAGCAGCCTAGCAGTGGAAAACAACCACAGCTTTCAAAAGGTAACTAACCAGTCAAAATACCAGTAACCTCGGCTTCTTCCCACTAAGGCAAGTAACTGCAATGGATAGAAAGAACAAACCGCACTGCACCAAGAGCACAGGCTGCTCTTGCTTTTCACCATTGTCATACTTCGCAGAGCGTGTTCCCAGAGGGTAGAGCTGAAAACAAATCTCCCTAATCAGTTATTAGAACAGCAACTCCAAAAATCAGATAGTCTCATTCTACTTAGTAGTGTCACTACGAAAGGTGTTTAATAGATGGTATCCGGTTCAGACCGAAAGCACATGGGTTTTTTCCAGTTACAGACAGAAGGCAGCACAACCGATAAAGCCCAAAGACTGCACAGGCTGAATTTTGCCGGGTTTGATCCTTAATGAGCCACAGGACATTTCCCCACCCCACCCCCCCCCAAGGCAAAGCATTTAGATTTTCACCTTATAGAAATGGCTGTAGGAGCAACAGGGGTACACCCTAGACTCTGCCAGTTATCCACTGAATCACCCCAAAGTGGCAGCCGAGACCAGCTGTCTGGCTAGACCACCAAGAGTTTCCTTTGAAAGAAAAAGGTGGGTTTTTTAACTCTTATAATAATAACGCCACATTTTCACCAGTTAATAGTAGGTCTGTTCACCAGTGACTTGTGAGGCAACATGGACACCAAGACAAGAATTCACAACACAGATTAAAACCCAGCAACTTCAAGACAGCGCTCAAGCACAAGCTGTATTCACAAATCAACTGAAAGGAGAATTAATCAGTAATTTTAAACTGTCTTTACAAAACCCAAATCAGATTAAGTCTTTGAATACGACTTCACAAAACAATATCCCATGACAGAAATGCCAATACATTTAAATAGCTGCTTAGTCAGCTTGAACAGTGACCAGGAGTAGAAGGCTGTGCTCAAGTTCCTCTTTGTCTACTAGAAGTTCTCAAAAGAAACTTCAAGAACTTGCCCTCAACAGACAAATCTACAAAAAAAAAAAAATCATACCAGGAAGACACAAAGCCTTGCTCTCTGCTCGTTGGTTTTGACTTACCTGGGCCCCCAGCTAAGCCAACACAACACCTGGAAGAATCCCACCCTCTTTTAACGTTTACATTACAAAAGGCACAAGTCAGAGCACGCTTTCCTTTCCTTCAGGGCCTTTCCTCCCCTCACCCTCAGAAATCACAGCAGTGTGCTCCAGCGCTGGGACTTACCCGAAGCAGTCCCGCCAGGGAACTTCATAGCTTAGTTTCCTCTCAGAATTTAACAAGAGCCCAACAAAGGGATTCACCTCTGATGCACCTTTACTACAGTTAGCACTACCGCGACTGGGTCTCCTTCCCCGTTTGGTTCTGAAAAGCATGAAATGCAATGGATGAGTCAGAGGACAGTCTCCACAGGCTTCCTGAGGACTTGAACTTGCCGTCAGAATACAAAACAAGGCTTCCTACAGAATCAAGACACCTATTACATGTCAGTCCTTTTCAGCTAGCTGCAAAGAACCCTGCTGAACCGTGTTTACCCCCCTTCCGTTCCCACTGGGTTTGCTGTGTGCAGTAGTACCTGTTAAGAGAAGCTTCAATAGCCCAGACAAATAACCTGGCTATTCATACTACAAACGCTCTACCTGGGGCGCCAGCAGAACTCAATAATGCTGGTAAATTTGACCTTTGTTTTTAGGGTAGTTAACAGGACAGAGAGGAAGTGCTTAAACCAAAACCTTCTCCCGCCTCTACAACTATAGACTTTATAAACCGATCGCCAGTCTGCTTCATCACTTGCTTTAACCACCTTTCTCCCCTGAGCTTTCTAAGGGCATTCACTTAATACAATAAACACCAAAGACATTTAAATAGAAGGTATATCCCACCAAAGATTAATTTAACCTGCCTTTGAAGGGAAGCAAGAAAGTACTTTCAGCCTAGACTAAGGCCAGAAACAGCACCTACTTTATCCTGTAGTTATAATGAAGACTGAAGAGTATCAACTATGATGTTTTTAAGTGCTTTATATTTATTATAAAGTATTAGAGTGTATGGAAAAGTATTCTCTATACTAGAGAATAAGATGACAGCTTTTACAAGTTATGCTATACAGTACATGAAATGCTGTGCATTTGAGCTGCTTGGAACAGTATTTACTATACAAGTCAAAAAGGGTAGGCTTAGAAGTTTATTATTTATAATACAGTGTGTTAGAAAGCACAAACAAATAACATTCAAAATAAACAAGCTCCCAAAAATCTAAAGAAATCTTTACATGACATGTACACAGATTATACTCAAGTTTCAATATACACGTTATTGTTCCCCACAAGACACTCCACTTCACTGGATTGCTGGAACACGGTGAAAGTTGAAGGTGCAAGAAAAGCACCTCTCAAGCCACATAAGCATTGGACAGGCAGAACAGCAATTTCCTGAAGTGTTCTCCGCAGTCTTTGGCTCTGCTATTTTTACAGCCATATACTGTGGCAACACAAGAAGAGAGATGAGCTCCAATTACAAGTATTGTCAATGCCAATCCAGTTATCTGGGGAGTTGCTAGAGCAATTCAAGGCACTCTTCCCAGTGCTGCCAGCCCACGGAACCCCCGGTGCAGGACACAGCATTTTAAGAGACAACCAGGCTGGGCTAAAGTATGTTCTTGAAGGACATGGAATGAACAGTTCAAGACAAACTCCTTCAGAATGTCCAGGTCAAAGTTCATTCATACTTCACAGGCACACCAGCTTAAGAGAAAAACATTCATGTATATGTAGGTAACACTTTAAAGCATATTGCTTCAGTGTGTTTAGTTGCTTTATGGTTAAAGCAGTGTAACATATCAGCAGCTTTGAAGATAGTGTTCATGGGGCATGTTGAACCTAATCTCACAGTAAGATTTCAAGCCTACTTCACAGTTTAACAGTTGTCTCCTTTGCTTTTCTTTCTCATTAAGAGGCAGTGTCTACAATGAATCATCTTTTACAACTGTTCCGCTTACAAACCATAATGCCAACACCCCCCTTGAAAACGTACTCACAGTAACACTGTTTGCTGATGCATGTGGTATTGACACTGAAGTGTAAGCTTCTCCCATAATATAAAATACCTTCTAGATCAAAAAGATTTAAAGATATTGCACTGTTGTGTTTTACTTTTGCCTCCCAATCTCATTCCAAGTATTTACGAAACTGTAAACAAGTCATTTTTATACAGTCTTCAGTACTGTACACCTGTGTTCCAAGGAACTGGAATTCAGTGACACCTTCGTTAGAGATACAGTAGCCTAAGCACAGTCTAAGTTCTGTCCAGCTGCCCTCTTCATACAGTAACCAGCAGGCCACTCCTCCCGCATTCACACCTTCAGCCTCTTCTTCTGATCAAAGTACGCATCAAATCTGGATAACGCATATTCCTGCGGAAGTAAGGGACATTCAGCACTCAATATAGTGAACACAGCTGAGTTTTCTTTCTTGGGACAGGGAAGCATAATGAAGTTATTAACCTCCCTAGCCCACCATCTCAATGTATTAGTTAGCTCTGTCTGGGAAGGATACTCTCTCCAGAGGTGTTCCAGACTCTTAAAAGTTTTCTCCCACCTTATTTCAACTCTAACATTATTAGCTGCTGCCAGCATGTCAGAAAAAAACTGAACTAAAAAGGCTGGGTTCTGCAGTGTTTCCTGCAGGATATTCAGTGTACCTGACAGTTATATCACTTTACAGTACACTAAACATTTATCAGGAGTTACACTGATCCCCTTCTCAAGTACAAGCTACCTGTCATTGATACTGCTGCACACCAAACATCAACATGTTGTTACATGGGCACCCAGTTCTCAGTTTCCAAATTCACACTTAGTGCATGCTAGCATCCCACCGGAACAGGATCTTACTGCAGAAGAATACTTCACTGCAGGACATCATCTCACTGCAAGGCCTAACACTTAAGGCTATAGTCTCTCTACATAATAATGGGAAGAATTTCTGAAGTTTTTATCATCTTAGGTGCTTGCATTCTTATGCTAAGAGTACAAACCAGTAACAAACTGATATTAAGAGGTTTAGAAGATACTAGCTGCTGTGGGAGGCCATTTCATCTCCTTTCTGATAACGTACCACAGGTTACTTAGAATACATGTTTAGTTACATGGAATCATGATTAAATAACTTACCAGGTAACCAAACTCAATAGATGAGATCTTTGCTTGTATAATAGACCACAGACCCCAGAAGAAGTGTGATGCAAGCGCAAACCTGGAATTACAAGACTATGTTTATTCAAATATCCAGCTAAGTCACAGCATCTTATTTCAATATCCTGTTAGAATAGGATTCCCTAATTTGGGGATGTCCACACCTCTAAGTATCACATTATAAAACTAACTCCATAGCTTCCCCATGAAACAGTGTTTTGTTTACTCCACTAACAGCGTATACCACATAGCTAAAGGTTACAATGGACAGATCTTCCTTTAGTATATATGAACACCTCTCTCGAGTGAAGTTTCTCCACCCAGTGAGGTATGCAAGTATAGGTGTCACAGGGGAAGTTTCAAGATACAGCTGTGAAAGACAAGCTACCTGTTAACTTCTATCAACATTTCCTCTTCTAGTTTGGACTTCTCTTCATTGCTCAGCTTTGCAAAGCCGTCATGGAATGCAGACAGGTAACTGGAGATAAAATGAAGCTGGAAGGCAAGTAAACAAGAGTTACAGCTCTTCATCTCAAGACATACTTGCTTCTTTCAGAAAGAACTAAGCAGGCCTTTCAGTAAGTTTGCAGACATCAACAGTGTTGGAGTTAGCTTTAAGATTAATGGTGGTTCTACTAATTGCTGGTTTAAGAAAAGCCATATTAGGGACAACAGACATTTTGCTACTGCCAACTAATTTCACAGCTGCAGTCCACAACTATTAGACTTTGTGGTGGATAGCTACATGGCACACAAAATATTCTTTCCTGAATAGCTATTATGAAGCTTCTGTGATTTTTAAAGCAAAGGCAGTCAGGATTACACAAAGTGTTATATTTAAAGAAGTCATGAAGGAAAGGTCTTGGGACAAAGTTCAAAACAGAACTGGAAGAGAGTCAGGATTTGAAGAGTGTGGACGCTGGCATTTTATTCATTATGTTGTATGTGCCTACCTGTTGCTTCTTTGAAGGATATTTAAGAGCAGTAGCTTTGAAGAATGGGTACTTCTCATACGTGTAATCATACATCCATTCACAGAAGTGATTTCCAATGTCAAATCCTCTGAAAGAGGCAGAAACACTGAGCATCTCAATATTTGCATACTAGCATTCTGGCTTTGCTTAAGCAAAGCTAAAATCAAGTTTAGTAGTACAGGGCTACTTATAAGTTACTGCAGTTTTGCTAAACTAGGTAGAGAATTGATGACTAGAATACAGCTTTTTTTGCAAGTCATTAAATTCTATTAGTAAGGATGGGCAGTTAAGAATTGAAGTTATCAGCTACATGAAAATACTAGACTTTGCTACAAAGTCTTATACCAATGGAGGCAGTTAAAAATACTTGAGTACACACTACATCTCAGCACAAAGTCAGATATCTCTAGCATTAGCATTATTGCAGGCAAAAACATCATGCTCAAGGTATTTAACATATCCTACTCCCTCATTACTGGAATTCAGGGTTCCATTATGTTCCAGCTATGCTAACATTTAATGATCCCAATGGCTCCACACACTTACATCATTCTTAAACACAGGTACTAGATGACTGAGGTAAAAACAGAAAGCATTTCACTATGTGGTTACATGAAAAACATAGGATTACTCATCTGCACAGATGAGAAAGCTATTTGAAAGGACTGAAGAAAACATGCAAAACCTGCCCCACGTACATATGTACACACACACAATCTATCATCCTTCTCACCTCCCCACTAGAAAGAAATTTTGACAATGCAAGCAAGAAGCCATTTGTGCACACACAAGCCCTCTAGTCTGGATAACCAAGGAGCTCCAACAACTTTGACTGCTGTATACCTATACTCAACACCATCAGAACCAGAACTGTTTTGACCAGTTATATTTGCTGTCTACCGCTAGTAGAGCGGAACATAATTCACTAGAATAGACTGATAATCAGTAGTGCAGCACTTGCTCTCACTGTAGCATGCAGAAAGTAATACACCTTCCTGCTGAATATAAAAAGTGATTTACCGGTAATTATAGCTGCTGTATTCAAAGTCAATGAGCATCAGCTTCTGTTTTTCTGAATTCTCTCTGCCTTCCAGAAGCAAGACATTACCTGAAAATTTAAAGATAATACAGCATATTAATAAAGTCCCAGGAAAATTAGAGAAAAGAAATACTGTATCTTAAGAAACATTGTTCAGATAATCCCAGTTATCCCTTACATCTGCGCAGAAGAACGACAGGAAGACCCAAGTTGCACTGGCTGTATAGCAGCTCATTGGAAGTAGAGGTATACACTATAAACCTTGTAAAACTGAAAGAAAAGTTTTCTTTTGTACAGGCAGAAGTAGATGCATTCTTCCAAGGGTCCCGCTTCCCTGGTGTTTAGCTTGCAGCTAACTCAGGTGACACTGTCAGCCTTAGTAGCCCTTGCCGAATTGTTTCTTTCCACAGCCTGAGATCTAAATTATGCAGCATCTCTCATGCCTGCATAGCCCTATCACTGATCACAGAACACTCAGGACAGGAATTGCTTTTCAGCAGCCTGAAAGCCAGACTGATCACTTTGTTATTCTAGTATGTGGCACAACCAGTACCTACGGAAAAGCTCAGTCTTTTCCACTGTACCATATCAGGGAGATAGCTTTACCTGTCTTTCAATTCACTTAAGTCCCTATAATTTCTCTGAAAGGCATCAAGTCTGCTTCTGTCAAGTGCCAACTAGTAAATAAATTTAGAGTAATTTCAACTTCAGCAGTAGCTCGCCCCCTCTCCACAGGTACATCTTTCTTCTGTGTCACACCTTTGCACCAACTGAACAGTCATAGTATTTCAACCCCCGACCCTCACCTTGGGAAATTTTGGTTCCAAAGCTTGCCCCAGTCCTACCTGAGTGACTGCTCCAGTACCGGACTTTTCCACACCAGCAGTGAGACCTTGAACTGCACCACTACTGAGCTAGCTCTTCAGACCTCAGATCAGTGGCCTTTTCTCCCTCGTGCTGCCTATCCTTATGTGCCTACCTATCCTTCAGGGCTATCCTCTTCCAGGCCAGTTCCTCAGCCTTAGCTAACAAGGCTGGGACTCCTGAGAACAAACCAGCCCTGCATATGGTCCTAGTACAGCATCCTTCCAGCTCTGCCCATCTCACCCACTGTACAGGTGACAGGGAGCATAGACATGGCACACTCAACACCTTCAGCCCTGCTTCCTTTTCAACTGTTTATAGAGAACTGGCTCAGAAAAATTGTTACTCCCCCCATGACTCCAAAGAAAGCACACTAAAAAAATGTGGATAAAGTTCTCCTAATATTTCTTACCAATACAAGCTGAGAACTGCCGAGTCAAACTATCCTAGTCTCCATTTTCACCATTCACTGTACTTTTTCAGTATCTTTCTTTTAAAAGGACTAAAGTATATCCTACCCTGATTGTGTATATTGCAGACAGCTAAGAAAGGTACAGTCTTAACAGAAAAGGCTCAAGTCTCCCACCATCAATCAGTCCACTAACAGAGCACGTGTACACATTTGGCTTAATCCAGTTATGATACTAGATGTTCTCTTCATTAGCCTGAAGGGTTGCTGAAGCCAATTCACTTTGTTTTGCAACTGTTGTGCACCGGGAGTGCACAGGCTACCGTTTCAGGTCAGCACCTTGATAACACAACTACACCCCAGAAAGCAAACAAGTGACCAAAGGCTTCATACTGCATCCTTGAACAAGGTCACGAAATATTAGCAGCTTACCTTCTTGACAGTCATTGTGGCAAAATACAACTGGTGATGAAGTAGCTTCAAGCATAGCTCTAGAAAACAGTAACATAGGATCTTATAAGTGAGAAATCACTAAGCTCAGTTCACTTTGAAGTAAAGAATGGATTTTGTTTTAAGAATTTGAAGCACTATTCATTTCTAGCAAGGCCCTATTTTTCAATTAGGAGCCCAAGATCAGGACAACAAAGTTGTACTTCATTGATCAGCAATTTCATTGGATCAACTGGTAGCCCTGAGACTCAGGTTGGTTACAGAACCAAAAAGAATCCCCAACTTGTAAAGAAAAATAAAGACAGAGTATTACATTGTATAATGTGTTTGAACAAGTATAAAAAAATCCATACTCAAAATGTGCAAATTTGAAGACAGGGATAGACAAAATAAGCCTACCTCAGATTTTTCATTTCCTGGGGGAGATTGTAACTGAGGAGTTTGTTCAGTTTCCTAGTTCTGGATTCTCTGGTAAACTTAATCCTCAGCACTTGATTTAGATATCTGTTAGAAATAGCAACAATAGTACAGCATTTATGACTAAGTGTATTAGTCTTCCCATACTAATATAACATTTAAACTAAAATAAAGAAAGTCTTAAAAAAGTTACTCCAGAAAGCATTACTATTCTTCAAGGTAATTTAAGTTCCTCAAGTAACTACAAAATAGTTTCTAGGTACAGTGAGAACTTGTGCTCTCAAGACATTCAGGAAGAACGATCTGTTTATCAAAATTACAACAGGTCACCTTTTTCCATAAAGTATTGCATAACTTACTTTTCCATTGTTCCAAAAAGCCACTTAGGTTCTTTATTAAATGGCATTTTCATGCCATGAAATCTAGCCATCTTCTCAGCTATTTCAGCAGATATATCAGGTAAGCTTAGTTCTTCAGTACTTAGTTTCCTGCTCTGTAATAAAACATAGTATTCTTAAAATACAGTTAATTGATAATTACAAAGTGTGATTCATTACAAACACTAGCATTGACTATCGTATAGTACAAAATTCTAGCATCGTACTCAAGCAATACAATTTTCAACCCAAATGAACTGACAAATTTGCTGTCTTTGCAAAAGCAGAGTTAGCCAGCCTAGCTTACACATGACTTAAGTCAATTCTCTTCTAGATCAAAACCTGGGGAATATCACATCTCACACTAAAAATACCTTCAAAGCTGATTGGGTATAAATATTTAAGAACATCAAAAGCATCTGCTCTTGTTGCTGTTAAAGGAAAGTGTTACTCCATAGCTTCCAATGCTATGTTTGGTATCTAACAGGCTTTTTATCTTCATTTATTAGTCTCCGCTACAGCTGAAGAGTTTTTAAGATATCCCTCGCTGGCAAGAGCTATAATTGGGCTCTCCAACACCCACTGTAACTGTATCATATTACAGCTAGCAATTATTACAGGCTGCCAAGTATTCCATTCCCACATCCCTGCCTTTCTGGGCAGTCCGGAGACCTTCCTGTCATGATCAATTAAAACAGCTACCAGCAGCCCACTAATCATGAACAGGACTTACGGGAATGAATTCCTCCAGTCGCCCTTGTGGAAAGATTCCATACAGCTTTGGGCCAAGAGCTCTCTCTGCAAGAATGGCAAACATAACACTTTCCAGAACCATGGCTTCTGCCCCCTACAAAAAAAATTAAAGCATTAGTTGGTGCTCACACAGAAATTAACTTCAGCACACACAATAGCTAAACTGCTACAAAGTGAGAACTTTTAGGGTTAACTTTAGGAGGACGACTCAACATTTTACTAACAAAAGTTTTTTTACTAGCAACAACTCACAGCATGGGAGCAATACAAGTACTTTGCCTTCACATGTAAAGCTAGGGAGCAAAATCTGTATTACGCAGCAGGTCCTGTTGGTGGGCCAGGTTGAAGGAAAGCTATGCAAAAACCAAAACACCCTCTCCTCCTTAACCTGTGGGAACTCTGCAAATTCATTTCCTGAAGGAGTTTATCCTACTGAAGCACAGCACAGGAACTATAAATATTATCCTTGGCTATTTTAACACACTTTGGAACACTGCCTCACAAAAGGACATTTTAACTATGCAAATGGATGAAGTGAACAACTGAACTAACCAATTTATCATTTAGAATGACAACTTAGGATTTGTTTCTGTTAAGCACATTTTAGACCTTCCTTTCTTTAAAAAAAAAAAACAAAAACCCCAATGTAAACTCCTGCTAAGGAACATGTGTGTGAATAACCATTATTCCTTTTCTACCTCCAAAGATACCTCAAGTTTCAATAATTTTTCTTCAAGGTTCTCCTTCCATCAATAAGTTCAGCCCATAATGATCACAAGCAGACAGTTCTTTTCATTTGAATGTTTAATAGTTATTAGATACATGAAATCCATCTCAAATACAGTTAAAAAATCACTTAAGTATAGCTTCCTTGATGGTTAAGATTAGCTGTAAGCAAACAGAAGCCACAGTATGAATCACTACTTCTAGCAGTTATGCTAACCACAATCCAGCTGTACTTAAATCCTAGAGGTCTGCTAAGCCTCTGCCTACTTTTGAGCAACTCATCTCAAAGTCTGGCCCAGGACACTTAGAAGCGTAAGAATTAAGAGCACAAAGTTAAGAACGTTCTCAGATATTTCAGACTCCTGAGTTAGTGTAGTCACTGCGGTCTCAGACAGTAAATAACTCTTTGTAAACAAATTCCACTCTTGAGTACACTCCAGGCAGTTCCACTGAATTTTTTTATTATTGGCCCACACTATTATTCTGGTTTCTTCAAGAAATTCATATTGAAGCATAGGAAATACTCATGTAACTATGTGCTGAAGCATTAACTTCAAAAAAAGGTACAAGAGGCAGCAAGAATATCAACTGATAGTTTAAGATGATTTGCATACGAATGTATTGCATACATGTCCTGTTTTCCCATCTCAACTCCTCAAAGCAGAACTAACACACCAAAAATATTTGCTTCTGATTATTTCGCATGCCCTCACCACCACACATCTGAACTTTTGATTTCAGTTCTGAAGGCTAACACCAAGCACCAAAACACAAATTAGATATAGGTTATTGAATGTCTACTCTATTAGCCAATATTGAATTTGTCTGTGCCTGGTACAACACCAGGGCGTTTTAAAAGTCCAATTACAGCAATCCTATTGGCTGTCCCCATTAAGTCATCAGTTCCTTGTTTTCACATCTTACTGAGAAACCAACTCATGATACTTGAAAGACAGCAAGTGCCAAAGAAGCGTTCTTCCTTAAGATGTCCCCTTAATACATCAGAAGTGACAACTAGAAAAACAGTGACATTTTCAGTTACTCAGCAGCGCACTTCTGGGTTATTCCTGCCATGCCACCTGCCTAGCCCTTGTCCTTTGAGAAGGGCTTACAGATTTAGAACTTTCAGATAATCCACAACTACAGGATCACAAGTTTGTAAACTTTGTGTAAGCAGTGTTAACAAGGATGGCAGCATGTCTCCATGAACGATCTGCTTCAAGACTAAGAAGTATAGGTAAGTGTTATCTAAAAACAGCAGTACAAGAATATTTGAGTTTCAATGTCCTGGCAAATACGGAAAAAAGGTTAGAGCACCAGAAAAAGCTTCCTCTACTGTAACAGAACAGTCATTTGAGAACAAGTCCAACAAGAGCTCTGCACCTCAGAGCTCATAGATTATCTATGTATCTCAGGCACAAAGCTTTCCCCTCTGTAATACCTGATAGACCTTTTACCAATTCTCCACTCCACACACTACTGTCAAGTATGGGTGTGGAATAAACTACTAAAGGACATCTGAAGTTTATAGCATCCTTCATATGGACATTGAACATACCTAGGTATACAATGCTCCAGTTAAAATGCTGATCTAATGACTTTTTTTAAAGAATCAAGCACTGTAGCCAAGTAAATTGTCTATCTCAAAGTCTTCAAATACTTTGCAATCTACTGGCAAGACAACAAACCGTTGTTTGAAGCTCTGAGACTCAATTTTATCAGATAGATGTAGCCATGAGCACCTGTATTTAAGACAAGCTTCTGGATAAAATTTGATCACTCACACTTTCAAATGAATACTTAGAGCTGAACGTTGCATTTCAAACCTACAAACACTCTTTACAAGACTTTTCCAGTATGCAACTCCCATTCAGGTAAGGAGAGATCAAAAGCCCGTCTGTATTCCAGTTGGAACTGACACTTCTGCTTTATTCTTTCTTTGACAAAAAGCTCACTATAAAATACAAGAAACGCAGTATTTTGAGGAAAACTATCCCCAAGTATAGCAGAGCCAAGAACAAACGTGGATAATCCCTGTTAAAAAAGGCCGTATGAGCTGATGGAAAACCATCCCTCTCTAGACAGCTGTCAAACACCAGGCAGCTCAGAACAGCTACACTGCTTTTGTTAGTGAAGCAGAACATTTTACTACTACCTAGATGATACTCTTCTCCCCAAAGGATGACATTAACTCCTCTGATCAAACCTACCTACAATTTTAATCTGGACTCAAGAAAATTAACCAATTTATCCTGACAGGAATTCTTGAGTACACTGATCTAACCGTGAAGTTCCAGCACTATGAGATTACCAGCAGAAAACAATAACCTACCAGCATAAAAATCACTATTTTCACGCAACAAACAAAGACAGTTCTGAAGTTCAAAGCCTTGCTTCCTGTACTGCAAAATTCCATGAGCTGCTGGCACCAGGCCAGGGTTTGTTTGGATTTTTGTCTTCTTTTATAGTTTTAGGAACTTTTACTGGATTGGGGCACGGCAGAAACCAAACCACCTTCACCTTTCCTCTCTGAAGAAAACTGAGGAATCAAATCAGTACATTTTTCAGTTCAGTCTTGGTTCAACTGATTGAAGCAGTTCCAATAAACTAAACTGGAAGTTCAACAAAACTTCAAAAGCAGTCATTCAACAACAGCAATTTTAAAACCAGTTTCAACACACCAGAAAAAACCACCAAAAATCCCAAAAAACTGTTTCAGATGACATTCCCAGAAGGCAGAAAATATAAGGGGAGAAAAGCAGCACTTATCAAACAAGTAAAATGTACTTCTCCCTCAGCGCTGCCAAAACCATTACAGAACTGAAAAACAATAGTACGTAACAAGAAAAGCATCTGGCTAACATGCTGCAGTGCTATGCCTTACTGAAAAAAGTACTGCCAGGATAGAAAACTGAATTACTAAACTCTGTTCAGATGACTTTATGAAAAATTGCACTTAGCTAAACATTATGCTGCTTGAGCGGAAATGGTTCCAAATGCAAAAACTTTACAGTTCACAGAACACAGATAATCTAAGCACAATGCTAATCAGAAACACCTCATATTCAAGAGGAAGTTCTCTCCAGCTTCACATACTTTCCTCAGAGAAGTTCATCACTGTATTATAAAATAGGGATTAGGTAAAGCAGAGTACTGGTCTTCCTCTACTAAGGGAAGAGGAGCCTAGTATTCAAAACAGCAGTACTGATACCAATGTTAGAAATGGTAAGAAACCATTCAGGGTAGAACTGGGGAGTGTTTCTTGTTAAGGTGGAATGCTTAAATCTTTCCAAACTATGTATAGATGTCCACACATTATAATGTTACTTCTATAAGCAAGTAAGATTTCTTTATTACTATTTACAGTTTCTAGAAGCACAGCCCAGATACCAGGTGGAATAACTGCTTGTTTAGAAGCAGGATAACCACAATTTATCATCTATAGAATTCTGCGAAATAAGCACATTCAATTACTCACTTGCAAGTCATTTTCCTTCTGAGACTGTACAGACTCTCCTTTGTTACAGGACCTCTATGAATGAGAAAAAGCAAACACAATGAGAAGATGAAATTTAACATGATTAACCTGCAACCACCAGAACAAAGGGAGTAGAAGTGCCAACTACAATTAACTAGATGTCTCAACACTGTCTTGATCTGTGACAGCTACAGCACTAGTATCCATCTGACCTCTGACCACCGCACTATTTCAACAACTCCAAAGTCTTTCAAAAGGATGTGCCACTGAGACCAAGCCACTCCCATAAATAGCCTGAAAGGTGATTTTCAGGTATGTTTTTATTGCTTCCCAGTATTTCAAAACAAGGTTTCAATGTATCATAAGCTTAGAGGAACATTTTTATTTTTAATTGAGGTAACTAAGTCCCTCTGCACAACATCTAGGATGATACTCTGCTTGCAGCTAAAGCACTTGAGACACATTACAGAGATGACATAAAAGCCTTAGAAGGACTACTAGAAGAGGCACATGATGAAGCTTGCAAAGCACTTGCTTTTTTCTATTACCTTATTTTCCAAATTTCTTGTGACTAAATTTTTTTGGAGTATCTGCCTAGGATATATGTACAATGTACCACTGGCCACACAAATTCAAGATTTCTCTTCAAATGAAATGCCCACATAAGCTAAGGGTGTCTCAGAACTGCAGTATACTAGCAAAACTTTAACGAATTCCATGCATAATGTATTGTGCTTGGATCATGAACAGTCATTACAAAGCAGTTTCAAGAGTATCAAACCATACCCTCAGCAAGTGAGCTCTCAATGGCACATGCTTTTAATAGAGCTGCACATTTAAAATTCAAGATGTAATAAAAACCTTGTCCTTTAAAGGGCTTGAAGGTAAGGAGAAGAGAAAGCAAATATTTGCTTAGAATTAGCGACAGTTTGTGGCTGCCATTTATGTTGCAATTCCACCGTTGACTGTTTAAACCAGACTAGCTTTAGAGGCCCATAAAGGTAGCCTGCATCTCCACCTTCTGAACAAAAACATTTGATTCATAGAACCATGTGCATACCTTTCTGTTCCACAGCTCTAACATGTCCAAAACAAGGGTGGAAATATGAACTTAATGGAATACAGTTAAGCAACACCAGCTCCCTTAAGTACAATACAACAAGCTAATGATTTACACAAGCTATGCAGTTACAATATTTCAGAAGCTATAGAAGAAGTATAGTTAACATGAATCGATGGTCTTTCAGCAAGTACTTCCCATTCCACTAGGATAATAAGTTTAAAACAAGACAGTATGAAAACTACTATTAGTTTATATTCCTTTCAAGGAAATTAATAGTGTCAAAACATATTCACTAAAGCTAAATGCATAACTACTCAATAGTATTAAAGTCATTTACAGAGGGCTTCTCTGAACAAGCATGTCCTACATCATTACCACTTACAGATTTTTCTTGAACAGTCAGAAAGTTACTCACCATCCAGGAGTCTTTCCTGATTAATGGTGCTCTCAGAATGGTTCAGTTCATCAGAAGGTAAGCAGATTGGGCTTTTCCCTAGAACCTGAACCGGCATCCACTTTCTGTAAGTCATACTGTATAAAGAGCTAGCCAGTTCTAAGAGTCCACCTCAAATTAATGTCGGAGATAGCCTAATGGCATCTACTGTGCCATCAGAAAGAGACAGTTAGGGATGTGTACTGCAGAGTCATCAGAAAAGGAGACTCCTGTGGCATCCCTTCCTCTTTTCTGTTCCCTCAGCATGGAGCATTAGTGTCCAGAGGAAAATGAATACAAAGTAATTTGTTAAATAACTTGCAAATATGAATGGGAGCTTGGAGAGGATCAGTCTTCACAAGTGGCCATATACTCAGCCTAGAATTAGGGAAGTCTCCAGGTCACGTGGTCAAGGAGAATGAAGCAAGCAGGATGCAGTTTTACATAACAGAAGTTTAAGAGTTTAACTCCAAGATGTTAAAGTGGAAGGATTTGATTGTTTTCTGACTGAACAATCACCTATGAGAACAGTGGTTCAAAGCAAAGCATCTCACACAGTGAGGTGTTTGATGTACATATTTAGTTCATGTGTTCTTGGCTAAACTGATCACAACTTCAGTTTTTCCATAAACTAACAGCTTTTTCCAACTTATGCCCAATTCTGGAAGCCATTTACTTCAATAGCAGTGAGGCTATTTTAATTACAACAGTAAGAGCATGATTGAATAACTGCTGCAGGTTTTTAATCACTCTCTCTATATGGAGGCATTAACTAGAACTGGACCATGTGTTCTAAGCCTTTAAGATTTCTTTACAATATTTCTTCAGTGATGCTTTTATTGTGGGAAGGTTTATTCTCCAAGCAGATTAAGAAAGCTCACTACAATTTTAGTAAGGGAGGACAGCTGTATGGACAGAGATGACTGAAGTTAAGAGTCTACTTTGTGATCATATGAACTGATTTTAAGGCAGGAAGCTTCAGGTACAAGATTGAAGTCCTAGGATGGCAGACATTGCACATTATCTGATCTGTGATCAGAAAATGACCAGACAGTGTTTATACATCTGGTAGTTTAATGTAGAAAATTGAGTTCATCACCATTTTCTCCCTAACACCCCAAATTTATTTTTCTTGTACCTGCAAGATGAGCTCTGTATCAGAAGTCCCAAATGATGCTTGACAGAATTCTGTCTAGAGGAGGAACTTGCAACCTCCCCCCCCCCAGATAACCCTTAGCTCTGCCCACAAATTTATATCTTCCATTGTAACTCCATTTTTTTGAGTTTACTCAGCTTTAGTAGTTTTCAAGACTTCAAAATACTAAAATACACTTTGATTTAGACAAATCAAGGAATTACAACATTACAAGGAACTGCCTGAGAGGTTAGAAGCAGCCTATGCAGGGGAAACTTCTCAATTCTAGAAGCTGTTGGAAGACATCAATTTGAACTTCAGGGTATGGGAACAAACAGTTTTGGATTCAGCGATAACTATTTCTGCTTCTAAGAATCTGCTGTTGATCACTGATCCCTGCCAGAGCTGAAGGAACTGCTACTAATTTGCTGAAGTCCTAGAATCTAGCATGTAAAGAATAATTTCCAGTTCAAGCCCTACAAAAGCCACAAAGACATCTCTAATCCTCTTCATTTCAAGTTACCATTCTCTTATGAGGGAGCAGAGGAAAGGAAGGGGCAGTACTTTGATATTTTGTTATTGCTGTAAACATTCAGATGCACAGACAGTAGCTGGTGCTACTTAAGCCTTATTTTTAAACAATGAAATCCAGTACTAAAGAAAATGAAAGCTGTAGAGAATGCTCCAACTTCAGAGATCTCATACTATACCGTGAATCGTGTCTGTCACCTGGAAACCAGAGTGCTCTAGGCACGATCGCATGGGCAAGCCTGCAGCAGAGAACACATGCATATACAACTAAAGTGGTACATTACCCCCAGAATACCCTTAACTCCACCCAACACAAATATATCCCCGTAAGAGGTGCTTGGTTTCTTTCAAGCCGTCTGCCAGTGCCAGGGATTTGTAGTTACTCCATGCTACAAACAGACATGGACACCAACAACCACAGAAGACGTTGATAATTACAGTTACACAGCAGTCTGCATTTTATTTAGTTACAAAAAATAAAAGGCAGCAAGGCAGGTATGGAAAAAGATTTACCACAGAACTGTGGCAACCATTTATACTTATTTTGCATCTGCTCACATAGAAAATTGAGAGACCAGAGAGGAACATTAGGTATACTGGTTTTCCTCATTTATATACACTATTTTGGTTTGGCTGTTGCAAAGTAACAGAGCCCCAGTGAATCAAGAGTTCAAGGTTCTTTTGACATGTGTAAAAGAATGGGAATCAATCCCCAAGTTACCTTTTGATAGGTGAACTTCCAAGAAATTCACATTAATTTGAGCTTTTTTTTTCTGTTGATGCTATCTTATGTTGAAATCCTATCAGCATTTCTAAGATGGGAGAAGTTTTGGTTGTTCTGAATTTAAGTAGAAACACTACAGTGTGATCTGCATATGAAATCCAATCTTAAAGTCTGGATATTAAATGGCATATTGTTGGAGAACCTTTTGTTTCAGTTGTTTTAACATTGATATAGCCAACAGTTAAAGACATTTTGTCATGAGGAAGTTTTACTTTCAATGCTCCCCTTTAAATTTAGCAACTAAGCCAGAGCAAGAATAAGTGAAGCAGAGTAGGACATTTCCCTTTTTTCAATGTAGAACATATCTGCATTGTGCCTCAAACTTTTGAGTTTTAATGTGGTTAGTAATTTAACCTGTCACAAGCACAAATACTTGTCTTAAAAAAAAAAGTTCTGCTCAAGGATATACTCAAGAGAAGTCCTTGTTTTTTAAACATCCATGCCAGTGCGACCATTCATAATAATGGCCGAGCCAGCTCAGTTCATCTCCCCCCCAGCTCCCCCCAAAACAGTCATGCACACAAAAAAATTGGCTTAAACATATCAGCTATGACAGATGAAGGCACAAAGCCTTCCCTGTGTGGCAGCTTTAGCCAGCTGGCATGGTTTATATTGGATGAGTTTCATGTACTGACATTTGTGTCTTCCAAGATTCATAGTAAGCAAACTGGGGCTATTTTCAAACTGCAAAAAAGGTTCCTTTAAAAAAGGTGGCTCAAAGAATTATGGTGCCAGTATTGTTCATTCTTAAGTTAGTAAGGTATCTATTTTTCACTTCTATTCAAAATTTAAGTTATGCTTGCTTTCTGTGCATACAACAATTTGGTGCAGATTGCTATAGATCTACAGTATTTATACTAAAAGAGTAAGAAGAGCTGATACTATCACTGTTTTATGTTCCAATTTCAACAGAAAGTAAAATGGACAAGAGTTAAAACATGCTACAAAGGCTCAAACAAACAAGTGGTAACTACTAATACCCAGTGGCAGTTACAGTTAAGTCATGGAGAATTAAGTTGCAATTTTAGCTTAAGGTCTCAAAACTCAACTTACTTAAACAGTGTTCCTTAATTTCTATAGGGCTTTAAACTTAAGTAACATTACTAAAAAATATCAAATTATTCCCTCTTAACAGGCTCATCATAAGGCTCTGCTTACGCCACCCAGAAATTCTTAAGAATCCTAAGTGAGGTTTTCAAAATACCCCAATAAAACAGTTTGCTTATATTTTAACTTGCATTTAAGGTAGAGGGGCTGGAAGAGACAAATGTTCGCCGACAAAATTGTGAACCTCAATGCAATCTGAAAGTTTTACCTTGGGACTTTCTCTGCTTACTTAACCTTTAGTGAACTGCACCAACAAGAGCAGTCATTTCACTGCCACTACGGAAATAAAGGAAGTTAGACATCTCAAAAGATCCTTCAACACCAAGAGCAGAAAGGTTAGAAAGTTATGAACACACTTTCAATTTTCAAATCGAATTAGTTCTGATTTTAGAGCCCAAAATTTTACTTTGATTTCTTCAGTGGACAGGGGCACAGAAAAGGCAAGTTTTAAAAAAAATCCCTGAGGGATGGGGAGGGCAACCAAATTCTAGGGTCTACTTTACTTTTCCTTTGAAATATAAGGGAAAGGGCACATTTCTTCACAGCTATTGGGCAATAAAAGTTCTACCGCTACAGCAGTTTTACAGCCCATGTTCCTACTCATGCCTCCTACATATTGTCAGCATTACATTAAAGCCGCCAATAATTCTGGAAAAAATTCTTAGCGTCAACCCCAGGAGTCATTTCAAAACCAAAGTTTCTCATCACCATTTTTTTCACTTTATTTTGGTGTCTCTTCAAGCTTAAATAGTCTTCCCTTTGGTTTAACTAACTTTTACTGTTAAATAAGAAAAGTGCGTAGCTTTCCCAACACTCCTAGAGTGGTATAGCCAAGCATTTCATGCCATTTCAAACCACTGGAATCTTTTACATATTTCTGGTAAAATCTGATACCATGGGGAAAGTTAATACCTCACATAGTATAATAAAAGAACACTTTAAAGCCAGTTAAGCAACAGTATCCAATGAGATTTTTAATAGTAAGTCTGGTCAAGGCAGCAGAAGCAGGAAGAATGGGCTGAAATTTCAGGAACAGTCAATCTCCTGCAGGTATTGGATCAGTTATTCAGAGCAAGTGACTGAGTACTGGAAAATACCAAATTAATGGATAATAAAACCAGACCCTCTAAGTCAAATAGAAGCAACTGCCAACATCCAAATGTAGTTTTATGAAGCTGCAATTTTTCATAAGGTTAAAAGACTTATGATTATTTACAACATAATTAATTGTCTAGCAGAGATGGGCAAGAGAAGATCTGCTGTACAGTCCTATGATAACAGCCTGCAAGCTTTAGAAGAGATCACCTTTACAAAATATTCTTTATGTTAAACCTTACAATTTGAAACAGATTTGCCAACCGCTTCTCTTAAGGTTTGACAAATTTAAGTGCTACTTACATTTTATTAACTAAATAAAAGAAAAGTAACATTAGAAGAGTTCGACAAGCATCTGGTTAAGCTTCTATGCCAGCTACAAGGCATATCACATTGAGGAAAGCATGTTTTGGAATGAGATGGCTGTACAGTATTGATGTTTGTATTTCATTTTTATTCTAACACTATAGATCAAATTTTTCAGCAACACAATTACCCGCAAGATCTAATAATATGCTTGAGCACTGTACAAGTCTGACAAAACCTTCAGCTTTTACGTCCAAGATTCGTAAGTGCTACCAAGATTAAAGTTAAGCAGTTTAGTCTCTTCAATCTTGCTAGTTATGCCAAAGCCCTACATACTGTACAGAAGCAAACTTTTCTGAAACACCACAGTCCAAACTTAACACCATAAACAAAACATTACTGATCAAACAGACAGCAAATGAGCCTTCAGCTGATACATGCCAGTCAGGATCTGTATAGAAAGGAGTGCAAGTTCTAGACAGTAACAAACTATAAACAGAACTGCCTTAAGCTAACAACCTACCCCACTACCACTAAAACACATTCCCAAAAGGATAAAGCAGCACACACTTGCAGTGTGTCACAAATGAAGATCTCCAAACATATTACAATTAAGCAACGGTGACCCACCCACTCCCAAAGCACTCTCCATACTCACCATCTGCAGGATTGCACCGTATAAACGCAGGAGAACTTTCCGTGGTTCATCTGCAACTGTCTCAATGGTATCAGGCAGTGAGCACTGAAACAGCATGTTGCTGAGGCCACCTCTATCAAGAGAAAGGTCAGTTTATCAACCAACTTGGATGAGCATACACATTTCGTTTTCTAGAACTTAGAGGCACACTAATCATCTTTTTACTATGATTAACTGATCTATTCCTAACATGAGATTTCTCCAACAGTACCAATAACTCCTAACAAAAACCTTCAATAAAAAAGTTGGCAGCTTCATACTTAATGTATGACTCACCATCAAGATCTATTGATCCAAGTTACAGCTCAAGCTACAAAGAAACTGAAGTAAAATGTAACAGGCAACTAAGATAAGACGTAGATTTCTGTTAATTATTTTCAGAACTTCTAGAAAGTGATGCTGGAGTTCTGTCAGATATACTTGGTTGCACAAACAAGACAGCAGAATAAGCTTAAAACCATGCAGTGAGTACAAAAAACCTAAGTTTCAGTTAAGAGCTAGTACCACTGCAATGGCAGCTCCAAAGATTCGCCACAAATATTTAACCCGAATAGCTATGCCACAGCACCACTGACGATAAAGTCTTATGCTGTCATTCTTGGGCACTCATTTTCAATTTTGAGTTTTACTATTAAAGCAGTTCTTTATTTTAAAGCAAGTGCTCATGCATTTGTCAAAACTGAAGTCACCTTCAGAATCTTACGAGGTAAGACACAAACTAGGGAGTCCTAGCTTCAATCGTTCAGGGCATAAGCCTGAACTTATATATAAATAGGCATGCTGACTTTTCATATAATTACTGTTTTACAAGGGTGTTCTTACAGGAAAAAGTGACAGCACTTGCCTCGTACAGGTTTATCAAGCTAGGTAGATACTGTATGACAGAAGCTAAGTTTCTTACTTCTACTAGCCCACTAACACCACCGTCTACTCGGCCCACATTTTCTTTACTACATTGTCTTTCTGCACCCTCTTCATTATCAGTATCTTCATTAATAAGTTCTCAGTTTTCCCTTCTGCAATAGGTTTTACATATTACCTCTTTTCCTACTATAAGCGGAAAAAGTACTGAAACTTGATTTATTAGCGAAACAGAAATGCAAATCAGCACTACTGAAAAAAACTTGTCTCTCTCCATTAAAGACAGACCTTTCAAAACCAGATACAATCCAAATACAGTAGCTAGCAGTAAAGGGATAAAGTAGCACAAACTTAAAAAGTAAGCAATTTTACTTGTAGCATGCTACATAACTTACTGCAGTAACGCTAGAATTTAAATAGCAGTACTCCATGTTGTGATTTCCTTCATGAACTAATGCAGTTTTTCTTAACACCTAAAACAAAGTATATAACATTACCTTGCAGTGGGCTTTGATTCCAGGAATCCATGGCAGATCCAAACTGCAGTAGCCAAAATGCAGTTCTCAGCCCTAACCTGACACTCCTCTCTCTGCTTTTTAAAATATTTTTCTGAGTTCTCTTACAACTCAGTGGGGAAACAGCAAAGACTTTCCAGAGAAAAAGGCTACCATAAAGTAGACAATCTGTATGTATGTACTAGGAGATGATACACAGAAGAAGGGCCGGCCTACATATCCAAATTCAATCACTGAAGGAAAAAAAGAAATCTGAAGAAAATCGGGTGAAACAGCAGTTGCACAATATGTTCAAGAAAGGAGACAGAAGAAAACCAGGTGGCTTGGCAGGCATCCAAAGAAGGATGTTTAGAGACATGAGATATGAAGTAACTTTGAACCATGAAGGTGAACAGGTAAATGACAGATGGAAAGGATGTCAAACAAAGAGCAACACCAGACTATTCAGATGCAATTCGAACACTGGTTAGTTATACCAGCTACATTTCTGGCTTCATTTAAACTGTGCTAGACTGTTTAAAAAAAAAAAACACCTTTTCTAAGCCTCTGATTTAGACTTTGGTGAAAATATCTATACTTAAACACATTGAAATTCACTTTACAAAAAATACGGGACTAGAGCTGGTACAGTTATGTTACTTATTTAAACACACGCTCAGCCTGCATACAGTGCAGGGAA
This sequence comes from Falco naumanni, assembly GCF_017639655.2. Taxonomy (NCBI): domain Eukaryota; kingdom Metazoa; phylum Chordata; class Aves; order Falconiformes; family Falconidae; genus Falco; species Falco naumanni. The sequence continues at coordinate 4,194,622 of NC_054063.1, forward strand.
GTCCAGAAACCCTTCTTTTTTATACCTCTCCAGCCAAACAGCAGTGTCTTACTGAGGCTGAACAGAAGTTTCACTACAGTTTTACGCACTTAAAGTTTGAAGCATTACCTTTAATCAAGAAAACCCTACAGGAGCCCAATAAAAGGAACTGTTTTCCTGGAAGGTCAGTAGACTCAGCAGCTTGTTGAATGGTCAAAAGCGCATATCTCACTCTTACACAGATAAAGCTACCCAGTAGTCTACTGGTACAGATTATTACTTAGAGGTAAGTCCTTCCAAAAGGGTCACCTATTTTCAGAGCTTCCCACAGCTTTCCCCAAACCACAGCCACAGCAGTTAGATGTGCTTATACATTTGCATTCCGATTAGTTACAAATCTACTTCTTTGCTCGCAAACAGTAAGGCCTGGACCCCCTCACCCTGTGACCACAGGTACCTAACAGCTGTTACTGAACATGATGTGTACCAACACTGTGAAAACAGCAATACTGACAGACACCCTGGAGAACACACACCATGTGCTTGACTTTTGTGAAACTACAATTAGCAAACCAGTATGATGCATTCACTGTAGATAAAAGCAGAGAGAAGACTTTTGCCAAAATAAATGCAACTGTCAATTAGCATGGTTTTAAGCGTTAAGTTTCAGCCCATCCTCTCCTCTTCCCAATGTGGAAACCATCAAGCCATCCTGAAGTGGTGTCTCAGAGGGGAAGTTTCCAAGAAATTCAAGAATAACTGCCCTAAAACCCAATGCTTTACAAAGTGAGTACCAAAGTCAGCAGTACACAGTAAGGATGAATAACGAATTAAGCAAGTCAGATTACAACATATTATCAGACCAGTCTACTGTCTAGGAACTGTATTGGTCTTCTGAAAATTATCTCCCTTCATAAACTTACTATGATCACGTCAAGCGAGGAGAAAGTATCTAAGACAACAAATACTATCTGCTCTGACTTTCAGCGAGTTGCTCTTTTGTTAATAAGGCTTTTAAAATATATTTAGAAATGAGCACCATGGGTTTTGATTATACTCTGGCATATCAGAGCTTTGTCAACAGTTTATGCCCTAACTGGGGGTAGATTCACATGTATTTTGTGTATCAACAAAAGGAGAAACACTGGGAAAAAGGAAACTCAGGACTGAGGGAGAAGCTGACAGCCATATCCTTTGAAACACTACAGTTAATCAGGTAGAATGATCACTAGGACAATAGACAAACAATCCGTAAAAATGCAACTCTGGACTAACATCGGTTTAACTAGCATATAGGGCTCATATAAAAAAACCCTGATCTCAAACACGTTACAGAGGGCTTCTAGAACATCCCCAATTTACATATTCCTGCTGCCAACGCGCTGAGTCACAAGCACTTGTTACTATATATACGAAAAGATGACTCACGTCATCGATACATCGCATCTACCTGCTAACCCCGCGCTCCGGGACCCCCGCGCCCGCACTTACCTCAGGCGGCGGCCCCGGCCCGCTCCATCGCTCCCACCGCCGGGCTCCGGGCTCCTCCCCCGGCGCAGGGCGGCCCCGCACCACCGCCCCCCGCCCGGGAGGGCCTGACGCAGCCGGCACCGGGCCCTGCCGCCCCCCCGGCCCTGCGCCCCCCCCCCCCCCCCCGGCCCCGCGCCCTCCTCACGGGCCCCCCCGCCTCAGAGAGCGCGGCCGCTCCCCACGCGGTAACCAGCCTCCCCCTCTCGAAAAATAAATTTAGCAAGGGTTTTTTTATAATGATTATTATTACTAATTTAGGAGTAAAAGAGGAAGAGCCTCACCCCCCGCCCCTCCTCCGCCAGGAGGCGGCTCGCACTCCCCCGCCCCGCCCGCTCCCAGCGGGGCCCCCCCAGCGCTGACCTGATGGGGCTGATGCGCAGCTGCTCCTCCCGCAGCCCCCGCCAGGCGCCGGGCAGGAACTCCTTACACCACAGATACGCCCTGCGCCGCGTCCGGGGGTCGAGCGGCGGCTCCTCCTCAGGCGGCGGCGGCAGCAGCAGCGCGGAGGGCGGGGTCGAGGCGCCCCCGCCTCTGCTCGCCGCCACGGGGTCTTTCCCCTCGGGGTCAGCGTGAGCCAGCGGAGAGGGGGGCTGCCCAGCGGCGGGGAGGACGACGCCGCCCCCGCCGGAACTGCAGCCCAGGAGGAGCCCGAGCGGGGAAGGGTCGGTCTCGCCGTTACAGAACTTGGTTTTCATAGCGTGAGGCGGGCGGGCCAGAGGGCGACGGCGGCGCGGAGGGGGCGCGGCGGCCGTTAAGACGGAGAGCGAACGAGCGGACGGGCGGGCGCGACAACTGGGCGCGCTCCCCCACCTCACGCACGTCCTTCCGCAGCGAGCGCCAGCGGCGAGTGAGCGGCGCGCTCGCTCCCGGCCCCCCCCTTTTTATAGACAGCGCGACACGCGGGCCCGCTTGCCTCACGCTTTTTCCCTCTGTCCTGATTGGCTGCCGGGTCCAGCCTGGGGAGGGGGAGAAGTTGCGAGGAGAGCGCGCGCGCCTTCGCCCAGCCCCCGGAGAGCCCCGCTGATTGGTGGGCGAGGCAGCACGAGGCGCTCGCTCGGCCTGTCACGGGCCGCCCCCTGGGAAAGGAGCGAGCCGATTGGCTCGTCGTCCCGGTTGTCGCGGTAACCGGCGCGCGCAGCCGGGGGGGCGCAGCGCGAGGTGACCCCACCCCTCCTGTGAGTCGCCGCGGCGCTCCCTCTTCCCGCCCGCCCCGCTCCGTCCCCTCAGGCCCCGCTGCCCCTTCCCGCCGCGCCCGCCCCGTTACATCCCCTCTGTGCCTGCCGCTCCAGCCTGAGGAGAATTTAACGGGAGAGTTCGTGGTGGGGGGCTGAGCCGGAGGTGAGCACTGAGGACAGGGGGAGGAAGCGGGTCGGGCAGGGTGCGGGTCACGTCACGCCGTGTTGTGCAGTGGAGCTGCCTTGGTTGGTGTCTTTGGTTATATGGTGTTTTAACTGAGCTTGTTCTCCCTTAGGGTTGGCCGTGCCGACGCTTCGTAACGTGCCCGTGTCATTCATTCCCATGACTTGCCATGAAAACGTGGGAAATCTCTGTGCTGTACAAAGTGGATTACACCAATCAATAATATGTTTATTTAAACTCTGCTTCTTATGGAAAGTTACTGAGTTATTGTGTGTGAGGGCTGATTCATGTCTATATGGTAAACTGCTCTCTTGGCTCAGAAGAAAATCATACCTGAACTGAAAGGTAAGCTACAAGAAGAAAAATTTCCACATGCAGTGCGACAAAATTGATTTTCTTTGTTAGTTTTGGCTGTGGAAAGGCATTCTCGTGTTACGGGAAACATCAGCACCTGCCTTCCGGTCCTTCGCAGCACTGTGAGAAGTGCCGGAGCGGTGATGTCAGAGCCAGCTGGAAGGAGCCACAGCTTTCCTGGCCCTCCTGCAGCCAGAGGGGACCAGAATGTTGCCTGATGTGTTACACCATTTCGTCATAACTGAACAGTAAAGGAACAAATGACTTTTGAACTACCTTTGCCCTTCCTGACTTTTTTCCTCCTTTGGCTGTTCTCCCTTGATGGTCTTTTACTGTGTATAGGGGAAGCTTGTGGGCTTTTTTAATAATAGTTGCCATTATTGCAGTGATCATTAAAGCTGGGGATTGCTGGGTTGCGAGGGGACTTCCTGATACAATCCTTCCCTCATCCCTCCCAAACTGTTTCACTGCATCAGCTGTTCCCTGGTTTTGTCTGCACACTTTGGCATTCCAGTGCTGGGAAAACCCCAAATAGCCAGAGAAGTGGCAGCAAAGCTCCAGAACTGGCTTCAGAACCACTTTGTGCTGGCAGAGCAGCTTCAGCATAACCAAAACTGTCATGGCTGAGGCATACCAGACCCTAATTTAGAGGAAGAGTGATGTATGAGTTAGGGGTGCCAAACTGGAACAGAACAGACAAAATTTCTCTTTTCTGCCCTTTGTGCCTCAACCTCTTCATTTATGAAATAAAGTCCTTTAATCCCAGTACACATTAGGATGCTGGAGAGGGGGCATGCAGTGGCTGCTGAAGTTGGCAACACAGGGCTGTGGAGAACACCTTCCTTTTACAGGTCCTTGCTGAAATACCTGACATCATCACTGATGTTGAATAGCCAAACACCAAAAAACAGTTCTACAGATAGAAAGCTCATTCTGCCACAAATGCTGATGATGCCTCTATGTCTAGGAAGAAGTGGTAAAAATACCAGAAAAATTTGCCTTTCAAACTGGCCCTTCTGTTTCCAAGTGCTTGAGCTTCACACTACTTTGTCATCACATAAGTAACAGACTTTTCCCTAATTAATTTGACTGATTTTTTTCTAGATTGCTATCAGTGTGGAAAGAGAAGGCAGAAACGTCAGAGAAATAAAAGATTTGTTTTTCTTGGGTAGAGAGAATTCTATCCTTTTCTACTAGACAAGAAAGCTCCAACTCACTGATACTGGCCATTTCAATGACATTTGTCCATACCAAGTCATAAGCTTTGCTTCAAAACCTCAAATAATGTCTTTCAAAGCCTCAGAGAATTTAGAAGGAGATAGGAAATCATGTTTCTATTTGTTTTATATCCTTTTGATTACAACTACCATAGTGTCAGTCTAGCTTGGGTTTCAGTCCTGTAATGAATTCTGTGTTGATAAGTATCTTCAATCCATATGAAGCCCATACACATACTTCCTTTAGAAGTTTGTTCTGCGCATTACATCATTTGTTGTTTTAACAGCTTATTAGTAGTTAGTAACTCATTGTAATGTATTGTTGAGTTTACAAGAAGGGTGTAACTCACTTGAAAACTGTTCAGAGTGTTTTACAACAAACACGGTCTATCTTCTGGGGAACCTCAAGCACATACAGTGCAATGAAGGTGAGAACAAAGTGGTAGAGGAACTCATGACAGAAATAGAGATGAGTGTAATCATAAGGGCTTGGCTTGCAGGTTTATTTGATATGAAAGCATATCAATGTTACTTGCCCAAATTATTTTTCTTTCATTATTCCCAGAAAGTAAACGTTGGTTAGGGAATTCATTATTAGTTAAGAGGACTTTCGTCTTTAACTTGTGGGTAATAGTTCTTTCAGCCACGTTATCCCGCAATTGTGCATTTCAAATGTGGTTAATTCGAATGGGCAGGAAGCCATGTGGCAGCAGTGGCGTGAACTTGGTCTTCTTGAAAGCCTACGCAGCAATGCCAGAGATGAATGGTCTGAAGGCATGATGCAAAACCCAGCAGAGTATGTGGGAGGACAGGTACTGCTTTCACTAAAGGTGAAAATAAAATAATTTTCTGCTCTTACCCAAGAACTTCCCTGGTTTGGCTCAAAGCATGCAGGAGGAGCAACACCGGAGAAATTTACACTGCCTTTCTTCATGCAGTGTATTTTAAATGGATAAACAGAGAGAGAGGTTCTCATTGTAGCGCTACTGAGGTGGTACTTGTAAGTTTCAAGTCCACATTCAAACTGAACAATCTGAAAAAAAGAAAACAAACCTATTTCTTGTACTTGTGTATGTGATATTTTTTTCTGCTTCTAAGGAGGAATGTATTACACTTAGACAATGCGAGTAGTCAAACTCAGCAAAACTTGGGCTTCTGCTAACATCAGAATATATTGAAACCTAAAAGGCATCAGAAAAAAAACCCTAAGAAGGGAATTCATTTCTGAATTATTGGCTCAAACACTCCAAGACTGAACAGATAGAATACTGGACTCAGACTTGAGAAACCTGATTATGTTCTCAGCAGCAGCTGAGCCTTGTTTCCATTTCTTGTGCACTAGGAGCACCTTGTTGTTAGGTAGCAATGCAATATCCTAGCCAATGGATTAGTCAATCAACCAGCCATCTCCTTAAGTAATGGAAAAAGGCAAACGTGTCTTCATGTTCCTGATGTCAGATTTTACACCATAGCAACCAAGCTGCATTAGCACATTTTTTTAGAGATAGCAGACATGGGTTCTGTATCTATGTTCAATTTCTGATTCCATCTAATAGATTAATCTACTGTAGCTTCTAATAAATGAGACCCATTAAGGAGAATAATTCTTAGCTGCCTGTATCCCCTGGATAACCTAACCTGGCTTTAAAGCCTGTGAAGGAAGTAATGGTGAGATAAGTAGGGTTAGTGCACAGATAAAACACATAGTGACTAATTATGCTGTAAGCGGGGTACAGTCTGGACTAAGGTCCTGTTTTCTGGGGTGAGTAGAGGCTTGAGAGTTTCTGTGACCTCTGCTGTCAGTGTGGAGAAGGGAAAGGTATTCATCACAGAAATCTCCTTCCCCTCAGACAGTAAAACCCAGCTTTTTTTTTTTTTTTTTTTTTTTTTGTAATTTACTTTTCCTTCAACTCCATACCATGACCATGCAATCTTAATAATTCAGTGGCTGACCAGAATATAACGGCCAGCATGTCCACCACTTCCTTTGAAGTAACAGACCTTCACGTCTTGAGGAAAATTTCTACTTTTCACTGGTTCTGAATGCAGTCTCAATCACATACTCAGTTGGGAGAAGGCATATTTCTCTTTTCATATATATATATTCATATAAGACAATATAACGTGAACCATTTGTTGGGTTTTTAATATGTATGATTTACTGAAGCTTATTAGAATATTTTTTCCCATTTTTCTGTAATACTTGTGTATCTGCAGCAATGGGAATTGCAGTTGGATTGATGCATGATTTTATTCACCCACAGTTGCATTGGTGCAGTAAAAATTGCTTATTGCTCACAAAAGATCTAAGTCTAGAATTCTGACTCACAAAGCACTTAATTTTCTTTCACAAGTCTTTCTGGCTATCAGGCCAAGCAGCAGCAGATTCTACTGGCAACATCAAATGCCAGCTAAGGCCAGATCTGCCACATGGCAGGGAGAGAATGGTACTTTTGTAGAAGGATGCAGATACTTATTTCAGCTGAAAGGCTTGCAGGCTTCTTAATAGTAGGTGTTGATAAACATTCTTGATGGACCAGTAGCAGGTTGCTCTTGGGTTTGTCTGTCCTATTTTTTTAAACTAGGCTCAGGCCAGAGACTTTGACACAGGAACTGTGCAGTTGTTGCAAGTATGGGTGAGAGTTCAGGGCTGTCCTTGAGTCCCTCAGCCTCTTGGCTCACCTCCTCGGCATACTGTTCATGGGGGAGCATTTTGCAATAGCAAAATACTCTCGGCCTACTTCTGTGTTCAAGTTGCTTTTGGACCAGGGAGCCTGTTTTCATTTTCCAACTCCTTGGTTTTACGTCTGGTAAAAGCCCTGATGAATTTAAAAAAAATGAGCAGCTGAGGCTGCTGTTTCTTATTCCCTGCATCAACAGCCAAAAAAATGCTACTCTGAAAGGCAGGGATTGTGAGGGTTTGAAGCTGTGTTAGCCACCTAGGCAAGATGCAGCTGCGAGACAGAGGCTGCACAGCTGTCCCCCCCCTCCTCTTCCTCAGTGATAGGAAGGGTATTTGGATCGCGACAGGCAACGTTCTCCTAGATCCATGTCTCCAGCAACAATACTGCATGGAAAAACAGACAATAAACAGCCTAGAGACAATAGGGGATTGGAGTACTTCACCCAAAGTTCCCTTTGCTCATCCCTTACCAAGAGAATTTACAATGTCTTCTGTGCTTTGACCCTAAGAAAGAAAGAGAATTTCAGGACTGAATTTAAGTGGTCATAGGTTAGTTTATTTTATTTCTGCGTTTGTTTACTTTCCAGCACAAAATACCAGCAAAAAAAACCAAGGTGCAGGTTTGGTTCCTGAAGTATACCTGCCAGAGCAGACAGGGTTAACAAGGGCTTAAGATGAAGGATTTACCCTAGGCACTGAGTTGGTATTTATTTGTCTCCTGTGAATGCAGGGGAAGTGTTACACCGGAGAGCAGCCCCACCAAAAGGATAATATGCTCATTCATTTGCTATGTTGGCCTAAGATAACCACAGAGACCCAGAGGTTGTACAGTGCCAGGTACTCCAAGCAGTATGGTAAGATAACAATACCTGGCTCAGGTCCCAGAGAATTACTTTTCTTGGAGTCAGACTGACCAAGCCTTTATTATATTACAAGTTACTTAATTTCTTACTCTCTACCAATTTCATCTCATTGAAGAAATCCAGCTGGGAAACTTTCTCGGGACCTCAGAGAGAGTTAAAAATCCAGTAGGAATTAGCTAATTATTCTCTTATTTCTTTTAGAAACTCCAGCTTTGAAACTCCTGGTTGTGCGGGGTACTGTGGTGCTGTAACAGCTTCAGATGTATCTGCAACCCACAGAACAATACACCATGAGGTGAGTATCACTTTTAATACAGTCCCAGTTTTGTAATCTCTCCCATGAGTTCAGGCACTTCAACATCTGTTTTACTTTTGGACAAGCGTCAAACTCTTCTACAAACCTCTCCCAGCTCCCCCCCGATCCCCAGCAGAGTTCAAGAGTGCAGCCACGCAGCCTTTGTCAGACGAGATTCTTGAAGCAACCTCTCCTCCCAGCCTGGGGACTGTGCAGAAATCCCCTCGCAAGGGAGTCCTCCCAGCCTATGCTCAAAGGAGAAAACAGTTGCTATAGTAACGAGTTCTCTACCTGCGCTGGATCAGCTCTCTCTTCCCTCTTAATCTTCCCTGGTTTTATTATTTCTGGGCAAGAAGCAGCTCGTCAGGTCGGATCTGCGCTTGGTTCTGCAGGCTTTAGCAGTGTGTGGAAGGCACTGGGGGGTCCTCACCCATCAGGTGGTCCTTGCTTGCTCACTTCACCTGCTGGAGGATGTCCTGTGTGAGGGTTGTCACCACTGTTGGTTTGTGACAGAGACACCCAAGCTGCAGAGGAACAGGCCCTTTGCTTCCTCTTATTGGCCCTGGCTCGCGGCGGAGCCCTGCTGCTATCTTGCCTGAGAAAAGACCTGCCACTGGTCCGTAGGCTCACTTGCACATCCTTTGCAGCCTCACCGGGATAGATTTCAGCCTGCTAGTGGAAAAAGAAACTGGATACAGTTTCTTTTCTGTGATAGCACATATTTGCAACTCTGCCTGGAATTGAAAGTGACCACATTCATCACTAAAAACACTCAGAAAGTTCTAAACCTGGCTAAATTGCATCTTTTCCAATATATCTACTGTGGCCAGTCCTCGGACTAATAGTTTTCTGCGCTGTGAATTCCACTGTGGGAATGCATAGCTGGGAGCCAAAGAAACCTGCTGTAAGGAAGAACATGCCAGAGCCACCTCTAGCTGGTTTAGGTGTGCAACACAGGCAAATTGCCTATACAAGCTGGGGCGTGTTCCCCCGGCAGCAGGTGGACTAGCATGAGGTGGGTATGATGTGGTGACTAGGGAGTGGGGAAAAAAGCCACAGAATTAATTACCATGGATGTAATAATGGTCACTAAGAAAGGCTGTAGGGAAGCACATAGGACAAAAGCTGGTAATGCACTACAACGAGGCATCAGGCACTGTCACTGCTTGTGTTAAATGCTCAGAGCCCGTACGCTGTGAAGAACCCGAGAGCATTCACTGGACATTTGCACAGACAGGGCAGGAGCAAAGCCAGTTAGAAGATTCATTCTTATGTTCATGGAGCTTCCATTAACATAATAGTAAATGCCCTATATTTAAATACAGCAACAGTACAATACAATGCAATACAACAATAAAAAGATCCAAGGGCACATCCACACCTTGCTTGAACAACAGCCAGTAGAAAAATAAAAACGTGTGTACATTTCCAAACCCTTTCAAAATCTGTTGTTGACCCAAATAATGAAGTAGATCACAGAATAATCTTAAAGTGACTTGGACTTCACAATTGGAGTTTTTTCCTCCTCTTTTTCTCATTATGCAACAATTTGCTATGCTAGGCATGCATAGCAATGGACTAATACCAAGCTGAAATAACTGATTTGTGATGGAACTTGCAATTCCAGTATTGCTGGTCATTCAAGCATGCTGCAGTTTTTTCCTGTGTTAGGATATAAGAGGGTGGGTTCCAGATATGGATTCCAGACATGGTAGTTTTGACTCGAACACTGATTGTACTTGAGTAATTGGCATAGTTCTTATGGTATCCTAGCAGAGTTCGTCATTTAAGCCAAAGAATGGTTTCTAGCGGGTTATTTCCTCGTGTGCTGTTAAACTTCTGTCTTGGGCACAATCAGAGTAAGGAGGTGGCAGAGAGGTTTCGAATCTTTGGGGAGCCAAGCCTGCAGCAATGGCAGCCATGGGACTCTGCTGGCAGAGCCTGAGCCAAGATACATGTTCTAGGCAACAGCTTCATCTATCCACCTCACTCAGACACATGTTCCTTCCCAGTAATAACAACTAGCAGCTGGAGGTTAAAGAAGGTCTTTACATGTTTCCAAATACGCAGCAGTATGATTATTCATGGGGCACTGCCTGCCAAAGTGGTCACTGGACTTGGAGCATACACGTGCTGAAGGGCAGATAGGGTAAATACAGGAAGATCAGAAGAGTAAAGTTACAGCATTATAGGGTGCTGGCTGTGTTCTTCCGGGTGTACACACACACAGAGACACGCTGATTTTCAAATGTTCTAGCCTAAAACCTAGAAAACTATAGGTCTTGTCAGTTTTACACAGACACTGAGGATTTCTTAGCCTGTCTGAAGAGTTTTAACTCATTTCCATTTATAGAAGGAAACATCGCTCTAAATTTTCCTGTGATGCTTCATTTCATTTTAAAAAAAAAAACTCTTCCAAAAAATCAAACAGCGTTTGCAAACTTAGTCCTTTGCCCTAGTATCTTTGACTAACAATATCTAGTTATTGTACAGGTCTTTAGATATACAATAATATTTTTATTGCCATATTGGCATAAAATGAGTGGAGTGGATTTTTCTGTGAAACACTCCACATCATCCAGATAAGTGGCCTTCATTCAGAAGCAGCCATTAATAATGCCTGGGAGGCGAGGGTAACTTTATAGATAGCCAAAATGATTTTGTGATATACCTAAATTTCAAAGCTGCAGGCTGGTTTTTGACCCCAGAATTAAGCTCACTGTTAGTTGCTACTGGAATAATGTTGGACGCTATGGAGTTTTTAACTGTGGTATTTTGTGATTAACTAATTTAATCCTACTTTGTTTCCACTCTGACAGAGGAATAACACAATTTCTCGTGACAACTAGAAAACTGTCACCAAGCAATTAATCCAGATTAGAAATCGTCTGAAAACAGGATGAAACCCATTGGCTCTTTAACTGGAGCATGTTGTACTCCATTACAGGTGTTTAATAGATTTATGAATTAAATACAATATGATATAATGAATTTCTCCTTTCCATTCTGATGATAACTTGTGCCAACTGAATTTACAAATCTGGCTTGTTATGTATTAACCAGTCATCTGGGAATCTGATTGAGTAACACAGCAGTTGTTGCAATACCAAGACTCCCACATAAATCATGCCTGAGTCCTAAGTAAATATTAGTTCAAATACTGATTCACATGAGAGATACGACTGCAGTTTAAGAGGTTACAGGTGCCGGCTGAACTACTTTAGAGAGGACCACTCCCTCTGCGTTTACTTCAGATTCACATCAAAGTGCTCACTTCACTTTGAATTAATGGGAACACAGCATTTCCCTTCACTTTTGATATTGACACTATATCAGAACCTATTTTTGATGCTCTAAATCAAAGGTATCACAGCGTGTGTAAGTACTAAGTTATTCACTTATTTACACTCCAGATAGGTGTAACATCTGGAGGGGACTGAGACATAAGAATTTATTTTTTATGGGGCACTGAAAGCAGGGGGAGAGGGAGGCACATAGCTTTTTTCCTGACATATAGATGCTATAACAACTGCTACCCAAAAATCAAGAAGAAGGAATATGAGATGAAGGACACATTCAACAACAAAATGAAAAGCTATCTTCCACATTTCCACACTTAAATAGTCTGTCGTCAGTTGTAGGAAGCTCAAGGGAAAAGGAGTGCGCCATCCCGTTTGTTTCTACACTAACAAAAGGTATCGTGAGACACATCTACACTAGCAATCTGCTCTTCTGTTGCAATATAGATATCTCCTTTGCTTAGCCTTGAATCCCAATTGTTCTGAGTAGGACCAGCACAGATCCTTCTGGATACATTTCACAGTTACAGATCTAAACAAGAATGAGTTTCCCCAAAATCTCCAGGGCACTTCTGTCTTAGCAAGTCCTAAGCCAGCAACCAGAGAAAAGCACGTGTATGCTCCATTCCAAGCAGTCTGAATAAGTGGACTGTGAATAACACAAGCCAGCTGCTCCAGATCTCCAAGTCTTGTGGATATTCGTTTTTAAGAGTGGCTCTGCAATTGCTATATTCACTAAGCAAATTGTTAAGGAAAAAGCTTACATCATAGGAATGAAGTTCCTGTTTTGAGTAATTTAAGTTTACATCAAAAGAGCTCAACCTTTTAAATGTAGGAAGCCTGGCATAGCTTTATCTCTTAGATTAGTTCATTGCTTTTGTTTCTCAAAGGCACAGAAAATAGATCTATACATTATCTTAGCTTTCAGAGTAACACTGTTTTCTTAATAATATCTGTAAGAGAAGTGGTTGGAATCAAAGCTTAGAGGATCACACCACATAAATCACAAAAGCTTGATAGTAAAAACCAATACCTAACTGGTCACTGAATGCAGAGTAATTAGAAACATAGAATATCCTGAGTTGGGTAGGACCCACGAGGATCATTGAGTCCAACTTCTGAGTGCACACAGGGCAACCTAGAAGTTAAACCATATATCTACAAAGCATTGTCCAAATGCTTCTTAAACACTGGCAGGCTTGCTGCCATGACCGCTTCCCCAGGGAGCTCGTTCCCATGCTTGACTACCCACCCCCTCAGTGAAGAACTTTTTCCTAATACCCAATTCGCCCAGCAAAATGTTCCCCAAGTGACACCTTTATTACAATATGCTCTCCACAATGCACATGCAGAAAATCACTGTTCTTTGAACTGCTTTCTGCACAAACTCTCCTTGCCACGGACACATCCCATGCATGCACAACTGAACTCTTTTGGCCTGCAGTATCTGCTGTGGTTAAGGCTTCCTATGCTCCATGGAATGGAGGAGAGAGTGAACTCAGTTATCTCCCCATTCCTTCTAATTGTCTATAGCTGTGGGACAAAATCCCCACTTGTATCATTCCTCAGCACGTTGTGCAATTTTAAACCCTTTCCTTACATACGTAGTTAGCATATTGCTCTGAATTGTGCAAGAAGTTATTTTGTCTATTGGTTGACAAACTAGTTACATCTTAAGGACTTTTTAGCTACTGCAATCTAGCTGCTGCGGCCGAAACAAACTTCTGTTGGTTCCCAACTGGTCTCTAGCCATATTTTTTTGCCCTACAGAAGCTGCCTTGTCTGCCACAGGAATTCAGTTTGCCAGTCCTCTTCAAAACAAGCCTCCTTTTTGGGACAGGATTTGGCCATATGAAGATCTGCCTCAGCTTCTCTGCAGGCTCTGATATGAGCCTGGCAAATCTATGCACCCTGGAAGAGCACAGGACCTCCAGCAGCATATGGGACCTCTCTGGTGTAACTTCCAGTGGGATGCTGGGGATCTCAGCTACGCACCTCACCAAAGCGTGGCATGCCTCGCGGCCAGTCATCGGATAATGTGTGCAGTGATTCATTGCTGCATCTGGGCAGGAGGAAGAGAGTTCCCACAGTACTCGTTCCTCTGCTTATTACCGTGGGATCTGCACCCCAGCTGTCTAGGAATGCTTGTGCTGCCATTTGGAGAAATGCCAGCAGCAAATTCAGTGGCAGCGAGCATCAGTTTGGGGAACCAGAGCTCTGTGGTACTCAGCAGAACAACAACTACACTAGACGTATGCTGAAGCAACTAACTTAAGAACTACCTTCAAGAACTGCTGCTCTGAACCCCACATGCACCTTTTCTGCCCAGAAAAAAGATCTCCTCAGCCACTTTGTGATTCTAATCGCAATACTGGAGCAGAGAAAGTGTTGTAAATAAGGTGTGGTCAATTATTGTGTAATTCCTTCTCAGCCCTTCCTCTAGTGCTGGGTTCAGGGAAAGGGGGCAATTTTGTACCAGTGTCGCAGCCATTACTATATTTATAGGATTTTCTCCCAGCTTCTAAACAATAACATGTAAGAGTTAAGATGTGTGCTTTCTGGGCATGCTTGAGATGGAGAAGTATCAAAATATATCTCTATCTCATCAATTGGCTCTGCTACGAGAAATAATTCTAGCTCATCAGCCACGTAAACCAAAAATTATTGTGATTACAGGCCTCCACAATAACAGAACAAAAATCCAACTTAATTCTGACTCCCAGCACAGTATTTGTAAGATTACTGTCACTCTGAAGTCTTCAGGAGACTCTCTTACAGAGCAGTCAAACAAGAAAAAGCTTTTCCAAGGACAAGGAGTTAATTTGTTTTCTTACTCCTGTATTGTAGATTTTGCCAGACATTGATTTACAAGGTTCTTTGAAACCAGCATTTTTGCCAAGCAAGGAGCTAGTGGACAAGAAACCTTTTCCTCAGGGAATGGATGGAAAGGCTTACTTAAGCCTCCATAAGAGGTTTCCTTTTTTAACCTGCCAAGGCTATGGCTGCGAAGGCTATTGCTAAAAAAGGTTTTGGTTCAAGGATGAATAACTAACTTGCTTAGCGCACCGCCAGCATGTGCAGGGTCTTGGTAAGATACTCCCCATACAGATGTTTTGAAGCATTCAGCTATCCTCTTGTCTTGTGACTTGCCATTCCTCTCCTCCTGGAGGTCCGCTGTTGCGGACCTGACAGTCAAACCCACAGCTACGTGGCACATCAACAGAAGAGTGGAGCCAGGCCATCTCTTCCCTGTCCTTAGCCTGTTTGGCTTGGGACTCTGTGTATTTGTCCTTAGAGGACACTAGTGTCCCTGCACCTGCCTGGCAGTTGGTGTTCCCTGGCACGGCCCCAGCGGTTCTGTTATCCTCAGGAGGTGGGAGGCAGAGGCTCAGCAGTGATGGCCACAGCCTGGGTCAGGCCATTCCAGCACTTGTACATGACCTAGTCTGTCAGCACAGCCCAAGGGATGCTGCCAATGCTGCCTCTTGCTGCCCTTCAAAATCCTTCCTCGTGGCTGTATGGCTGACTGCCACAGAAAGACACTGCTCAGTTAAAGTTCAAACCAAATTTGTAGCCAAAAAAAAACTCCTGCCCCCTTCCTGAATTAGAATGACTTCAAAACAAATAGAATGACCTCAAAAACCCAAAAATAGAAGCAGTATTCAATCACCACCTGTCTTCCTAGAAAATCCTATTTCCATCATTTGCACCTACTGACAAGCCTTCAGGGGTTTTCTGTCAGTGTCCTATGGCCACACAGGCCAGCAGGCTAGCCCTGAAATGGATGACTTGCTCCCTGCAACGCTTTGTCCCTCATATTGAAGTCTACAGGGGTCTGTTACACTTGTTTTCCCTATTCAAAAACGATTCATCTCTAAACTTGGTAGACTCACAACCTTAACAGGACTTCCTTGTTCTTAATAGATTGTTCGGTTACAGTTTTTCTGTGCTTCACGTCTTCCTTTCACAGTACAGAATAACTTGGGTGCCAGGATCTTCTCCAAGATTTTATTATGCCAAGGGTGTGATGTCACCACAGACATCTGCATCTCAGCTCAACCCAAACTCTTGTGTACAGTCAACAGCACCAAGGGCAAGGTTTGCTTACAGCTGAAAATTATTCAGACAAGTGCCAATTTCTTTCCTTTGGTTCTTAAAGGAGCCCAGACTGGGCAGCTCGGGTGTACACACCTACTTTGCAGACATCTAGAATGAAGACAAACACCATCCAAAGTGATTCTGAATTCTGTCTGAACAGAATTTACTTCCTGGTTATTTCCCCACTGTCCATACAAATGATGAGAAAGCTAAGCCATGTACCATCAGCATGCCAGGAGCATGCTCTTTTTTCCAGTAGGAGGGCCAGAATTCCTTCTGCTTTGTAACCTTTGCAGCAGCACCTCGTTCCTTAAAACCACAGCATAAACAAATGAGATTAGATCCACCTGAATTCAGTATAGCCCTCAACAGCTTGGGTGAGACAGCCTCTTATTTCCTTAAAGAGCATCTGCACTCCAGAAAGATGCAAAGTGCCCACATGAAATCAGTCCATGTATTTTCTCAGTTCTCGCCCTTACGGGGGCTTTTTTGGTCAGACATGCAGCATTTCTTTTCCTTGGTTTCAAACTTGGCAGCTTGTCTGTGATAGGGCCCTGTTGAAAAGACAGAAGACTGTCATGCCCACATGCAGGAAGAAGAGGCAGCAACTGCTAGAGGCAGATACAGGCAGCTGTGAAAAACCCACCATGTCTTAATGGTAAAAAGCAAAATGGTGCAAAAGCAAGATAGGAGAGAAGGGAGGTGTTGCTGATTTGCACCGGGAGGACAGGAGAGCATCAGCCTGCTGGGAAGAGAGCAGGAGGCCTGTTCTTAGACAGTGGCCAGGATGAGGCAGACCAGGTTGTTTGCGGTGGGATGAAAGTCTCTGTGTCTGCTTGTCTCCTCAGGAAAGAGCTAGCGAAGTAGCAGAGCATCAGCACACATGCTGCAAAGGCAGAAGGGATGATATTTTCTGGTTTAAGCCTAGCTGTTGCTTTTGGCTGATAACCAGTAAAAATAAAGCTTTACTGTTATTATTACCACATTTGAGAGATCAGTGTGAAGGACAACTCTGTCACCAGGCAGAGAGTAACACGCTGGAGAATCTAATAGCTCCCTCCTATCCTTTTCTTTTAGACTGTGCTAAAATGATAACACTTGCCTTATCTGCAAACTAACAATAGCTCTGCAGCAGCACAGGAAAGTTAAACAAGCTTTAAGTCAAGGGGATGTAGCCATTACCCCTATGCACTGACTAAAACTATAGACCACATACTCTTCAAGGGAAAAAACTGCAAGAGGAACAGGTTTTGAGATGTTGCTGACCTAAAACCACAGTCCTGTGGTTCATCATGTTCCCACCTACAACTATCTCCCCCAGGTCCTGATGACAGGCTAGCAAAATCACAGATTTGGAGGAGATTTTTGCCTTTAAATCAGAATGTAGCCCCCATCAATAGCAGCTAGTGCTCTAACAGTGCATTTCATCCATGCAACAGCAAAAATAGGAAAGAAAACCCTGACATCCAGCCAGTCATCAATAGACAGGCACCACACGGTGACTGAGCTAACGTGCCCCCAGGAACTATACTGCTACAGAAGGGTTTGTTGCATACAGCAGGGAAGAGGAAGAGGTAAACTGGGAAATTTCTGCTCTTTTCTTTGTGTTCACAGTCAGGCAGTTTGCAGATGATTGGTAAATTCTCTTCAAGCACTTTTAAAGGAAAGACAGAAGCGCAATTTGGAGCATGTAGTTTCCTTGCTAGAGCTGCATTAACTCTGAATAGCTCTGCTGCACTGCATCATGCTAAGCAGAATAGGATCCCTCCGTTTCTAGAAAGTTTTTGTGCTGCTAGTTACTGAAATCCCAGACAATATACTTTGCACAGAGTGCATGGTACTTGTATGGTTTTCCTCCTATGCTACATCAATGTAATTAAGATATTAGACTTCTAGACAGGGCTTTGTTTATTCCAAGATGTATTTTTATAATGCTTTTAGCTTTCCTTTCAGTAAGGTGTGTTCTTCCACACCCACCCTTCGGCCTTGAGAAGGCCAGTCCCTCAACAAATCACTCCGTGCTCTGTTTGTTCTAGTAATTCTTACCCAAGGTCTTTATCTTAGAATCCTGTTTGTGCAGCTTTGGACAAGATTCAGTACTTGGTGGGGAGGGTGACTGAGGTGGGAAGGATTTCTTGGTGCCTTTACTATTTAATATGTTATCTTACCTGTGACTGTTAAGTAGATGATTTACAAGCTTGTTGACACTGAGAATCTCTGCCCCTTACAGTAGGTGTAAGCACAGCTTGACACGGCAGCTATGGGAGTGGTAAGAGCTATGGAGAGCTACAGTTTCTGGGACATGCACAAAGCACCCAGGAAACCTTGAGAGAAAACGCTATGGTGAATAGCCCACTGCAAGTCCTTCTGCCTGCTTCTGACAGGTCTAAATGCACTAAAATTGTCTTGCAGTCGCAGCTGCAAATTCAGAGCTTGCAGCGCTACTCCACATGGCAAATTTGCTACTTTGAGCAGTGGATCTGAGAGTCTGTGACTAAGAGCCGCTTGCCAAGGCCAGGCTGCTGCAGCCTGATCGGTATTAGCTGCTGCTGCCTGAGCTTAGCAGCACAGCGCAGGAATGCCTGGAATGTTTCAGCCAGCAGGTACTTCAGAGATCCCACTGTAGGAAATGTCTGCACCTCTCATAGAAATAGTCCCCCTGCCCATTGCCTCTCTGAGACTAAGTAACAGCGGCCTCCCTCTTCTGCCCTCCAAGGCCCACACACACATCAAAATCTCTCCAGCTCCAGTCTTATCCCCAGCTCCCCCTTCTGAGGCAAAATCACCATGGGAAATGGAAATTCCACAAATCAGCAACATACCAGTGCCTTTGCAAATGTGCCTGTGGGTCTGGATATGGCCTTGGAAGGCAAGCAGGCTGCTTGTAGAGGATGGTCTCCTCCACAGCAGTGAGGCCAAATGTCTGCAGCCCATCAATTCAACAGCTGCCAACGGCCAGAAAAAGAAGTTGCTGCTCTGCCTGTTTGAGACAGATGGAACTACCGTAGTTTTAAAGAAGACCATCTCTGCTTTATTTTGTAATAATCTTCCCTATGCTGTCCTCATCTTTCTCCGCCTCTCCAACACTTTGGAGACATGGCTAACATTTTCTGAAAAGTGCTTTTCTGATTTTCCTTGTCTTTTAAACTTCCCACCTCTGCACAGCAATGCATGCACCAGCCCTGCACTCACTGCCAGTACCACCAAGAACAGCAAGAACTTGCACTCCAGTGTTTAGGGCTGTTCTGGGAAAGAAGGAGATACAGCATGGAACCCTTTTTAATACCATATCCTACAGACATAAGTTTTCCTCAGAAAACACTTCCTTGCAAGATTCCCAGACTGTTCTGTGTACCTCTGTCCATTGGATTAATTCTTATTGCTCACGGACCGATCGCATGACTGGCAAGAAATATTTTTTGTTCGTTTATAATTGGTTGAGAAACTTCACTTCTGGAAGGGAAGATTGTAAATTGCTGTAGCCGGCACTAAAATTGACGTGCAGTGTAGATGTGTCAGTCTTGGGGGAAATAAAAGCAGAGCTAGTTGCCAGTTCAGCAGTGTAAACCTCTGGAAACACACCAGTTGATAATGTTTCCTTTCTTGTCTCCAAGTTTACTTGTGTCACTTAAGGTGCCATCAACCAAACCAAACACTTGCCAATGCTGAAAGAGTTTTTGCACCCACCATCCACCCTGTTCATGACGTTTGTGTTAGGAACACACTAGCAGGGACAAAAGAACCAGCTATTCCGAAATACTTCATAGTCACCGCATGCAAATAGAGGTCTCCTAAGTGAGACCTTGTATACAGGCAGGATAAGCAGAACTTTCTGAGAGAAGAATTAAAGCAAACTCCAATGTTTCTTACAGAGAGGCAGGCACAGCTGACTTGCTGAAAAGAAAATATTAATTCAATACGTAAAAGTGAGAGGAAGGAGGAAATAAATTCACTTAACACAAGCCTTCGCTATGTTGGGAATCTACTAAAAGCTAGTTATCTCAGTGTTCAAAGGAGAAATTCCTCCAATACTGAGCGCATTCATCTGCATTGCCGGTCTATGGCACTGGCAGAAGGCAGCTCAACCCGTCCCGGGTACGTAGAGCACAGAGAGGCTGTTTGGCTAGGATGCCTCTATTTCAGTATGATGAAACCCATCCTGAGACAAGCTGCTGCTGTTCGGGGCTCAGAAGGAAAGGGCCTCTGGCAAAGTAGTTGGACCAAGGATCGCTAGGAGCAGCAGCGTTAGTTACACAGACAAAGCTCCAGTCCTAGCAGCCTGCGTACCAAAGCCGCAGCCCCAGCAACAGTGAGAGGTGGGGTGCTACTTCCAGCTGGAACATCTAGGACTGCAGTGTGCCAGGCAAACTGCCCTGGCCAGGTTTCTCAGACACTGTGTACCCAGCTATAGACTGTGCAGAGAAGACTACAGTTGTGCAGTGGCTATTCCTCTGGGACCCAATGTCACAGGCAAATCCTGAGCAAACGGGGAAATCCATCTGCCAAGGACATGTCCAGCGGAACTCTATGAACTACAGCAGCATCTCTAAATGAAAAGTGTTTGCTGCTGTTAAATAAATGTACAAGGAGAGGGGAGCACCCAGGAGAAGTGACATGCAGCTTTAGCACTTCATATGGAGGAAACATCCACTTCTGTAAACAGAACATCCACTTCTTGACTCAGGAAGAAGAGGTGGGGGAGGACAAAATAAGTGAGATGAAAACCAAAAGCAGGCTGAAAGGCAGACAGATGACTGGCCTGATGAGAGCTGTTCAGCTGTGATTACACACTGCTACTGTGTGCCCTTTGACTCCTGTACCACCTTATAGTAATTCAATTGCTTCCCGATTTTCTTCTCTCCCAGCGTCCCATTCTTTACTCAGCTCTGTTGCTGCTTTTCTTCCACTGTCTCAGCTGAGACTAGTGAGGCAACTCTCCTCAGCCAAAACACAAGCAGCTTGTTTATTGCTATCAGCACACACCTTAGTGCTTGCTGATCTCTCTGCCTTAGAGCACGTCTCCCTCCCCCTTTCATAATCTGCATCCTCTTTGGAGACCATTGAATTCCAGCCTTTCCTTCTCTAACCCTCTTTCCTGTGCTATTCCCCTAAGTATCCCAAGGCTCTTACATCCCATACTACAGAGCCAGCTCACTCTTCTCCTGCAATTCAGCATAAGAAATGGAGAATCCTAAGCATCCCTTGCTGGCTCGCATCTACACATCAGTCATGCACTTAACCACTTCACGTGCAGCCAGTGCTGTGGAGTATTAAGGGTCGTCCCAGGTCGTGGGCACCTCTATAATACTTGAGTGAGTTTATTTAGCAGATAAGGCTCATGTTATTCTTTCATGCTCACAACTTGTGCAAACCCCCTGACGATTCACAGCCAAGGTCTCTTGACGCCTGTGGAGATCAGTAATGCCAGAGTTCCAGCTTTTCAACCCTCTTGGACCAGGTTCTCCCTCCATCAGTGGTTCTCTTTTGATAGACTAGGGTGTAGTGGGCATGGAACAGCCAAAGGCCTGAGTTAGCAATCATTCAGATTAACACAAGCCTTCATATTGACTTCCAAGGCCTGAAGTAATCCCAAAAAGCTCAGCAAAGAAGATATAAGAAGCAAAGCGTAGTCTTCCATGATTTGGAGGACAGGAGCTTTCTAATATGGTAAAAGCAATCAGCACCAAAGCACCTTGTCTAGAGTGCGAGGGTTTTAAGTCTTCTGTTAAGCAGCCCCTCTTATGCCAAGTAAGTGAACATGAAAGCAGGAGCATCTGCCAAAGCTTTTAAGCCAGAGGAACTGTTTGTTCTGAATACTCAGAGCCTTCACTGAGGTCACTGATCCAACCAGGCCTCACAATCTTGCTTTTGAGAAGCATCTGGCCAAAGGGAGCCCATAAGCTGCAGATCTGGGATTGAGCTTGTCCCGGCTGTGATGTAGACCAGAGCAAGCTGAGAGCTGCTGCCATTACGCATGTGGAACACATCCCGTAGGAAGCACTGCCTGTCAGTGGCGGCTAGAATGAACTCAGCTTTCTTCTGGTGGTATCAGCCTATCCCCAAACTCTTTCAATGTAGGGACTGACTGAAAATACCAAGGAAGATGGTGTTGGATATGGAGGGTGAGCAGCCTCCAGTCCAGGTGCTTCACATTCTTTTGGGCTCCTGCAGGCAAGAGAATCCATCCTCATCATTTCCCTGAAGGAAAGGTGAGTGATGGGGCCCTTCATAGATTGCCAAAGGGAAAGTAGGGCCAGTTCTCCATGTGCACCGGGGCGAACTTCAGGAAGAAGGTAAAAACCGGCCACCTGAGCTCTTGCGTGCCAAGATAGAATGAAATCAGCAGAATTAGGGCAGTTTCAAGGTTTTACTAACTGCAACGGTGCAGTGACATCCGCCCTACAGTCTTCTGTGAATCTGCTGAGTGAGTGGTAGAGCTGGCAGGACAGATTTCACTCAGTCCCTGAGTGGGTCTGATCCGCCACTGACTGAAACTTCAAAGCAGATGAGAAATGTCACCTGCCCAGACTAGTTGCTTTGCTTGCATGGACGGTGACACAAGCTTCTGGGGAAGGGTGAATTCGGCATGCCTTGACTTGTATAGGGAGAGGAATTTCCTTTAAATCATTATTGCTCTGCCAGCTGTAAAAACTCAGATGTCAATTTTTGCACAACACTTCTCCAAACAAAGGCATTATACTGAGATGTGTAATTAAAATCTGCATTCTGAGGAACTGCAAAATTGACCATGCCTTCTGAAGGAAGTAGCTTCTAGAAAAAAAGTTAGCAACTCCAGAGAAAGGGCAAACTTTTTTCACAAAACTGGGGGAGGAAACAGAAAAATCCCTTGCTCTTGGATTTCTGCTTTCTACCACATGGAGCATGTTTTTATCTCCTTCACTGCATAAGAAAATGGTTGCACAGCTGCCTGGAAACCTCAGTGCATGGCCCCTCCTCCTCAGTACAGTTTAGTCTTGTTAATCTTTCCAAGGTCTCCCCTTTCCAGTGCCTATTGCACTTCCATCTCCCGGGCCATCACTACCTGTTATCCTCTCCTGTCAAGGTCACTCTTATCTCTGTTCTTGTCCCATGCTTTCTGCCTCCTCCTTCTCCTGTTGCCATCTTTCATGCAGGTGCCACACAGCCTCTCTGTTGTCTCGCTTGCTAACTCATCCAGTCTTGATGTATTTTCCAGAGCATCTGAAAGAGAGGAAGTTCTTAGAAGCTGGAGAAACCAAAGCCTTCAAACCTGACCAGTGTTTTTGCTGTCCCTCTGTGGAAGCCATTGCAAAGAGACTTGCTGGCCTTCTGCTCTGGGGGAAGATGTGTTCTCACATAGTATCTCAGTTCATAACAAAAAAGGCTTCTGTACACTGAATATAATAGCAGATGAGAAACAGAGCAGAATAGGTTAGGAGGCTGTGTTCAGCTTAAAACAGCAAGTAGTGTTTCCAGCCAAGCATAAGGGTAGTCCATAGTGTCAGCTGCTGTGTCTCTCCCCGATTAACAGGTCAAGAAACCTCCATTTTCCACAGCCCCGTGTTCTGCAGCGAGAGTGGCAACATGCACTTCTGCAAATGCCAAACCAGACAAGCGACGCTCGCTCACTGGCAGTGGTCTGGGCATTGATATTTCTCAATTAGGCATTCAGCTCCATCCCTGCATGCTGAGTTTAGCAGCTTAAAACACTGTTGCCACCCCTGCCGCATAGTTTGCTCTCAGAGCACGCTGACACAGGGTGTCCTCTCACCGCCCCAGAAGCAGGACAACAGCACAGGATTTATGGAGCCTGAGGGAATGATTTGCTGGAGCATACAATGTTGGCTTAGTGCCGCTACCGTGGAGGTCGGGGACGAATCTGCCATTGGCTTATGTGGCAGCTGGGACTATCGAAAAAATGCCACCCTTGGGCTCTGTGAACTTGGGCTGCTTTCTCTATCCCGCAGTAGAATTGAAAACTTATTTCATCCATAGTCCTGTGGAGAGGCTGGGCGGTAGAGAAGAGCTATCCAGACAAACGTCCTTTTCTTCCGGACAGCACTGTGAGATCTGCCCTTTAACTAGGCTCCTCCACAAAGGGACAAAATCACAACCCTTTAACCAGGAGCTTTTCCACTACATAGATTTGCCTCCCAGGTAGAAGTCAGAGAGCCACTGGTTCTCAGAACCCATCTAAGGCCTCACCCCAAACTTCAGCTGAACTTTGCAACAGCTTATCCTGCATGGTAGTTTTTCTCCTTGTTTAAACAGGTACCCAGGCTCAAGCAAAAAGTGATGGAATCAAAATCCTGGGAGACCCACTATGCATGACTATCACGGTTTAAGCACCACTGTTGTGCTTTCTGATAGTCATATCCAGGCAGTGTGGTGCTGGTAAGTAGAAAAACCATCTGAAAAGAATTTTAGAACTGAAGACATGCAACTCAAGTAATGAAACAGCCAAGCAAAGAGCTAGAAAGGCACTGAAATGAAGCCTGAAAAGTCTTGCCAATGTCAACAGACAAAATCTGCTGTGCACCCAGCCTTAACAGGAAGCAGAAATTCCATGCCTAGAGATGTCTTTTGAACAGAAACTCCTGGAGATGTAAGCTCTGTCAGAGCACTGGCCCTTGGATGGCACCAGCCAGCAGGTCTCTGGTGAGATGGCAAAACGGATTCCTCTGAAGTAACACATGCTGTTATCTCAGAGCACATTACAAAGCCGAGGTGGACCTGGCATTTCTATTGAAGTTCAAGTCATCCTTGTTTCGGTGGAAATGTAATTCTGCAGCCCTTTAGTGATTCTTCAGCTGTGGAGGTCCAGAGTCTAAGGTCAGGCCCTCATAAATGAGAATTTACTCATGCTCAGCTGACTCTGGTGTTGCCCTTTGAATAGACACATCAACAATACGAGTTAAACTGCCTCACCCACTTCCACTAACCCCCTGCCTTTTTCGTACCATTTTGTCAATGCAAACTGGAAGTAGAGATGACAACTCAGACCTGCCAGAGTGAACTTTGGCTGCAGTGTGAACTGTTTACCCTGGCCGCCGGGTAGTATCACCCACCAGGCTCCAAAATCAACATGAACTACATGATCTGATGGGCTTAGATAACATTCACTAAGAGCAGACAGAGCAACACTAGAGAAGTAAACCATCATACTCCGACTACCACTTTGTGAATTGCAACACAGTGCAGCTGCAATACACTGCTCTACCCAAAGAAAGGGGGGACACAGCTTGATAACTGAAACCCCACTTCACCCACCTACACAAATGGGGACTGAGTCACGGGCCTAGATGCTGTTACGTTGGAGTACTGGGGGCTGTTTGTAACACAAGCTGTCTGCCAGCACGTGATCGTGCCTGCTTGTACTAACTTAAAAGAAGCTACACGTTTAGAAGCGTGCCCCCTTTCAGGCTACGTCTCTAACGCAGCAGCCTCCTAGCACTGCTCTTAGCGCCGGTCCCTTGCACTGTTCTCAGTCTGTCCTTCAGAACTCTGCCCAATGGTCCCTGGAAAATTTCCCGGAGTGGTTCAGCTGACAGTAGCATTAAAAATCACAGCATGTGTCTGTAGGCTTCTTTGTATCGAACAGTCAGAGAGAGCACACAGCAGAGACGTAACTGTCACAGCCATGCTCTTAGAAGACTGCTTCTGTCTCAGGGTATGTCTTTACCAGAGATGACCATCTCCAAGCAGACAGCTGCAGATCTCACTCCAGTGAAAACCGTTTATTCCCCTAACAGCTGTAGAACTTCAAGTCTGTGCTGCAAAATCCACTACTCCACACTCCAGTTTTACCCTTAATTTGAGGGTCATCCACACACAAAACCTCTTAAATCTTTCCGCTGGCACATCGAGATAAAGAGTAACATTATTATGAATGCCAGTCACTGCTACGACAGCCTCCCTGCCACACTAATTTCCCAGGACTGCCGTTGAACAGATTCCTTGCGCTGTCCTCCTCATCTTGTCCTTGAGAATTCTGCTCATTATTCCTTGGAAATTTTCCCAGAGCGGTTCAGCTTACAGCAGCAGTAAGAATCACAGCACATGTCAGTAGATGTTTTTGTATCAGATGTACTGAGATACAATGCAACAGAGGCTTGATTATCACAAGGTTAGCTCTGTTATATCCCTTCTTGGTTATTAAAAAAAAAAAAAAAAAGGAAAGGAATGAATAAAGAAAGGAGTCATCAGCAAGAAGCCACAAACCCTTCCTTTAAGCGGTAACTAGGCTACCATTTTTTGGAACTTTTCCTGATATAACAAAAGACACCATGAAGACAGGAACTTTGGCAGCAGCGGTTTTGAACTCCACAACCCCTAATCTTCATCTGGTTTTCTATGCATGTGTCACTGGAAATATAATCAACTTGCTAGGAAAACAGTCAACCTCCAAACAGCTATCTAAGCAGCAGCAAGCCTCTGGAAGTGACTGCTGCTAGAACTGAAAGAATCGAAGGCAGCCCCAAATTCCTGAACTGATGCATCTCCTCTTTTGCCTGATGACTATCACCACAGTGACTGCAGGAGCTGCCACTGAGCCCTGGCTCTGTGGCTCAGGCCAGAGGTGCACAGGACACAGCGCTGGGAGGGAAGTGACTTGGGCGCAGGGACCAGTGAAGGAGATGTGGTGTGTGGGACAGGGTGCTGGAAGAAGCCTTGGTGGTAGGAAGGATGATTTAAAATGGGAAGAGGTGCAAGCGTCTTCACTGAATACCAGCCTCAAAGGGCTAGCACAGGCAAAGGTACGGCAGGGTTATGAGAGGAGTCAGAAGGTGAAGGAAGAGGGGTTGAGGATGAGGAGCATGAAAGAAGGACTTCACAACAACGCAGAAAATGCAGTTTAGCTGGAGCTGGGACAAGCTGATTAATTCCCCTCGACATCATTTGTGTGGACTGCTCCCTCTCCCGGGGAAATCTTGCCAAAAAAAATGAAAAATAACCACAATCCAAACCATTTCTTCAAGCAAACAACGCTCCCACAGAGCTCACAAGCAGACAGTCCCCATGCTTCAGGTTCCAGTCGGAGAGGGCAGGGTGTGAGACCCCCACGCTGCCCTTCCCAGTGCGTGATTCCGTCCTGGCTGGAGGAGCCCAGGTCAGGCCACCACCGCAGGGCTAAGCACCGCTCCAGCCGGCACAGCCCACAGCCACCTCTGCTCCCTGCTATGGCAGCGCTGCCAAGCAGCGCCTGGACCACCCTCCCCTCCCAAACCAGCAGCTAGGTGCTTACAAGCACTTCTCAGGGTGAGCGTTGGAGTGGAAATGCCTCTTTTCTGGGAAATGGACAGAGATTATCAGTTCCAATCATGACTGCTGGTAAGGACTGATATTTTTAGCCACAGAAATATATTTCAGAGTCTGTAAGTGAGAAAAAGGAAGGACAATCCTGAAACATACTCTTGTGGTGAGAAATAAATCACCACTTACCTACCCTTTACCTCTTTTAGGATACCAAAGCCCAGTTAAAATCTTCGCAGCGAAGCTAGCTCAGGAGATCCTGCAAGAAGATTAGAACCAGCTGCTGGAAAAATGGCATGTTACAGCAGCCAGCAAAGATCCACATGAAGCAGCCCTGGAGAGGTGAAAGGCTCTGCTGAGCTTAGCAGCTCATGAGCATATACCATACTGGCTGATACTGGTGTACAACTAATGCCCCTTTAGCCTCTTCCTTCTAAATCCTTGCCCAGTTGGAGCGGGGAGGGGGGGAAGATCTCTGCTGTGGAAAAGTTACGGTTCAAATACACACAATTAAAAATGAGAGAAGAGTTATTTCCATTTTACAGAGGGGAAAAGGGGGACACGTTTGCCTGTAAAGAGGAAGCAGTAGCAGAGCTGCCAAAAAACCTAATGCTTTCCAAATCCCTGGAGTTTGCCCGAAGTCATCCACCTTGTCGAGCTGCACGTGCTACGTCAGCTTTGTGGAAGCTTTCACCCTGGTGATGCAAGGAAGAAAAAAAGCTTCGCTTGATTCTTAGCAGTCTATGATGGTCATCATGTGATACCACGTCGGGCAATCACGCATGCCATCAGCAAAGGTCACAAGACGCACAGCCATTCCTCTTGGCTTTGCAGCTGCTTTCCAGAGCCAAGGCTCCTCCTTCGTACACCAGTTTGTGGTCAAGTGAAGCAGCACTCATGCCTGCCGAGCACTGGGAAGCCCTATGCGATGGTCAGGCCCTGTAAGAGGCACACCGGTTTTTGTCTGCAGGCACCAGCAAGAGAACCGTAATGGATTTGCAAAATCTAATTAGCCTAAATAGATTCTTACTGCAACTGCAGCTTCTTGGCAACATAAAAGGGATACAAGTCTCACTTCTACAGATATGCTAGGTTTGTATGGGGGGAAGATCTTTTCCAAAAGATAAAAAGGAACAGAGGAAGGTTACTGTTGCCCTACATCTTCTGTAAGCTAGAAAAGGAAAGAGGTCTAATTGTTTTACTAACTATGGGAGTTATGGCTACCTAATTCAAGACTCATAATACATACACAGAAGTCTGCGTAACTAGGAAAAGCCCTTGTCCTGAGGAGCTTATAGCTTTATTAGCCTTAAGGCTTTGTTAGGCAATAGGTGGTATCATCCTTGTTTTACAGAGACCAGGAGCCAGAGTTCAAATGCTTCGGTGACTTGTAAGGCAAGTCTAGTAAGGCAAGTGCGAAGGGCAACAGGAACAGGAGAAGCAATAAATATAAGGTGGAAAAGTTCAAGAGTATAAAAAAATACTATCTGTTGCAGGCTTCCCTGACCAAAGCAGCCAAGCAGCCCGATTCCCAGGCGCCCACGCTGCTCCCTTTCCCCCGAGGCTGGCGCCTCTGCTGCCGGGGCTGTGGCACGGGAGGGCAGCTGGTGCCTCAGGTGCTTTGCCACCGGCCTGCCTCTATCAGAGGTCACACACACAAGCTGGGTGGCTGAGGCAGGGGACAGGTCCCTTCTGCTTCCCTCGGCATGCTGCTTCTGGCAGGGGCACTTCTCTCATGAGCTCTGGAGAAGCGCAGCTCACAGGGCGCTCACCCCACCAACACCTGTGACCACTTCTCCACTGATGAGAAGCATCTGCGTACGCTTTAGAATTGGCAGCACCTCCTCTCTCTTCACCTTCCTTTCTGTCAGCCAATTTGACTTTCCGGAGCACCCAACCTCAGCCAGACTTTCAAAGCAGACCAGCGTTTGGGCACTGTTCTGCTTTCTT
Source organism: Falco naumanni (assembly GCF_017639655.2). Lineage (NCBI taxonomy): Eukaryota > Metazoa > Chordata > Aves > Falconiformes > Falconidae > Falco > Falco naumanni. Next base: position 4,223,481 of record NC_054063.1, read on the forward strand.
TTTCTGCAGAAGTAAAATTTGCCTTCTGGGGTTCAGTTTGGGGGCACACAAACAGCTTTTAACAGCCAGTCAACATCTCCTGCATCTCTAAACACCACTGTCCCACTGGACTAGCTGGTCAGTGTCAGGGAACGCTTAAACCTGCACAGAAGGTGACGCATCAGGTCTCTTCTCTGCACTTTAAACTGGGTTTAGGAGATCAGCGCCACTTCAGTCTGGCACCGCTCGGCTCTATTCCCTTAAGGCAGCCAGTTCATGTTTCTGTGCCCCAGCGCCTCCATCTCTTTGCCACCGTAACTCTGATCCCCTTCATAGGTCATTGAGATACGTGGTAGATAATTGCTGCATAGATCTCAGTCATTTTTGATCCAAAAAAGGGATAGGCAAAAATAAGAGTCCTGAAGTTTAAAGCCGTGGGAGCAGCAAGCCAGGGCTGCCAGAGCAAGCAGGGGCGGCACACCCTGGACTGAGGGAAGGCCAGGCAGTGTTTGGTACATCTTCCACTGCTTGTATTCCTCCATAGTTTTCATTAAGACTTCACAGAAATGAATCTACTATTTAGATAATAAATACCTTATGTTGTGGGGGAGAATATCAAGTAAACCAAACACGAGGGTTCAGTATTCCAGAAAGAGATGCTGACTAGGTGGCCGGGATCTTCCAGCTCATAGCATGGAGGTGCGACCCCTGCGCACTGGTTTTTACTGGTTTTAAAGCGGCCCGTAGCAACCAAACAGGCAGAGCCAACTTGTTTTCACTTGATTTTGGGAGCTGTAAGACCAGCCAGCAACCCCTCCCCCCCAGGAACGCACGCAGCATTCCTGAGGCAAGTGTTAATGCTGGATCTTGACCAAGAAACGATTCCTACAGACTCAGCGATGAGGAGGATGTTACACCACTCGCCTCTTCCCACTCTTTTTCCCTGCTAGCCCTGTGCCTCCTGTACTTGCGCCTCGCCCGCTCCCAGGGCCTTTGGCACAGGGACGTGCGGCACAGCCTGTGCCCTTCACACCAGTGATTCCGACTTGTGGGAACAGCAGAAACTCAAGGCATGGATGAGGCTGGAATATCCCAAAGGAGAAACCTCCTCCCGGTGGAATACAGAAGGATTAAAACCAGCAAGAGCAAGCTACTTCCCGATTCCCCTTGACGAGCGTTGCTCTGGCTTGGCTGGCTCCCTCCCGCCGGGTCACGCTGGTTGGGTGTTCTCTTCCCCCAGTACCATTCAGACGCACTCCTGGGATATGACACAGTAAAGAGCAATAAAGCACCAAACTGCTTGTAACTAACACCGGCCGGTTCCTAAAGGGATATTCCTCCCTCGGAATGTGAGTGCCACCTTGTGCTGGGAACATAACAGTCCATGGATAAAAGCTTGTCCAGACCAGTAACCCAGAGAAGGGCGACGAGAAACCACCATCTCCCGAGTGAAGCTGCACCGGCCGTTTGGATGTTTGGGGACCTTCCGTGCTGGAGCCAGCCAGCCCCGTCCCAGCACCCTGCTGCCGGGTGGGTGCTGTGCAGGGGGCAGGGGGCTGCAGCCCCCCGCTCTGCAGGTGCGCGCCAAGCCCAGGCACAGGGCCTGGCCCAGCCAAGGGCACCAACAGCTACAGCTGGTGGGTGCCAGCTCTGTCCTCAGCAAGTCCAGGGAGAAACAAGGTGGCACCTTCGTAAAATTTTGCCGAGTGTTCCCGAGGTCCCTGTTGGCAACAGCCAAGCGTGTAAGTAATACAGGTGTGGGAGACGAAGCAGTGAAACGCAACAAGCATTTACAGAGCAACTTCCAGATGCAAAGTACTGCTCTCCTAAAGCAATGTGCAGGTGAGAGAAGCCAGCTGGCTTGCTCGCGGGGCAGAAAAGCAGGGTTTGAGTCTCCTATTTGTTTCTTTAAAATTCACTTTGAGGCTTTTTCTCTAAAGATGGATTAAGTTTCATCTGGTCAAATTATGTGAGATGCCTCAAGCGAGTTTCTGAGAATGCCTGCTTCTCTGCAGTGATCTGGGGGGGGGGGGGGGCTTTAGCATCATCAGCCTGATGGAAAAGGTTTTCCGTTCATTTGTTCAAAAATGGGAGGTCGTTACTGTGTGAAAATACATGTCAAAGCTAAAAGATTTTGCACTGCTGTTGATCAATTTAAATTTAACCTTTCTATAACTTGGAATATTTTTGCAAGCCGGCTATAGCCTCAGAAACAGTATTGCTTTGAGCTTTATTCACTTTGGGTTTCTCCACAAACTTAAGAGGGGGAAAAAAAAAAAAAAAGCAGCTTCTGGAAAATATTTCTTTAGCAAGGTAGGAATTCCTTTGCAAACACCTTGGAAAGGAACAGGGTGTGAGTATCCTGTTCATGACAACTGCTCACAGTCAAAATCCAGTAACCTGAATTTTGCAGTTAAGACTACAGCTAGGAACTCTACGGATTAAAAGAGCCACAAGGACAACACCTTTTTCTCAAAGCAAAGGTGATAAACCCAGGAAATTCAGATTTCAAGTGATGTTCAAAAGAAATCTGGCTGTGCCACGGAATTGCAATTAAAGCACACAGCTCTTATCCCAAAGGGTCTCACACAAAGCAAAACTGCAAAGCCACACATCTAAGTAGTCCGTCCGTCCCCAGCAAGACAGAGCTGTGTATAAAGGTTACGCTCTGTGTGCATGCTCACAAGGCTGAGTCAAACCAAGAGCACTAAATGAATCATTTCCCCATTAACGATTAACCACCACAGCTGCGTGTGGGCAGGGGGAGCACACCTCGGCTTTTTGACACTGCGCTCCGAGCGGGGAGGGAGGACCCTCTGCTGGAACTGCAGAGTTTCAGAGATGTCAACCAGAGCTGAATTTTACCTTCTCTCTCCCAGACTCCTGCCGTGGTCCTCATGCTAATGCTCAGCACCACCCGTCCACACCGGCGTGAGGACAACCACGAGCACTCACCGGGAGCACCGGACCAGTTCCACAGTCCTAGACGCAAGCTCTCAGGTGGCTTTTCCAGTCTCTAGACACCTCTATCCTCTCCCTGTAGACGCGCCACTTCTGGGGCATTTGCACCTTGCCTGCATCTTTTTCCAGGGCACGTGCGCCTTGCCTGCAGGTCAGGTCAGCTGCACGGGGTGGAAGCGTGATACTGGAAAAGCCCTTAAAGAAAGGGCCTGAAGATGGAGTAAAACATGAAACTCCTAGACGGAAGCGGTAAGCAGGGAGCGAGCAGAGGACCCTGTGACCCAAATACTTCCCAGCAGGGAGGCACACCATTTAATCGGATGCTGGATGCCATTGACGTGGGGGCATCCATGTGCTCTGCCCGACAGCGCTGTGAGAAGGGCCATGCCCATACAAACTAATTACTGATTAGGCTAATAACTCTATCCTTAATATTTGATTACAACACTTTTACTGACAGCATAATTACTGCCCAACCTAGCAGAGAAGCACCGCACACAAGCAGGCATGGGACAGCCATCATCATCATCGGTTAGATACAATCTGCCTGTTCTCACTAGCTGACAGCACGGGCTTTCCCTTCCTCCCTACCACACACTCCTCATCCTCATCTCCCTGCCAGCCTCTGCAGGTCCTGCACGTCCCAGCCACCCTGATACACCGCTCAGACCCAAGAAGGTCCATCTCTGGCAGCGGCCGGTAAGGCAAGGCTGGCACACGAGCAACATGTTCACACGCCCCTTTTACAAGCAATGCTCCCGGTTTCCTCAAACCGACCCGAGCTCAGTGGTGTAAACTCTCCGTTAAGTGACTACACTTACAAACACCACCATCAGTGCTTCCTGCGCATAGCTACAGCTTTAGAATTGGTGTACTATAAACCTAGAAAATATCAATGTTTTGTGTATTTCTTCTGCAAAGGAAAAGGCTTTTAAGTTCTGGGGGGTTTGGTTTGTTTGTTTGTTTATTAACATAAAGATGAGATGCTACCTTTCAGCCTGCCTTGAAACTTTTAAAAATATTCAGAAAACTTATAATATTTCAGTTCCTCAACTTTTCCTTAATCCCCTTCCCATTTCTTGCCTGCTATTTTTGTATCTTGAATTCACACTTGATGCTGTTTGTATCTGCCAAAATAACTGAAACACACACACACATACAGTTAGTTTCACCAGAGATTTCATTTGTCATCCTGTGCTGTAAATTAAAAGTAGATATATCAACAGCTTTGGGCTTTTTGCTAGAAATCTAATAAACCTGAAAAGATTTTCATTTTATTACACAACATATTCCCCCAGCTGGGATCCTTTCCCATTAGTCACTTACTCCAGGCAGCTGAATCATCTCTGCTACTCAATACTGGCCTTGGAATTCAGAGTAACTTACACAAAAGGACTCACTCCAGGCTTAAACCTTACACAATGCTGTGTGGAACAGCACTGATATTTTTTTGGGGGGGCAGGGTGTGAAACTATTTTTCCACTTGATTTTACAACACTCAATTTCAATATGAAAGTTAACAAGGCAGCTAAGCATGGACAGGAAAAAAACCCCCACATATTCTGTCTCAATACATATCCCTGCCCCCCCCCCAACAGAAGAATAAAAAGAATATTTTTTAATTTCAAAATGGTTTTAAATGGAAGTCAGCATGCAGAAAATGCATGGGACATCTACAGGGTTTTAAGATTTAAAAAACCTCGTAAGTTATTCAGCTATGAACAGATACACAACTTTGAAATATAAAAGAAAATGCACTGAATTTTCAGGAGTGATTAATATATCCCCAGAACCTTTGTCCAGTCCCACATTTAAAGAGCAGTTTGGTTTCTGGATGTCACCGTAGATCTACGACAGCTATCTACGATAGCTCCGAGGGCTATCCCCGGATCCGGACGGACCATCCTCCTTTCTCGTCAGCCTGTATCATCCAAGAGGTGCTGGTAACCCCGACCATGAATGATCCAGCAGCCCTGCCCTAACGCTGCACACGCGCGGTTTTTGCAGATATGAATGGAACCATGTCCTGTCCAACGCCTTTCTGGGACTGCCATCCTCTACCTTAGATCTACCGGTTTACAACCAATTCTGTTGTAAAAAGTGGTAGCCAAACAGTAATTGGAGCAGAAAAGACTATAAACCTAATTACAAAATAGAATTGACTTCTGATGAACATCAGAAAGCATCAGCGGAAAAATCTATGGTTTGTTGGACCCGCCGATGGCTCCACACTTGACAGAAACTCGCTAATGAACCCACCGGTCCTCGGTTGCTGAGCTGAAACAGCTCCCGAGCAGCGCCGCTTGGCCCGTACCTGTGTCAGCACCGGCCACCTGCGCCCACAGCGGCGGGACACCCCTGCCGAGGCTGCTGTTCCTGAGGCAGGAGCTGCTCTGGTTATGTTTCATGCAAGGACAAATCCGAGGAAAATGACATCTCAAACGTAGCCACCTGGGAAGAAGTCATGGATCCCCTTTGCCTGTGGGGAGGAGGCGTAACTCTGAAACAATCACATACACCTTGTAATAATAAGAATATTTTATGGGGTTAGTGTAAATAAGGGGTGTGAACTCAAGCGTGACTGCCACAGAAGTTCCCTTGGCGGGCAAAAAAAGCAGCCCCTACAACAGGTGAAAAAAAGCAGATACACGGTTAGCACCAACCTACTGTCACCTCGCTAACCTGGGACATCACCAGTTTTGGAAGGAGCAAGCAGAGATTTACGCAAGGGCGCAGGTTTACTTACAACCCAACCCAAGCAAGAGAATACTCGCCGGGGAAGGAATTCAGGAGTACGCATGATACTAGCGGATATAATGCAAACTTAAGTGACTTTCCTTTTCATTCTCAGTAAGTTTTCTTCTGCACAGCTCCCAAACCTTTACCCTTTTGTTCTAAAAAATGCAACCAACCATGCAAACGCGGGGAGCAAAGGGATTCTGTTTCTGAGCTTATTTTAATGAGTGCGCACTGGCAGTGTGAGGCAAACCACAGAAAGAACCCAGAAAAAAAATGCAAACCAAACCAAATCATCCAAAAGCAGAGGTGAATATGTACTTCAGGGAGTACCTTGGATGCACTTAACATGGCGTAGTTATCAGGGCAACTGATTAAAGCCAATGCACCAAGAACAAGAGTAACACTGGACGATGGTAAGCTTCATGCAAGCTAATAACTGAGCATGCATGGTACACAGAGACAACACCTAACGCCAGCAAATACACTGGGGGGTGGAGGGCTGGGAAACAACCCGGCCTTCGAAAGACAGAAGGAGGGGGAAAAAATGGAAAAAAAAAAAAAAGCAACCAGACTTGCATGTTAATCTCCTAGAGAAAGCACAGCAACTTTATCAGACACAGTTTTTTCAAGTCCAAACTCCCCTGCTTGCTGGAGCAGCATTTGAGGCAGGAGAGAGCGTTGGCTCAGAGGGGGACTCATCTCAGTGTTGTAGTAACATTCGACAATCACAAGCTTCTGCTGCTGGCAGAACTTCGCTGCTTCTCAGCACAAGCAATTTTCCAGAAATTCCCCGATGACCAGGGAAACGTCCCTGTACATGTGAAGCACGAAAGGCTTGATTCTTGTTTGGCTATTTCCAATCAAATCGCTCCTCCTCAAATAAATGTAAAATACCTTTCTTATCACTCCAAAGACCACAGGAAAGGTTACACTGCCCTATGCATGACAAACACAATGAGCAGTCACCTCTTCTCTCCAGGACTGACACCAACAGTATCCAGTAGGATCAAACCGTAACATATGTTGCGGTGACTTCACTTACAGTAAGTCCATGCAAGCTTCTACTTGAGCAGAGCGCTTGGGAGCGCTCCCTCTCCTGTACGCTCTCTGCCTTTATTTTTTAAAGAACACTCACAATTCCGTAACACTGTTTTGTGAAGAAACAGCGTGTGGGTTTTTGCCTTACGAAGAACCAACACCTTTGCCCCTGCCCTCTCCATTCACCGTATTGAAGGTGCGAGTGGGTTAACAGTCCCGCCTGCCGCCCGAGCGTTGGGCAGCTCACGCTAAACCTGTCCTGGGCACGTGCTGCCTGGGCCAGGATGCTCACAAACCTGCGGCCAAGTTGCCACTTCCAGGGTGCTCATAACGCTGCCTTTCTGGCCTCACCACCTGTTAGGCGGAACGTACAACAGGGCCCATCTGGAACACGCTCCCTCGAGTGCTTCAGCTCGCTCGATGAACTGTGGGCACCCTACGCCCACCCAGCTGCTTTGTCTCTTCCTACTGGTCCCTTGGGAAATAAGACACAAAGGCTACGCAGGGTCCCAAGAGCCAAAGGATGAACAGCTTCACAGCGCCCCATCCCGACCGCAAGGAACGTCGCCAGCCCGTCGGGTTCTCATGTGCGACACAAACATCCATCTTCTACTACTACTAAGGTGAGGGAAGCATCAGGACCTGCCAATTTACATAGAAACAATGAAAAAAAATATTTTCTACAGCAGGGGAAGGATAGAAGACACAGGGGTTCTGCAACCCCTGCCTACCCCATGAGCTTGGGGGTGGTGGGGTTATTGGATTATTTTTAAGGCATCTGTAACACCAAAAATCTGTACCAGGACATAGCTATGGAGCTGTCTACCCTGGCAATGACTAAAAGCTTTTGTTCCAAGTTCTCCAAGACAAGAAGACTGTTCAGTGAAGAAGAGCAATCCAGAGTTCCTGATGCCCAAAGAGCTGCTTGTACTTATTTCCACATCAGAGGAAAAGAAAAGCAGCTCTCATTACGGGGCTGACTGAACTACCAGTTATGAGAGGAACACCTGCTCCAGGAAAGGAGCTATTGCCTCTGAAGGCAGATTCTTTGCAATTCTTCCACCACCCGTTTCATGCTCTGCTTTCATGGCTCAACGCCGTTCAGCCAGCCCAAAGCTTGCCCTTGAGCACACGGGTCAGTAAGTACCAACCGCGTTTGCTGGCTGCACCAACCCTTCCCCCAAACGCTCAGTGCGTGGGTTCTGCAGACCAGGCACCCCAGCCAGAACCACCCAGGCTGCCAGAGGGCCCACCAGTGCCAGCAGGAGCAGCAGGGAGACGGGGAGCTGCAAGGAAAATGGTCCGTGGAGCAAAGCAAGGGCAAGGGCACCCCAGACCGCGGGCAGATGCTCTGTTCCGCCTCCCTCCACTCTCTCGCTGATGCAGCCACACACTCGCAGGGCGCATCACCCGGTGACCACGTGAGCTCCCAAGGAAAGAGCTGCACGACTGTTACTTGTCACCGGCCGTTTGCTGGTAAACTTTCTACGACAGAGCGAGCCCTTACCGCAGCTATCCGCCCCGTCACCCGACCTTTGATAACCCATTTGTATGCAATATAGCACAATTAAAAATCCCACCAGACAATCCACCGTAGCCGGCTCAGTACTCCAAGGCGTCCACGTACCTACCCGAGCTTCTGTGTTCACTCTTCCACGAAGTGAAAGCCCAGGCCTGACATGAGAGACTGTACGCTACATGACATACGGGCCTGCCTCTTTCTGGAAAATGTATACACTCTGTACATCAGACACAGCTGGCCTTTAACAGCTGGACATTGTAAAAAACAACATTACAAATATTATGTTTAATTCTGCCCTTAATTCTCTGCTAAGAATACAGGAGGGAAGTGAGATGAAGGCAGACTCCACCGCCTGATCTGCAGTCTGACAAATTACTGAAGTGCATTTGGAAGCATTTCGTTGAAAAAATTCTTCATGGCAGTGAGGGTCAGAGAGACGGGCCGAGCCACACGATCAGCTCCCAGGCAAACTCACCCACCCCTTTCCACTAAGGCTTTCACAGCTGCGTAACACAGCGGTCACCTAACTCAGGCTCTTGCTCTCCTGGGCAGAGGGGGCTGCACCTGACAGGAGAAGAGGAGGCAGCTGACGGCGCACTCGGCGAGTTCCACAGCACGTGTTTCACGATGCGACTTCTGTTTCTACACCCTGAGATATAAACACTCTAAACCCATGGCCAAAAACACCAACACCATAGACCACAGTGCCACACAGTTATCCCAAATACATTTTAGATCCGTTTCAAAGAAGTTACTTACACATGAGCCGACTGCCACGCAACCAAGCCCGCTGTGCCCACAAGTTTCCTAACAGCCTTTTATTAAAGCCGAAAGAGCCCCAGATTGCCCCGACGCTCTTCATCGTTATCAAGCAGACTCTGAAGTATGAAGTGAACTGCGTATGAGCAAAGAACTCCAACTGATGCAGAGTTTAAAACTAGGTTTACAATTTCCTATTTTATTGGCATGGATGTATTTCTAAACTTAAAAACCCTTCTGGCAAGTTATCTCAATTTCTTATGACAAAATTTCTCACAACACACAAATATTTACAACATATACATATTTTTTCAGTCTTTTACAACTGGTTCTTAAAAGACAAACAATTTATAGGTTACCACAGAACAAAAGCTGTGACTTAGTTGTTTTTAATTTCATAAAACTATCATAAGTTAAAGTGAATAGATTTTCTTTAAATTCCTTGTAGCATTTTACAAGTGCAACAGAAAAATATGAAGAACCAATTTAGGATAGCTGCAGTTCATTGGATAAATGTTGCCCGTTGTAATCACATTATTTCACAGCAAATTCTTGAAAAAATAAGCACCAATCATTCTTGCAAAGAACAATTTTATCTAAAAGTATTGAAAAGTGTTAAATACAAGGTGTTTAATTTACATAACAAGCAATAAATACACCATATCCAAACTTTTATTCTGCATACTGCTACCCTTGTACATATAATGTACTAAAAAGTCAGCAAATTGTCAACACCTTTTCAATTTTTTTTTTCCTCTTTTCTTTAAAGAAATCAATTTGACTTCCAACCAACGGTTTGCTACTATAACAAAGGCCACAAACAGTACGTCTGGGACAGCATACAGTGTTAAAACTGACAAACTCCGGGGGGGGGAAAAAAACATCTAGCAAATAAATCGAAAAGCTGTAATCATTGCTGGTGATATTAACATATACTAGAAAACCTTAATATGCTGCTACTATGATTTTTTTTAATTGTTTAGTCAAATATCATAAGAGCAAACTAATGCTCTTTACTGATCAAAAATAATTATGTAGCCACACTGTATTCTCATTGTCCTGCATTTGAAAGATTTGATGCAATTTCATAACTTTGCTTGAGCCTTTATTTTACAACAGAGCATTACCTCTAACTCAGAATTGCACATAAGAAGGCTATTAAAAAGTACAATAAAAATCTGCACAAATCAGACTTAAGAAGAGTCAGTATGCTGTACACTTTCTACAATATTACGTTGATAGGTGAATAAACAATAAAGAAGTGCTGCCACTAAGTTTTTCAGAAAGTTCTTCAGTTGAGGAATAATCAAATGGAATTTTTGTTGGGTTTTTTTTTTTGTTGTTGTGGGTTTTGGTTTTTTTTAATTTTTGATATTTTTTTTAAAAATGACATCCAGGTCAGTTTAAGACCTATAAGCTTATGCATTGAGCCTTAAAGACTGATCTTCTCTCCTCCTGGAAGAAATATCAATATCTATTGAATCCTTGCCAACAATAAGCCTTAATCTCTTCGCTGGGGGAAGAGGAATAAAGTCATCAAATTCATCATCATAGTCATCTTCCTCTTCATCGTCCTCTTCTGATGAAGATTCATCTGCTGTTTCCTCTTCATAGTGACCATAATCATCTACCTCCATTCGTGACTCCAAAAGGGAGAGCGTGTCACTACAACACACACCATTTTCACGAAGGTCCTCAGGGTACGTCCCTCTGTTTTCTTCCTCGCGTTTCAGCTGTATTTTTAATTTTGTGGAACTATTGCCTGATCCTGAGTTAAACCCATTATTCAGCTTTGCTACATATAAATTATTATCTTTTTCGTGGTCTTTACTTAATTTGATGCTTATTTTTGAAGAATTCATTCCATCACTTTCTTGGTCATTTGCCTTGCTACTGCTATCATGACGCCTACGAAGAGTCAGTTTAGGGATCCCAGAGCTATTTTCAAGGATAAGTTGTGCATCATACCTCGTGATTCGTCTTTTCTTTTTAGTTTTTGCAGTTCTAAAGCTGTCTTTTGCTTTAAAATTGTCAGATGTTACAACAGAGCAGCCACCAGATCCGGGGATACAGTCTTTATAGCCAACAGGTGTGTCCACTCCGTTATTCCTCTCTCCCAGTTCTGAATGAGAACTAATCAAATCCGGTAGTTCATCTTTCACAGGTGTATTGTGCATAGTATCAGTTTCTTCTGTTTTTGCAGATGGTTTCACAAGTTTTCCTTGTCGGGATTTCTTTTTTGACATGCCTGCCTCATTTTTCTGGCACCTGATCTCCCCTTTATGCGATGGTCCATGAGCCACATCATTTTCGTTTATCGCATGAGACTGCTGCTCTAAAATGTCCGATTGCGTTCCGGTCAAATTATTCTTATAGCTATCCAACATATTTGGTTCAAGCTTTGTGTCAGAGGTCTCCTTCAAATTCATCCTTGTTCTCATTGACCTCCTTGTTATGTACGTGCAGGGTGGTATATCACCATGCTCGTGAGCACCTTTCACAGAATTCAGTTTATGTTCTCTGGCTGCATGCCTCGTTAAGCATCCACTAGAGACTGCAACTTTGACTGGTCCCTCCAATTCTTTATCCTTTTCAATGGGCAAGTTTTTATACAAAACTACTTTAGGCTCTTTGAGAACTAAATTCCCCATTTCGAGCTTTCTAGAAGCGTTCTTTTGCTCTGGCCTCTTGCACTGATTTCTCAACTTTATCTTTGAAAGTAAAGGCTTTGCAGGCTTTTTCAGTCTCTTTGGTACCCTGGAATTATTTATATGAGTTAGTTTAGATGAGGTAGAATTTGATGATGCTGGAATTCTTGATATAGACTGTCTCGTCAATGTTCTATTTTTGCTGTTCTTTTTTACGCCAATTGAAGATTTTCTGTTAGCTGCAAAAGAAAAAAGTGGTTTAGTTATGGCACTGCTTTATCCCGAGTTTCCCACTTCCAAATACCGTAATTATTTCATTTACTTTAAGCACTTCCTCGACATCTGTGAAACAGGCTAAGACAGTAGAAAGTACGGAGTGAGACTGTTTAACTTGCAACTCCGACCTGAAAGGAGCTGTCAGACAAGCCAAAGGCACACCTAAATTCCAGGTACACTTCCCTCACTGCGCCAGTATACCAGGTTCGGGTTTTCCTGAATTTCTTCTCCTACCGATTTTTTTCAAAAACCCACCCCACATTATCTACAGTTTTTACTGAGTATTACTCCACAAAACCTGAGGGTCAGTGTGCTCTAGGATTAACCCCGGAATGTCTTCCTCCAGGGGAGGAATAAAAAACCAAAACAAACCAAAACTCTTAACTCCTATCACTGTTTCCGTTCCAGGTACCCAGGTGCCTGTTACCTACAGTGGTAATCAAAGGAGATCCAGCTGCCTAAGCAAAGCTGCAGCTCTGAAGTTTTGTCATTAAGTGATCGTAAGAGGGTTCTGGGAGGCATTTTTTAAGTACTACAGCAGCGGACGGAACCAAAATATTTTATGTGGCTTCAAACCTGTCTGCTACTTAAGTCAAAGTTTAAGTTATTTATGTTTTGCCTATGCTGAGGGTGGCAGTGGCACGGAAAGGGGGAAAGTAAATAAATGATACTCACTAATCCATGAAGACAAGTCCCTCAGGAGCATCACAAACAAAAACCCCTTCCAACTTCTTCTGAGATGACTAACTGTGCACTTTCACTTCAGAATAGGTACCTGAACTATCACTCTTGGATGCAGAGAGCGAATAGCTGCCCAACTTAAAGGATCTCTAAAGGAAATGACTATTTGTTTAATAATCTCTACTTAAAAACTGTTTTCCTACAGAATGTAGAGAACTCTGTAACTTTTCCTTCCTAAACCATACTACTGCACATGACAGTTTACTGTATTTTGAAATACATACATAATTGACAGAACTTCAACTGACACATTGCTATTACATGTTGCATGTAACCATTTGCTCTTGATCTAAATAGAACAAGAACATACCACCTACTGTTCTTGAAACACTTAAGGAAAAAGATGAATTTGCTATTGACATTGCCTTCAGATTCCTGAATAAATTACAGTTCTCAAGACCAGTATCTTGATGCATCCTGAAGCTAAGAGAGGAATTCCATCACGGTGGAAGTTTTTAGGAAACCTTTAATGCTGCGCTCTGAGCTTTCCCCCTTACTTACTTGCATTAGCTTTTTCCTGAGTGGTATCTGCATCAGTGTTCGAGCTGACGGACTGGCTGTCTGAATTTTTGCTGCTGTCACCCAACTTTTTAAGTCTGTTCAATCGTTTATCTGTTTCTCTCAGTCCATATTTACTATTAATCACAGGAGTAGGTGCTGGCAATCCCACTCTTGATTTAAAAGCACCAGTTCCACGTCTACAAAGGAAAACGAGGACATGATGTATTAATAACTCTTAATACAAACTTGGAACTTTGTTTCACATACAACAGTTTGAATCCCAGGTGCATCTGGAGAGACAATACCAATAACTGAATGCATTAGCATCTTGTTAGCTCTTTTAATAAGGTATCTGTACACTTATCTCATTTTAGTAAGATGTATGGAAAAACCTTCCATTTATGTCTTGCAAGAAGAAAAATTGCAGAAGTAGGTCTCCCTTGCTTTATGTCTATTTTAATATCATTTCATTGTCAAATTACACAGGTGAAATTTAAATACGGTTGTTTTAAGTTACCTAACCTAACGTAAGTAGTATTTTAATTTTCCCTAATTACATCAGGCTCATAATAAAAATGCCAGCTTCAGTTACAAAGATTGTTAACTGCATCAGCAAGAGTTGGAAAGTACAGAAGATGGAGTAAAATTATCGCACAGTTCTTGTTCCTTTGAAATACACCAGCATGTATTTACCATGAAAATGAAATTGCTTAAAAAAAAAAAAAAAAAAAATCAGCCATCACAGAAAAGGATGAAGATTAAGAATGCCTGTACTTGCACTTCAACCACTACTACTAGGACTCCTCTGATACACTTTAATAACCCAGTACGCTTGCACTTTCCATAACTACTGAAGACAACTTCAGTTGGGATTCCAGTGTGTTGTACTGGAAGGAAATCTATGAATCTTAACCACAAGTGCACCAAAACGATCAAACAGTATCTCAAGCTCCACAGGGTTAATTATTATGCAGACACAATGCTTGTTCTCAAATTAAGTGGTATTTATTTGAGATGGAACATTCTTTCAGTATTATTTTGAATTCTGAAGACCCTAGACTGAACTTAGCACAAGCAACAGCCATTTCAGGTCAGAAAGCAATGGTGCTACAAACAAAACAGTCCTCTGACATGTCATCTTTGGTGCCCAGCTGTCTCAAGTTTGCCAGCGTGAACAGCAGGCTCACCTAAGAACAGTACATGCACATACATAAAGACATACAAATTTTCTTGGTGATGACTTTTGAAGGCTTGAAAAAAAGTTGTACAGTGCCAGCCTTCCCACAACATTACAAATTAACACCCTTTACAGCATAGTCAAAATTGGGTCACTTAAAACGTGATTTTTTGTGGTGTACAAAGCAACAGTTGCCTCATCAGTGTTGCTAAGGTCTCGTTTTTCCTTGCTCAACTCCCCAAAATTCAAATTTCAAAATTCAAAAAAATAAAATCTCATATTTGATTGCTGTAACACAGCCTGGTGAATGAAAAGCATATTCCTCAAGTTAGAATTACCCAAACGTTAGCTTTAAAATGCAACATTTTCCTGTACTTAAAACACGAAGATGACAAGTTAGTGAAAATGTTCAGACACATAAAACTAGTTTGTCCTGAAAGAGAATGTATGTCCATATTATGTTAAAATCAACAATCAAAGGAGGATCCCCCTGCAGATCCTGCCTGCCTCCAGCAGATCCACAACCCCCCAGCTCGGTGTCATCCGCAAAGGTACTGAGGGAGCACTCGATCCCCTCGCCCAGATCATCGATAAAGGCATTAAGCAGGACCGGCCCCAGCACCGAGCCCTGGGGACACCGCTTGTGCCCGGTGCCAGCGGGGTGTAACTCCATTCCCCGCCGCGCTCTGGGCTCGGTGTCCAGCCAGCTTCCAACCCAGCGCAGAGCACACCCCTCCCAGCCGTGGGCAGCCGGTTTCTCCAGGAGATGCTGTGGGAGACGGTGCCGAAGGCTTTACTAAGGTCCAGACAGGCAACATCCACAGCCTTTCCCTTGTCCACCAAGTGGGTCATCTTGTCACAGAAGGAGATCAGGTCAGTCAAGCAGGACCTGCCTTTCCTAAGCCCGTGCTGGCTGGGCCTGATCACCTGATGCATCCAAAAAATCTAAGTACTCATAATCAAGGACTTTCAGGTTCACCAGATATACGATGAATACGCTCAACTCCATCTTAAACTTATTTACATCAATGCATACCTTTCACAGGTGTAACATTCGCAGTATTCATTATTTTCTCCAAAAAACCCATCTCCATAGTAACAAGAGATTTCCTCTCCAGGTTCAATATCTCTTAGAGCTTTCACACATGCTGTATCTCTGCCCGTTGATACAAACTGAGGAAGGAGATGACAGGAAGGGGGTGGGGGAGAGGTTAATCATAATCATTAAGATTGAACAGTATCTAAGTAAGAAAAAAAAAAAACAACCAGTTGGGGAGGAAAAGGTGCAGGGAAAATTGAAAAAAACAAACAAACAAACAAACGTGGGGTGCTTATTTACTTTTAATTTCTTGCTTACCTTACAGTTAGGTCTGCAATCTGAAAAAGGTCCAAAAGATAAAGTCAATTAACTGTTGATAAGACCTGAAACATGAATAGTTGTAGATATCTAAAGTAAGGATTCACTCTGTCTTCAATAACTGTAGAATCTCAACTAAATACTGGGAGTTACATTAGTATTGCACAAAGCTATATATAAAAAGATGCGTATTTTGATATAGATTGGTTTCTGAGCTTTTACTTACGCTATCACCAATGTTCAAGTTTCCCTCCTCTTTAAGGTAATAGGATTTATCTTAAATCCTACCTGCTCTCCTTCAGCATACATATGCAACAGAGTCAGTTAAGCCTCTGTGCTAAAGGTTAAAGGCGGCAGAAGAAGCTCACCTAAGAAATACGTTACTGTTGACTAAATTCACAAAGAATTCAAGGTAGCCTGCAATATGCTCCACTAATTTAGCTGCCAGTTCCAAAGTCTCCGTGAAGGAAGAAGGCATCACCTCCTAGCACCTTCCATGAGTTTCCCAGTTCACAGGTGATCAGCTCTGGTCTGTGAAAATCCCCATGGGATTTTGCCCTACGATAAGCCAGCGTGCCAGATTCAGACATTTCCCCTAAGGTCCCGTGTTGTTCAGCTCACATATAACAACACTCCTAAGTAGAACTGATTCAGCCCTTTAACACGCTTCCTATACTTACTACTCACCGTGATTGATAAATGCAGCAGGACCGAGCCACAGCTGCGCACAGTTTTTCCGTGTGGAATACATAACACTGAAGTCATTTTCCCCATGTCTCAGCAGCATGTTTTCTTCCATTTCTGATAGTTCAGCAATACAGCCCACAAGTAATTCTATTTTATCATTTCGTTTCCTTTAGCGTAAGAAGAGTAGGAGAAATAAGAACATGTGCCAAAATTACAAAGTAACTTCACAAAAAGAAAAGCTGTCAATAACGGGAAGCGTTTTGTAAACCGTTTCTCAATCCTTATAGGTCTCGTGTTTTAATTCAGTTAGAGACAAGATATTAGGCTGAAGAGACTTTTTGTCAGACACAAAATAAATGGCTTTATGCTACTATATAGAATCAATTACATCAATTCTGACAGACGTTACCACCACTGTTTCTATAATTTCCTGAGACTGCAAGTAGTTGCAAGAGTTGTTTACTTCAGCTTCTACAGTTGTTAAAACCAAAAGCAAGATATTTTTATTTGTGCATGCTCCCGCCCCCCATCAACACTTAAGATGTTCTGACTTCTTCCAGCTGCTTTTTTGCATTTCCTATACTTCTTGCTTTGGTCAGGAAAACACCCCATAGTAAAAGACGCTTGGAATTCCGTGGCTCCTTAAAAACACCCAATAGCATCGACTTAAAAAAGGCCAGAATTCATGCAAGATGTTTTCCTCTCTCACAAGTAGTTCTTCAGCATCAAGTTGGTCCTTGAAATAGACCACTGGAGGCAGGACACCAACAAACCCATGGTGCCTCTGCGTGCAGCCAGCCGACCTGCCACCATAAGTACAGCAGATCAGAGGCGCCGAACAGCCAGCCCAGGAAGAAGCGCACCATCTCCAGTATCTTGCAAGGGCACGGTTTCCACTGCTCTTCAGAGTGGCCTTCCAAATTCTGGCCCGATTACTCCGACACAGATGAATGTGGAGATACTAAATGTACATGAAGGGCATGAACTAGAAGCTGAGCCTTTTAAGTGCAAAATTCTTCTTTTATATAGAGCGCTGAGATCTCTTTATCAGTTTTGAGTCTCACTAGTTTTCCAGGTATCAGCAGGGTTAGGAAGCGGGCCTCTTGTCTTGCTCTCTCACAGGTCAGTCAAGACTTTGAGCATGAAGAGTTAATTCATTTCCAACAGACCTAAATATAAAGCTTCCACCCCAAAGAATCAGCCAAGGGGAGAATTCAAACTGGAAAAACCCAACCCCCCAAAATACCGACTCTATCATGACTGTGGACCTTCTAGCTAGTCACGAAGAGCTACTGCCCTCAACCTTCTTACAGCTCGCCCTCCCACACGCCGAGGCCGTACCCCCACTGCAATGGCATGCTCACTCGGTACGCTGCCAGCGTAACGTCTAGCTACTCATCCCTCGCCTGCACGTAAGGGCCTGTCATCGTCTCAGATGTGCTGTTCCGAGCATGTACTGCCACCAAGCAAACCAGCTGTAAATTACAGAGGGGAGGGGGAAGGAAGGGGAACATTGATTTTGAAATCTGAATTAACCCAGGGATCTGCTGGTGCTGCCACGGAAATGCTTATAATAAAACTCAGCTGTGCCAAAACGAGATGGGGAAATACACTGGGGTTCCAATTTTGTGTTTCCAGGAGAGATTTATCTTGCACAACCAAAATATGCAAAATAATACCCCTCAGTTTCACCAAGGTGAAAAAGCACATTTCCCCCACAATCATTTGTTGTGTAGCAAATCCAGCATAATGCGAGTCTTGACACGGTCATGTTTCTCACCAAAGGCCAACAACTCACGATTAGAGGAAAATACTTATGACTGAAAACAAGATTAAAAAAACCTTGTATACTGAAAACTGTGTGGCTACACCCAAATCTACAAAGGAATGTCTCACATACGCAGGTATTGTGTGTTAAGTACTTTGCAAAAACAGACACCAAATTTAATTTGCAAGTAAAAATATAAAACTTTATTTCTCTGGTGGCATTCTTAATTTTAAATCATACTTTTTAGTTTTCTTTTTTAGAATCTTCCAGAATAATTGACAGAAATAGAATGTAACAGTAAACTGTATTTCTTACCATTCTTTCGTTGCAACGATTTTGGCTCCATTCTGCTCAGAAGAATACCGATTACAAGGCAGTATCTCAAACCCGCTGTCAGTTGCAAACATTCGTAAATAAATAAATACCTGCCACAAAAGAAAACAGTACTTTTCTGTTATAAGCAAGAAAAAGGCAGTGAGGTACTTCATATAAAAATAATGACAGTCAGTGAACCGCACAAAAAACACCACACAAAAAATGAATACTGCAGTGGGATGCTGTTTGCTGAAATGTATTTCTGATTATAAATTTTAGCTATACATATTATGTTCATATTATTTCTTCAGAGTAACTTGCAGGAATCCTCACATGGATAACATGAATATCCAAAGAGTTTAAAAAAATTAAAAGATTCCTCAAACGGTACGAAATTAACCCAACCAATGAAAATGGATTTCTGCTTCAGGTCACTGAGTGGTTGCATTCAAGAAGAATTCTAAGGACCACCGAGACCTAACAATCCACAGGATGCTATTTTGTTCTATCCGGTTCTGAAAAATATATTACTTCCATAACACATGTAGATACTGAATTCAGGGATTGCTGAATACATTCTTTTTAGTTAAAGTGCAGATGTATTATTCAAAAAACACTCTGGGAAAGCAGAATTATTTGCTACCTACTTTTTTTTTTTACACTGCTAAATTTGATCACTTTAAAGTAGGCCAGATTCCTTTTGGTTGTATCTGAGAACAACACACTCATTCCCGAAGAAGGTTTGTTTGCTTTTCTGTTTGTTTTGGTTTTGTTTTGTTTTTAAGTAAAAAAATACTGTGATTTCCTTGCAACTTTCAGAGTCAACCACCTTTATGCTATATACAAAATGGCTTTGGGGTGTGGGAAGTGAAGGAAGAGGAATAACACCTTCCACACAAAGCCTCTCTAACCAAAACAGTTATGGTATTTTGAGGTAGCAAGGCTTCTCCCTTTTCCTTCATCTTTTAGTCACACAGTTCAATTTACAACCACCAAACAAAAAACCCCACCAAAACAAAACAAAAAAAACACCAACACAAAATAAACAAAAAAGGAAGAAAAAACCCTTTCAAAGCATGAAATAAGTCTTTGAAACTCGACTCCCAGAAGCAGGTCTCCTCATCTGCTTATGACTTCAACCAGCAGCAAAAGAGGCAAATGTGTTCTTCTTTTTACATGTGTATTAAATAAAAGGCAATGGTAAGTTAACAAAAAAAAAAAAGGTTTGTGTGTGCACACAGAGCTAGCTGGGTTTTTAAAAAAACAAAGCAAGTTTCTGCTAAAAGGAAATCAAACAAGTAACATTACAGAGCAGTGCATTACTTTACTACTGCTACATTCCTAAGAAATCTGTACATTTTCTTAGCCTTTCAACCATCTGAAAA